>NW_024423343.1:107068490-107110653 GCF_017311325.1 Ursus maritimus | reverse complement strand
TCAGCAGGGATTCTGCTTCTCCCTCTCCCTCTGCCCCCACAACTTGTGCTTGCTCTCTCTCTCACTCACTCTCTCTCAAATAAATAAATAAAATGTTTAAAAAAAAAGATAAGCCTGGAGAATCTTATAGTGCCAGAAAGCAATAAAGTGCTAAAATACACACACATAAGTACACACGCAACGATGGGCTTTGTCAAAGGGACACAGAAGCCAACTGAAGGAGCTCCTAATAGCCAAAGTTGGAAAAACTTGAGCAAATAAGTAAATAAATACTGGATTATAATGCCAAGTGAATCCATGAGTCCATACTAATACAAGTAAACAAACAAACAAACAAAACATAAGTAAGTCCCCTTGAAGAAGAATTACAAATAATTTATGTGAATACTCCACCCTTAAGGGTGTCGATCATAATCTCCACTCCTTAAGTATGAGCTGTGCAAAGCAACTTCTTTGCAAAAAGTACAAAAGAAAGGGAGAAAAAACAAGAGTCACCTTACACTGAAGAAACCTCACAAACATGACCCCAGCCCAGTGATCAAGGTTAACCTTAACAGTGATATATTATGTTGACGGTATCTACTCTTGACGTGATGTGGTGAGAATGGCACTTACCTCTGTGGTCTTCCTCTCCAAAACCCACAACTCCAGTCTAATCATAATAAAAGCATCAGACACATTCCAAATGAGGGACATTATACAAAATATCTGACCATTATGCCTCAACACTGTCAAGGTCATCACAAACAGGGAAAGTCTGAAAAACTTTCATAGTGAAGAGGAGCCTAAGGAGACTCGACGACTAAATGTAATCTGGGATCCTGGAACAGAAAAGAGATGTTGAGGAAAAACCAAGAAAATTGAAGTGACACATGAACTTCAATTAATATTAACGTGATGACAGTGGTTCATTAATTGTGACAAATGTACCATATTAAGTTCTTACTTAAAAACTGGGTGTGGTGTATATGGGAATTTTCTCTACTATCTTTGTGAATTTTCTGTAAATCTAAAACTATTATAAGTGTAAATAACTTATTTAAAAAAAAAAGGAGGACCAAGATCTCCCCCTCTCCCCAAAAAAGCAAACCCTTCTTTTTTCTCTCAATTATTTTGCAGTACTAGAATAACCAAGGGGCACGTGGGTGGCATAGTCAGTTGAGTGCCCGACTCTTGGTTTAGGTTCAGGTCATGATCTCAGGGTTGTGAGATTGAGCCCCATGTTGGGCTTAGTGTTGAGTCTGCTGAAGATTCTCTCTTCCTCTCCCTCTGCCCCTCCCATTCACTCTCTCTTTCTCTCTTTCATCTTTTCTCGCTCTCTTTTCTCTCTCAAATAAATGAATCTTTGGGAAAATAAATAAATAAATACATAAACAAACAAACAAACAAATAAATAAAACAGCCAAGACCAGATTAAGGACAGAACTGCTAATGTATATAATTTCACAGGTTCTTATCTATGAAATGAGATTTCCTGGAGCCAAGAACCTATTGTCCAGACTTTTTACCCACGAGCCAGTCCTGCACCTGTCCACCATAAAAGACTTACTTTTCCTTTGGCTTAAAGCCAAGTCTGCTGTTACAATGCTTCTAACACAGAAGCCTCAAACAGCCAATGAAGATCATGGGAGAGAGAATGAGGAGAGAAAGTTCTAGCCTGAGCCTCTGGGATCCCATGGGATTGTGATACAATTTTTAAGGAGCCACCTAACTTCTTTGAGAGTCAGTTTTCTCATCTGAAAAAAATGATGAATATAAGAAGTACTTTGCTATGTAGTTGTGACAATGAAATAAAAGAACAAGCATAAAAGTAGCTAGCACATCATAGATGCTGGACCCTGTCATTATCAGTCATGAACTCATAACTCATGCTAAGGGGTCAGGACACACACCGGGGCCACACAGAGCAGTCATAAAATAGAGATTATCAGGCCAAACATGGATGGTCTGCATGATGCATGGCCAATATCATAATGAAGAGAAGTCCTTACCTCCACCAGAGACTCCGTTTCCACACTATGTGTCACTGACCTGCAATCAGTCAGCTCTGGCCAAGAATCAGACAACCACAGACACCAGGCCATTAGATGCATCCTCCTTCCTCTGCTGGCAGGAAGCTGCTTTCCTGCATGCAGGGTAGCCTGCCTCTGGTGCTGAGGTCTGGCGTGGTGCCCTGGGGGGAAGGGGAGGCTCTGCCTGGATCTCACGGCTATACCAGGTTTAGCCACGTTAAACAGGATCTTTCAGAGGCTTTACTAGCCATGGATCGTTAGGAATCTTCCCAGACTTGTATGATCGGAAAATACTCTCTCCATCATTGTTAACACCACTTACTAATAAGTACCCCCAGGAACACAGGTTGGGAGGTAGCAACACCTAGAGGGATTCTTTTATTTATTTATTTTTTTAATTAGTTGACATATGGTACAATATTGGTTTCTGGGGTAAAATTCAGTGATTCATCACTTATATACAATACCCAGTGCTCATCACAGCAAGTGCCCTTCTTAATACCTGTCACCCATCTAGCCCATCCTCCACCCACGTCCCTTCCTGGAGGGTTTCTTTAACTTAATACTAAACATAAGACCTAAAGCAGTGGATGGATGGTTGAGAGGGGCAACAGGCATGCTCTGGAAGGAGTCCTGTATTGGGTTTACATGCATGCTTCCCTCATTAAAGCACAGAGACAGCCTTTGGCCAGCAGGACCAAAGGGCCTGTCTCTGTCCTGTCTGTCAGGATTTGCCACTTGTATAGTCTGATTCCTGTGGGTTCTCTGGCTGGGCTGGCTCTGGCTGACCCTGCCCTGGAGTCTCCTTCCACAAACCCTCAGACTCTGCTGATGTACTTGCTCAAATTTCCCTCTTCACACAATTCTCTTGCTGCTGGATCACAGCAGCCTCCTGCTGCACCCAGCCATGCAGCAGTCCAGGGAGGGTGGCTAGTCACCACGCATTGTGCAAGGAAGAAACACCAAGAAACTTTCTGGGCTGAGAATGATTCCCTGCAAAAGCTAGAAATGGAGATTCCTTGACATTCTGTGTACAATCACAAACATACCAGCAGTTCCCACTTATTAAGCACCCGTACACTATGCACTAACAGCGTTCACTATGCCATGGGCCTCCCAGCAACCTCAAGACTGGGACCAAAGCTCCATTGCACAGATGAGCAGAGTGAGACTCAGAGGGGTGAGTGACTTGTCCAAGGTCATACAGCTAGAACGTAGAGGAGATGAACCTGAACTGAACACATGCCCTGGCCCATTTCACATGGCTCCATACCCCTTCTGGCATCTTTGCTAGTCACCCAGCAAGGCCCTAAACATCACAGACACTAGGCACAGGTGAGTCAGGTTTAATTTGTCTGTGAAAGTCCCTAGCAGTAAAAACATTACTTTTCCATGACACACAGTCAAGGAGGCCCCAGAGGGGGTGACAGATTCTCTTGATACCTGAAGTCCCCAAGAAGCCTCCTGCCCTCCCCTTGCTGGGAATGGCCTCCATGCCCTGGCAGGGCTCTAGCCCAGGGGCTGAGCACTAGCATCCCCCCAGAGGTGGAAGCAGCTGTATGACCAGAACTATCTGAGTCACGAGGTCCTGTTATGCCCACTAGTCCCACCCCAGTCTTCTCCAAGGATTAGACTCGTGCCAACTACATGTCCAGGCAAGGGGGGGGGGGATGAAGGGCACAAGAGAAAACCTTACAGAAATGGAGCAGGGAAGCCAGGCTGTGAACAGGAGGCTTCCACTCACCCAGAACAGCATCACAGAGCTATGTTCAGGGTCAAGGAGGCTGACTGCCCATCTCCAGGAAGTGGTTGCAACATTCTAGCTGCTGTTCGATAGGCATTCCAACCACCCGCTTCTCTTTTTCCTCTTTCACATAGACGTTTTCTGTTTATACAGGCACTAGACTTTCCTAATTATAGCAATGGGAAACAAACCACATCCCACAGCTGGAGACACATTGTGTTCATAATTAATTAGAACTAATTGATCAGATACCTTTCCTAATGGGCGGTTTTATGGTCAGATTGAAACATAACCCCAATCCACCCTGGCAGGACTCTCTGGGTCCAGAGGAGATATTGCTTATAGCGAACGATCACGGAGGAAGTCAAACACTGCCTTGTTGGAGGAACCAGGCCTGCAGGGATAAACCTTTGCCTTACTTGACCACCCACCTGGCCTGCCTCATGTGTAAGGGAAGGAACCCTGCATGGGGTCTACATCACTCAGCTCTATGCCCTCATTCAGCAGACATTTTCTGCCCCAGGCACTCTGTGAGAGATAGGGTTGCAGCAGACAACATGCCGTCTGCGGGGTGAGGGTCTGATCAAGGAGGCAGCCAAGACAGTAAATATATAAAAAGCATGCTGTGGAGCTGAGTGCAGGTAGGAGATCCACCCCAATCATGAATCATCAGGGATCCCCACCTTTCCAGCACTGCCCAGATTTTTACAACCCCTCTTGTGGCTACTTCTGTGCAGCTCTGTCTTAGATAGCACTTTACTGGACAGGCCTTTAACCACTTTCCTTGACTTGATTTTGCAAGAGCAAAAACTATCCTCCTCCCCAAGACGGGCTTGGCCTTCAGAGATGAAGCCAGAGGAGGCCCATCCAAACCTGTCTGCTGTACAGAGGAGGCTCCCTACAGCTTTGGCTTTCTTTTTTTCTTTTTTTTTTCTTCCTAGGGCATTTTTTTAAGTTTTTATTTCAATTCCAGTTAGTTAGTATACAGTGTTGTCTTCATTTCAGGTGTACAATAGAGTGATTCAGCAATTCTGTACATTACTCAGCACTCATCCTCTCACTGCCCCCCCCATCCCCTCTGATAATCACCAGTTTGTTCTCTATAGATAAGAGTCTGTTTTATGGTTTGCCTCTCTCTTCTGTTTTCCCTTTGTTCATTTGTTTTGTTTCTTAAATTCGACATGAGTGAAATCATATGGTATTTGTCTTTCTCTAACTTATTTCACTTAGCATTATACTCTCTAGCTCCATCCATGTTGTTGCAGATGGCAAGATTTCGTTCTTTTTTATGGCTGAATGATATTCCATTATATATCTAGATAGATAGATAGACAGAAACCACTTCTTTATCCATTCATCAGTCCGTGGACACTTGGGCTGCTGCCATTAATTTGGCTATTGTTGATAATGCTGCTATAAACACGGGGGTTCACGTATCCCTTTGAATTAGTATTTTTGTTTTGGCTTTCAAACTCCTGCTAGGTTGATTTAGTTTGGTCCTCACCAAGCAAAACCATACTATCTTTCACATCATATTGGATTTATATTCTTTTTTTTTTACTTTTTTAATCTTACAAATGAAAAACCTGAGGCAAAAAAGAGGCTAAAGTCCTTGTAGCAGGCCCAGAACAAGCTAGTGTCATGTCCTGGGTGCATGGTTGCTGACCCCAGTCTCCTGCTTCCTCCTGTCCCTGGTTGGGCTGCCTCTTCCCAAAAAGCTCCTTGCAGAGAGAAGGTGGGAAGGCTTTCTGGACAAGTCAGGCCTTCCCTCTTCTTCACATTCTCCTTAAAGTTAGGAGGCCAGCAAAAGATTCTCTTTTGTCTCTTTAAACGTCAGTACAAACCAATTTTGTACTCAAATAGGGTGATTATAGACCCAAAATAAATGAGTATTTATAACAGTTTCACTTAAGAAAAAATGCAATTCGAACTGGCTGAAACAAAAGATGTACAGCCTCTTGCAATGAAAGTGTCAACAGAGGAGTGGTTTTCACCACGGCTTTCTGCATGATTACAGCAGGGTCCCTTTGCCTCCATTTCCCCACTTCTCTATGTACACTGTGTCCTTGGGGCCACCAGCACGCAAAGCCACAGAATAGTCCCTCCCTTTGCCACCAAACTCAAGTCCTAATCCTGACCCTGATTGTTCAGACCTGCAGACAGGGGAACACTGTGTAAGGATGGGCTC
Organism: Ursus maritimus; assembly: GCF_017311325.1. Taxonomy (NCBI): domain Eukaryota; kingdom Metazoa; phylum Chordata; class Mammalia; order Carnivora; family Ursidae; genus Ursus; species Ursus maritimus. Next base: position 107,104,709 of record NW_024423343.1, on the reverse strand, counting down.
AGGCCTGGGACGGAGGGACACGGGTGCTGTTCTACCCCCAGAGATGGGCAAGTTATAGGAAGACAACCACCATGTCCACCACGCCCTCTCTTCACTGATTTTCCATGATTTTAAAAAGATATGTTCATTTTTCTGATTATACTGAAAAATATAAAGCAAAAAATTAAAGCCAATCAACCCCACTTCAAGAAGTTACTACCATAAATACTTAAATGCATTTTCTCCTTCTCTTTTTAGGTTTCAGTTTGGTCCCCACAATTCTCGCCCCCTTTCTCCAACAAGCAGTCCCAATTTTTATTAGGAGATGCTCCTCCCCAGCTGGGCCCGAGTGTGAGTGGGGCTCACTCCACCCAGCTGGAAGAGGAACCACAGCCGAATCCAGCAGGTGGAGGACCGCCCCCTTCTGGCTCAGGGTGGTCATGTGACCTCAGCCTGCCCAATCAGTGAGAGCATCAGGCCTTGTTCTTGGAATGCGGGGAAGATGATTTTCCCTCTTTGCTGCTACACTTGAGCCCTGGGGAGGCTCTCAACCGTAAGAAATCCTGCCTGGTCAAAACACAAGAAGTGACACTGAGAGATGTAAACATAGAAACAGATTCTGATAACTTCGGAGGAGCCCTGCATGGAGCCATTCCTGAAGCTCAGCCTTCCCCCAGACATGTTTTCTTGCCTATGCTAATAATTGGGTTGGGTTTTCTGCCAAATGTATGAATTTTAGCTGATACAACCTTTTCAACACGTGGATGTTGGATCCTGCGTTATCAGTATAAGGCTGTGTCCTCATCCCTAATTATTTCCTTGGGCTTCATTCGCAGGCATGGAACTAAGTCAAGGGCTTTATTTGTAAGGCTTTGCATACATCTTGTCAAACTGCCCTCCAGAAATGTGGGATCAATTTATTCGCTCTCATAGTGAGAGAGTGCTTTTCTCACCACATAATCAATAGATAACTAGAGTGTTTTGAAAGCTTCTTTAATTTGATAGGTGAGCCAATTCTGCATTCAAATATATGCAATGTGTATACTTTACAATGCAAAATTAGACGTGTAGCCCCGCTGCGCACACCGCGGAGCGCATTCCCACCGAAGAGCTCTGGGGGACACCAGAAAAAGCAAAGGGGCCCAGAGCCACACACCTAGGACTCCCGCCTCTGCCAGCCATAGATTCACCTGGAGTGGAAATGTGCCGTTTGGGGATGGGTGCAGAATCAGAGATCCAGGGATTCTTCTTGCTCTGGGAAAACAAGGCTGCCTCAGCCGATCAGAATCCCAAGCGCTGACTTACACTGGAGAGCCAGTGACTTCAGGCCATTCCGGTGTGCGAGGACTGCAGGGTCAGCAGGCATTCAGCTTCCCTGGAGGGAAAGACAGCAGGATGATTCTGGGTCCCGGTGTGAATGTGGGGCTCGCTGTGGCGTCCAGGTTCAGGGGCAGCAGCCGCGCTAGAGGGTCCTCTCTGAGCTGCTCCGCGGGTGTCCTGCTGCCCAGCCTCCCTCATTCCAGCCCATCTGCTAAATCTGGTTCTCGGTCCTCCCGGTGATTTTGTGAGTTCCCCCACGTCTTTGAAATAAATCTCTTTCCTTCCTGAAACAGCCAGTCTGTTTCTTTTGCCCACAATCAAGATCCCTGGCTGATACAGCTACAAAAGCTTTCTGAAAGTGTGTTTCTGCATTTTGAAGCCGCAGGCCACATGCTGTCTGGAGGGCAAGCCAGAAGAAAGAGCCTAAAGCCCAAAGCCTTGAGAGGGAGGAAAGACTGAAATGGTGCTGAGAGGCCCCTCCCTCCACCTTCTGCCTCAGTGCCACTCCCTCATGGAAGCCTTCCCCAATCCCAACCAAATCCAAGCCCCAACTTTTTCCCTTCATAACAATTTTCAAAATTTGAATTTAACTATTTGTTAAGATCTTTGTTCTGTGTCTGGTTCCCAGAAGAGTGACATGTTGACGATGGCAGAAATCAGGCTGCATCTGTTTACTCTTGTATCCCAGTATCTGGAGTGGTTTTGGACACACAGCAGCGCTCAGTAACTGTGTGTGAATGAGTGAATGAATGATTGATTGAATGGATGGTAGATAATATTGTGCTCTGGATTTCTTTCCTTAAAAAAGTTTGCTGTCATGTATCAATCTGCATGTTGCTGTTGCCCTGACCACATACCCAGGGCTTCCTCTGCGCTTTGACTCTCCCTCCCACATCCCTGTCACCTGAAAGGTAGGTTTTGTTATGTTCCCCCTCAGATCTGTTACCTTGAATTTCATTACCACCCTTCTGTGAGCAATCTCATGCTCTATCATCCCACTCCTTCGATTACCACTGTTAAGCCCAAATCATGCCCTGACGCTTTAGTGAAATAAGTGTTATGTTCTCTCTGCTCATTGCTCACAGGTGACTCACCACCACTGCATCCTGTTTGAAATGTTCCAGTGTTCCAGTGCACATTTGCAGAATTTTGGCAAGACTTTAACCCAGGGCCAGAAGAAGGAGCAGGTTGCCACGGATACGGGTGGATGAGGCACAGAGGAATCCCCAGAGATGTGAGACAAGGAAACGACATCTCCAGCACCTATCTCAGGGGGACACCCATCCAAGTCTAGAGAGAGGATGTTCACTACAGGCCACCGCAGGCCTGTTCCGCTGAGCAGAGTTTGCATCCTGGGGTCAGAGCAGACACTGATGACTGCCAAGGAGAGCTGAGCCCGTCCCAGCCGTGCTCTCCTCTGCCCTTGCCCCACAGAGGATCCTTGGATGCCTCCATGTCCTGGTCTCAGTTGGAGTCCTGCAAGGGAATGGATGCAACCCTAGAATGCAGGGACAGCCTCCAGGGAAGGGAGCCAGGGTATTCACCCCCTTGTGGCTTGTTCTGCCATGGACTCAGCACATCTGCCGCCTGGGTCCTGGTCTTTCAAAATCTGCAGAAATCAGGTGGCCAGCCTTCCCTCTACAGTCATGCAGATACACACACACAGAGAGTTAAGATTATGTGTTGCTGCATAACAAACCATTGCAAAACTTAGTGAATTGAAACAATAATGACATCTGCCCATAAGGACAGCTGATCTCTGCACTACCTCGTATCAGCCTTTGGCCTCGAAGTCTCGCCAGGAATCCTCAAAGTCCTCCTGCATCCCATATATGGAGATGGCTATTGACTGCCAACCAGGGACTGGGGCTGGAGCACTGAGTGTGGACTTCTGTGTGACTGCTTGGCATCCTCACAGTGTAGTGGCTGGGTCCCCAGTGAGCACTTCAACAAGACAAGGCAAAGTCTATGTCCTGTATGACTTGTATGACCCAGCCAAGGAAATTAAATACCATCATTTCCTCCATGGCCACAAGCCCACCAGATCCAAGGGAAGGAATATCTGTGTCATTGTAGAGAGCAATGTGAAGAGGAATATTTCAAGGGTACACAGATGATATATCTATCACTCACCACATAAGGTGTCACCCTAGGACAGGAAGAGCATAAACAGGGCTGGGAGACAGCAGTGAGTACCCTGGTGGAACTGGACAGACATGGTTCTTGTCATTGTTTGCATCTGGCCACTTGACCATAGGTACACTTTTCAGTTATAGCATATAAAAGTCTTAAAATCTATATTAGGTGTCTATTGCGTCCTAGTGAATTATACCCTAACAGTGACTTAAGATGACACACATTTATTATCTTGTGGCTCCTGTGGGTCAGGAGTCAGTGCACAGCTCAGCTGGGTGCCTCAGGGTCACTCACAGGCTCCAGTCAAGGGCAGCAGTCCTCCCAAGGCTGGACGGGAAAGGCTGCCTCCAAGCTCACTCACAGGGCTTGGTCCTCACTGCCTGTTGAGCTACCTCAGTTTCCTGCTGGCTGCTGGATGGAGGCCACCCTCAACTCCTTCCCATGTGGGCCTTTCTGATAGGGTAGCTTGCTTCACAGTGTAAAGGCCTAGAAGGCAATAGGGAGAGAATACCAGGTCAAAAACCCAACATGCCATCGTTTCTTTTCTCCAAGGGGTCAGAATTGAGACATTGGGTCCAGCCCCCTTGCCAGCAAGAGGTAACCACCAGGAGGAGGTGGGACGCTGGAGGCCTTGTCAGATAGTACCGACCACAGGGTCCCAGGCAGTTTTCCCCACCCCCAGAAAGGAGTCCTCCTCACCCCCTACTCTCCTGATGATGACGTAGATGTAAATAATTGGTAGGAGCACCACAAAGACTGTTTGGGTTGAGTTGTGATGGTGGCCAATACACAGGGTGAATGATATAATATGAAATTTCACAAAATTTTGTTTGTGAGGCACCTTAAAAACCGTATCCTCATTTAGTTGTATTTCAACTAATATGTTTCAATATGTTTCATTTTACTGAGCATATTAAGAGATACACAGGATAGAAATGGGACAAGTCAACCGGTTTATGTCTGTTAAGTCTTTTCTTAGAAATTTCTATTTACCTGGTAGCATTAGATGTATTTTTTAGAAACTGTCACACCCTTTTATTAAATTAAGTCTACTCTTTACCCAGGCTTTGCTCCTCCCCATCATTGTTTGATGGTTCTGTAGGTCTCTTTAGGTCGTTTATGTAACTTGTGTCCTCCAAAGGGCAAAATGAAGCATTCTAAGTATAGCTTATTGTGCAGAACTTTCACCAATTGGGTTTGTCCTTCCCCTTGTTTCCGTGTCATGGGAGAGGGTTCAAGGGGAGTGAGCTGCGGACCCCTCCTAGCACACAGCACAAGCCAGGTCCTGGGCAATAGGAGGCACCTGTTCTGGCCTGCAGCTCCCAGGAGGCTCCCACTGCTGAAGCACAGCCTGCCTGTGGCCCCTGGGCTCCCCTGCATCTTCTACGGACTGCCAGCGTACTTTCATCTCCCAGGGCAAGCTTATGCTATATTTATCTCTAAGGTGTCGGTCTTCTTTGGATTTCACCCTTCCCATCTGCTCCTTGGTTGTTTTCTTGGTTCATGTCAAAGCTCCAGGACTTTTTTCCTACCCTTGCTTGGACATCCTTATTACTGTGTTTACACCATCCTTTTGTGATTTTCAAGACCCTCCCAATTAAAAGAAAACACCTGGTAATTCGTATGACTTTCTCCAGCCTTAATTAACGTGATGTTGGGGAGAAATCCCAGTTGATTTACTCAGAGCCTTTGGGTTTGTTTATTTGTTTGTTTTTATTTCAACTTTTTATGTTTAAAATAATTACAGATTCACAGGAAGTTTCAAAAATAGTAGAGAGAGCTCTCCTGTACCTTCCATAAAGGTCTTCTATAGGCTACATTTTCTACATAAACAGTACAATATAAAAACCAGAAAACTGACCCTGTCATAAAGTGTGAATATAGTTCCATGCCCTCTCATTTCATGTGTAGATTCAGATGACAACTGCCACAACTGAGATACAGAATTGTTCCATCACCACAAAGATACCTTTATAGTCACACACACACTCCCAAATCCCTCACTGGCAATGAAGAACCTGATTTCAATCTCTATAACTTTGTCATTTTGAGAATGTTCTATAAATGGAGTCACACACTGTGCAACCTTTTGAGATTGGCTTGTGTCATTCAGTCAAATATCCTGACTATCCAAATATTCAGTCAAATATCCAAATATCAGGCAAATATTCAATCAAAGTTGTTGAGTATGTCAGTAATTTGTTGCTTACTACGGCTGAGAAGTACTTCCTAGGATGAATGTATCACAGTTAACTCTTCACCTACGGAAGGACATTTGGGTTGTCCTCAGTTTTTGCCTATCATATGTAAAGCTGTCATGAACATTCTCTGCAGATTTTTGTGTGAATATAAATGTTTCTTTATCTGACTAAATGCCTAAAATGATTGCTGGGTAAGAGATGTGTGGTTTTTTAAGAAACTGCCAAATTATTTTCCAGAGTGTCTAAGCCATTCACATTCCCACTAGTAATTATGCAAGATCCAATTTTTTACATCCTCATCAGCATTTAGTATTGTCGTTACTTTTTTATTTTAGTTGTTCCAATAGTAGAACATAGATTAGAAATTAGATCTCATCATGGTGTGATGATTTGCATTTTCCTACTGGCCGATGATGCTAAACAGTGTTCCATATGCTTCTTTGCAATCTCTATATTCTCTTTAGTGAAATGTCTCTTCATATCCTTTCCCCATTTTCTGGTTGGATTGTTTGTTTAATGTTGAGTTTTGAGAATTCTTTAAGTTTCTAGACACGAGTCCTTTGTCAGATATGTGGTTTGCAATTTTTTTCTCAGTCTACAGCTTGCCCTTTTATCTTCCTTAATATGATTTGTCACAGAACAATTTTTTAAAATTTTGGTATGGTCCAAGTTATCAATTTTTTTTCTTTTATGAATTATGCTTTGGGGGTCATGTCTAAGAACTCCTCACCAAGGCCAAAGTCCCCAAGATTTTCTACAGTTATCTTCTTTGACAAGACTTATACTTCTACATTTTACATTTATCCTATGATCCATTTAGAGTAATTTTGGCATAGAGGTTTTTTTTCTGTCTATAGATATCCAATTTCTTCAGCACTATTTGTTGAAAAGATTATCCTTGTACTATTGAATACCTTAGGCACCTTTATCAAAAATCACTTTGCTATACTTGTGTGGAGCTATTTCTGGGTTCTCTATTTTGTTCTGTTGATACACATGTTTATCTTCACACCCATAACACATTGTCTTGATTACTGTAGCATAATAAATATTAAAATCAGGTAGGCTGATTGCTCCTACTTTCTTCTTCTTTTGAAAAATCATTTATTCTGTTTTTTTTTATTTCCATATAAATTTTAGAATAATCTTGTCTATATTTACAAAAATACTTCCTTGGAATTTTGGTATGAATTTTGATAAATATGTATATGATTTTGGATGGAATTGGTATCTTTAACAATGGTGAATTTTCCAGTCTGTGAAAATGGTATGCCTCTCCATTCACTTCTGTCTTCTTTGGTTTCTTTCCTCAGTTTTCTTTACAGTTTTCAGTATACAGGTTCTCTACATGTTTTCTTATACCTCAGTATTTCATTTTCTTTTTTTTTTTCCTCAGTTTCTTTACAGTTTTCAGTATACAAGTTCTCTACATGTTTTCTTATACCTCAGTATTTCATTTTCTTTTTTTTTTTAAAGATTTTATTTATTTATTTGACAGAGAGAGAGACAGCCAGTGAGAGAGGAAACACAAGCAGGGGGAGTGGGAGAGGAAGAATCAGGCTCCCAGTGGAAGAGCCTGATGTGGGGCTTGATCCCAGAACTCCAGGATCACGCCCTGAGCCGAAGGCAGACGCTTAATGACTGAGCCACCCAGACACCCCTCAGTGTTTCATTTTCTGAAGCAATTGTAAATGGTGCTATATTTTTAATTTTAATTTCCATATGTGTATTGCTAGTTTATATAAATATATTATTTTTGTATATTGACTTCATATCCTGCAAACTCGCTGCACTCATGTATTAGTCCTAGGAGTTTTTGGTAAATTCCTTGGGGATTTTTCTGTGTAGACCATCATATCATGTGCATATGGTAATAATTGTATTTCTTCCTTTCTGATTAATAGACTTTATGTCTTTTTTTTGCCAGCAAACATTTCCAGTACAATGCTGAATAAGAGGAATGAAGGTGAGTATCCATGCTTTGATCCCAATCTCAAGAGGAAAGCATTCAGTATTTTACTATTAGGAATGATATTAGCGGGGCGCCTGGGTGGCTCAGCTGTTAAGCATCTGCCTTCAGCTCAGGGCGTGAGCCCGGCGTTATGGGATCAAGCCCCACATCAGGTTCCTCCACTGGAAGCCTGCTTCTTCCTCTCCCACTCCCCCTACTTGTGTTCCCTCTCTCGCTGGCTGTCTCTCTTTCTGTCAAATAAATAAATAAAATCTTTAAAAAAAAAAAGGAATGATATTAGCTATAGATTTTTTGTAGATGCTCTTTATCAAGGAAGCCCCACCCTATTCCTGGCTTTCTGATAGTTTTTACCATTAATATGTGTCAGATGTCTTTTATGCATTAATTGATATAATTCTATGATTGTTTTTCTTTAGTCTGTTAATATGATGGATCTCATTTTCAAATATTGACCAGCCTTGTATCTTTGGAATATGCCCCACTCGGTATGATGCATACTTCTTTTTATACATTGCTGAATTTTACTTGGTAATGTTTTGTTAATTTTTTTGTATTTATACTCATGAGGGGTATTTAACTTTAGTTTTCTTTTCTTTTTTTTTTTTTTTCCTTTTTTTTTTTTACTGTTTTTGTCTAGTTGGGGCATCAGAATAAATTTACCTCATACGGTGAATTGGGACCTGTTTCTCCTTCTCCTATCTTCTGGAACAGATTGTGAGGAATTGGTGTTAATTCTTTTTTAAATGTTTGATAGAATTGTCCAGTGAAGTCATCTGGTTATGGAGACTTTCTGGGAGCATATTTTTTTAATTAAAAATTCAATTCTTTAATAATTATATAGTTAGTCAAATTATTACTCTATATTGGATGAGTTGTGGGAGTTTGTGCTTTGAGAAATTGGTCCGTGTCATCACAGTTCTCAGATCTGTCTGCAGAGTTGTTTGCAGTATCCCATATCATTTTGAAATCTCGATGATTTGTAAAGATATCTTCTGTTGCACTCATGGTACTGATAATTTGGGTCTTCTCTCTTTTTTCTTTTTCATTATTGTTAGAGGTTTGTCTATTTTTTTGAATTTTTCAAGGATCCAGCTTTTTATTCCTTTGATTTTCTCAGTTGTTTTCAATTGTGTAGATTCCTGCTCTCATCTTTATTATTTACCTCTTTGTACTTACTTTGGGTTTATTTTGCTCTTTTTCTGCCTAGTTTCTTAAGGTGGGAACTTAGAATATTAAGCTGAGACATTTCATTTTTTTCTAATGTAAATATTTACTGCTATACATTTTTCTCTCAGCACTACTTTAGCTTTGCGTCATAAATTTTGAAAGGGTGTATTTTTATTTCACTCAGTTCAATGTATTTTTATTTGTCTTTAATCCATGATTTATTTGTAAGTGTATATTTTGGTTTCCAAGTGTTTAGATATTTTCCTGTTATCTTTCTGTTAATCAATTTTAGTTTGATCCCATGTGGTCAGATAACACACTCTGTATAATTTGTTTGGAATTTGTGAAGTTTTTTAATGGTTATCCTGAAAATCTACCATGAGCACATGAAGAAAATGTATATTTTGCTGTCGTTAGACAAAAATATTCCATAAATGTCAATTTGATATTCTTGGTTGATGGTGTTACCAAAATCTTCCAGACTGATTTTCTGTCTAGATATTCTATCAATTGTTGAGAGAGGAGTGTTGAAGTGTCCAACCATAACTGAGGATTTTTCTTCTCAGTTCTATAACTTTTGCTTCACATATATTTTACCTTTGTTCTTTCATGTATACACACTTAGGATTGCTATATTTTCATAATGGATTGACCTTTTTATCATTATGTAATATAATGTCTCTCTGGTAATTATTCTTTGCTTTATTTATTTATTTTTTGATGCAAAGTTTGATGATTCATTAGTTGCATAAAACACCCAGTGCGCCATGCAATACATGCCCTCCTTACTACTCATCACCAGCCTATCCCATTCCCCCACCACCCTCCCCTCTGAAGCCCTCAGTTTGTTTCCCAGGGTCCATAGTCTCTCATGGTTCATTCCCCTTCTGTTTACCCCCCCTTTCTTCTTCCCTTTCTTCTCCTACCGATCTTCCTAGTTCTTATGTTCCATAGATGAGAGAAACCATATGATAATTGTCTTTCTCTGCTTGACTTATTTCACTTAGCATTATCTCCTCCAGTGCCGTCCATGTTGCAGCAAATGTTGAGAAATCGTTCTTTTTGTTTTTTTTTTGTTGTTGTTGTTGTTGTTTTAATAATGATTTTTTATTATATTATGTTAGTCACCATACAGTACATCCCCGGTTTTCGATGTAAGGCTCGATGATTCATTAGTTGTGTATAACACCCAGTGCACCATGCAATATGTGCCTCCTTACTACCCATCACCGGTCTATCCCATTCCCCACCCCTCCCTCTGTAGCCCTCAGTTTGTTTCTCATAGTCCATAGTCTCTCATGCTTCATCCTCCTTCTGATTAACCCCCTTTCTTTTCCCTTTCTTCCCCTACTGATCATTCTAGTTCTTATGTTCCATAGATGAGAGAAATCATATGATAGTTGTCTTTCTCTGCTTGACTTATTTCACTAAGCATTATCTCCTCCAGTGCCGTCCATGTTGTAGCAAATATTGAGAACTCATTCTTTCTGATTGCTGAGTAATATTCCATTGTATATATGGACCACATCTTCTTAATCCAGTCATCTGTTGAAGGGCATCTCGGCTCCTTCCATGATTTAGCTATTGTGGACATTGCTGCTATGAACGTTGGGGTGCATATGGCCCTTCTCTTCACTACGTCTGTGTCTTTGGGATAAATATCCAGTAGTGAAATGGCTGGATTATAAGGTAGCTCAATTTTTAACTTTTTAAGGGACCTCCACACTGTTTTCCAGAATGGCTGTACCAACTTGCATTCCCACCAACAATGTAGGAGGGATCCCCTTTCTCCACATCCTCTCCAACAACTGTTATTTCTTGCCTTGTCAATTTTTGCCATTCTAAGTGGCGTAAAGTGGTATCTTAGTGTGGTTTTGATTTGAATTTCCCAGATGGCTAATGATTTCGAACATTTTTTCATGTGTCTGTTAGCCATTTGTATGGCTTCATTGGAAAAGTGTCTGTTCATATCTTCTGCCCATTTTATGATTTGTTTATTTGTTTCTCGTGTATTGAGTTTGAGAAGTTCTTTGTAGATCTTGGATACCAGTCTTTTATCTGTAGTGTCATTTGCAAATATATTCTCCCATTCCATGGGCTGCCTCTAGTTTTTGACTGTTTCCTTGGCTGTGCAGAAGCTTTTTGATCTTGATGAAGTCCCACAAGTCATTTTATCTTTTGTTTCTCTTGCCTTTGGAGATGTGTCATGAAAAAGGTGCTTGCGTGGGCCGATGTCGGAGGTTGCTGCCTATGTCTATCTGTAGATTTGATGGTTTCCTGCCTCACATCGAGGTCTTTTCATCCATTTGGAGTTTATCTTTGTGTATAGTGGTGACAGAGGGTCAAGTTTCATTCTTTTGCATGAAGCTGTCCAATTTTCCCAACACCATTTATTGAAGAGACTGTCTTTTTTTCCACTGGATGTTTTTTCCTGCTTATCAGAGATGGTGCCCAAAGAGCCGAGGGTCCATTTTTGCGTCCCTATTCTGTTCCATTGGATTATGCTTTAAAGTTGCTTTGTCTTATATATTTTTTTTATTTTTAATAATTTTATTTTGTTACATTAGTCACCATACAGTACATCCCCAGTTTTTGATGCAATGTTCCATGTGTCATTATTTGCATATAACACCAATGCACATGCAATATGTGCCCTCCTTAGACCTATCGCTGCCTATCCCAATCCCCAACTCTCCCCTCTGAAGCCCTCGTTTGTTTCCCAGAAGTCATAGTCTCTATGCGTTCATTTCCCTTCTGTTTTCACCCCCTTCATTCTTCCCTTCTCTTCTACCGATCTTCCTATTTTTTATGTTCCATAAATGAGTGAAACCATATGATAATTGTCTTTCTCTGCTTGATTTATTTCACTTAGCATAATCTCCTCCAGATCACTCATTTGCTGCAAATATATTAATGTATTCTCGATCATACTTTCTATAGATTGATGTTTGCACGGTTTATCTTTTCCATTTTTTTTTTCCCTATCCTATATTAAATTTGAAGTGAGTTTTCTATAGACCACATTATTCGTGGATCTATTTTAAAGGCAACTCTCTCAATCTCTGTCTCTTAAATGGTATATTTAGAACCGGCTTCGCACTTAGTGTAGTTGTTACTTTAACTCTAACTTAAATCCAGCATTTTCGATCTTGTTTTCTGTTGTTTTGTTTTTTATTTCTCATTTTCTGTTTCCTTTATGGTTTTCTTTGTGGGATATTTGTACCCTTCTTTAGAATTCTATTTTTGATATCTTGTGCAGCGTTTTTGATGTGTGTGTATTTGGATAGATTTTATTGGCTGCCTATGTATTAAATTATACACCCCATAACTTACTCAATCTAAGGATCAAATATTTTACCAAAACTCCAAATAAAATGTGTAGAAATTTTACCTCCACTTGAAATCCCTTACCTGTCCTCCATTAATTTTTTTTATTGTTATGTTAGTCACCTAGTACAATCATTAGTTTTTGATGTCAGTGTTCAGTGTGACTCATTATTTGCATATAACACCGGTGCCTATAACAACATTGCCCTTCTTATACTGATCACCTGGCAATGCCCCATCCCCCCCACCCCGCTTCCTGTGAAATGTTCCAGATTGTTTCCGATCCAGTCTCTCATTTGTTCATCTCTCCCTCTGATTTGCCTCCCTTCAGTTTCCCCTTCGCCTTCCACTAATGTTCTCCATGCTCTTCCTTATGTTCCTTATGATGAATTGAAACCATATGATATGTCTTTCTCTGCTTGACTTAGTTTCACTTAACACAATCCTCCAGTTCCATCCACGTTGATGCAAATGGTGGAGTATCATCTTTTTACTGATGGCTGGAATATTCCATTGCTATATATATGCTATCAACTTTTTCCCATTCATCTGTTGAATGGTATCCTTGTCCTTCCACAGTTTGGCTACTGGGGACATTGCTGCTATGAACATTGGGGGCATGTGGCCCTTCTTTTCATTCTATCCTTATCTTTGGGTAAATACCCAGTAGTGACAGATCCTGGGTCATAGGAATTAGTCTCTATTTTTAACTCTTTTGAGGGACCTCCACACTGTTTCAAAGCGTGGCTATAGCTCCAACTTGCATTCCCACCACAGTGTAAGAGGGTTCCCCTCTCCACATCCTCTCAAAACTTGTTGTTCCTTCCTTTGTCCATCTTGCCTGATTCTAACTGGTGCTAAGGTGGTAATCTCAATGTGGTTTTTTTGAGATTCCCTGAATGGCTAATGATGTTTGAACATTCTTTTCATATTGTCTGTCTAGCCATTTGTATGTCTTCAAACTTGAAAAGGTCTGTTCATATCTTCTGCCCATTTTTTTGATTTGATTATTTGTTTCTGTGTATTAAGTTTGAGAAGTTCTTTATAGATCTTGATACCAGCCTTTTATCTGTACTGTCATTTGCAAAAATCTCTCTCCCATTCTGTGGGTTGCCTCTTAGTTTTGTTGACCCATTTCCTTTGGCTTGCAGAAGCTTTTATCTTGATGAAGTCCCAAAGATCATTTTTACATTTGCTTCCCTTGCCTTTGGAGATGTGTCATGAAAGAATTTGCCATGGCCAATGTCAAAGAGGTTGCTGCTTATGTTCTCTAGGATTTTGATGGATTCCTGCCTCACATTGAGGTCTTTCATACATTTGAGTTTATCTTTGTGTATGAGAATGGTCAAGTTTCATTCTTCTGTATGTAGCTGTCCAATTTTCCCAGCACCATTTATTGAAGACACTGTCTTTTTTTCCATTGATATTTTTCTGATTTGTTGAAGATTAGTGGACGATAGAATGAGTGTTCATTCTGGAGACTCTATTCTGTTCCATTGATCTGTGTCTGTTTGTGCCAATACCATGTTGTTTTGGTGATCAGGCAGCTTTGTAAATATAGCATGAAGTCAGTACGTGATGCTCCCAGCTTTTCTTCTTGAATGCACATGGAACATTCTCCAGAATAGACCACATACGGGTCACAAATCAGCTCTCAACCAATACCAAAAGATTGAGATTATTCCCTGTGTATTTTCAGACCACAATGCTTTGAAACTGGAACTCAATCTCAAGAAAAATTTGGAAGGAATTCAAACACCTTAGAAGTTAAAGAACAATCCTGCTAAAGAATGTTTGGGTCAATCAGAAAATTCAAGAAGAAAACTTAAAACAACTAATGGAAACCACCAAGAACAAAAACACATCAGTCCAACCCTTGAGATACTAGCAAGAGATGACCCTAAGGGAAAAATACAACAATCAAGCCCTCATTCAGAAGAAGTAGAAAATTCCAAATGCACAAGTTAACCTTACACCTAAAGGAGCTGAAGAAGAACAGCAAATAAAACCTAAATCAAGCAGGAGAAGAGAAATAATAACAGATGTTAGAGCAAGAGATCCAATGAAATAGAAACCAGAAATACAAAAAGCGAGTTCTAACAAAACTAGAAGCTGGTTCTTGAAAAATTAATAAGATCAATAAAGCACTGGCCAGACTTATCATCAAAAGAAAAGACAAACACCCCAAATTAATAAAATCATGAATGAAGGGGAGAAATCTGCCGAACACAAAGGAAATAAGAAGGAAATAGAAGCTATTAGTAAGTTATTATCAAAGGAGCAGTTAAGATGGCGGAGGAGTAGGAGACACCTTTTTCAGCGGTCCCCGAGCCAAGCTGGATAGGTACCAGACCAGCCTAAACAACCACCAGAACCAGCCTGAGGACGAGGAAGTGCATCTGATCTCTCTACAAATGAACATCTCCACGCTGAGTATTGAGGTACAAAGCGGGGAGCCATGTCAAACTCCACAGATATCGGAAGATAAAGGGAAGGGGAGGGAGAGCCGCCACGCTTCGGGCAGACCCGGAAGCGGTAGCCACTTGCACGTGGGAGAGCGGGCGGGGCTCTCCGACGGCGCAAAGGCACAGCAGACTGAGACCGTGGAGCCGGTGCGCGAGCCACCAGGCACTCTGCGAACACCGGAATCCCGTGTGCTCACTGGATCCAGACTGAGACCAGGAGCTCCTCGAGCCGCGCTCGGTGGCTGGCGGCATGAAACACAAAGGATCAGACACACACGCCCGCCCAGTGGAAGTGAGGGCTGGGGCCTGCGCGGTGTAGGGCGACATCCGGGACGCTGCAGGGTTGAGCAGCACCAACAGTAACAGAGTTAAAGTGGCCAAAGACACTTTAGTAGAGAATCAGGCCTCAATCCTCTGTTCTGTGACAGAGGCTGAAATCGGCGCGCTGCTCTGACTCAGAAGAGGCACAGCAAACCGCCAGGAAAAGCCGCCAGAGAACAAAAGCCTGGAAATACGGCTCGAGAAGGTGCCCATCCCCATCCCCCTCGCAGGGGACACGAGACTCTACCTGGCAAACAGGGTTGCCTGAGTATCGGTGCGGCAGGCCCTCCCCCAGAAGGCAGGCTGAAAATCAAGAAGCCCACAACCCAGGGGCCTGGGTGGCGCAGCTCATTGAGCGCCTGTCTTCGGCTTAGGGGCGTGATCCCGAGGTTCCAGAAAGGAGTCCCTCACCGGGCTCCTCCGCACTGGGAGCCTGCTTCTTCCTCTCCCACTCCCTGCTTCTGTTCCCTCTCTCGCTGGTTGGCTGCCACATAAATAAATAAATAAAATCTTTAAAGAAGAAGTCCACATCCCTAAGATCTCTATAAAACAAGGCACGGCCTGGGACCCAGTCAATAATTTTGGGCGCTGACAAACCCGCCAACCTCTCCCTCATCAGAATGACAAGAGGAGAAGCCCCCCAGCAAGAAAAGACAGTGAGTCTGTGGCCTCTGCCACAGAAATAATGGATATGGATGTAACCAAAGTATCAGAAATAATTCGGTTAGCGATGGTCAAAATGATGAGTAGAATTGAAAAACTATTAACGAAAAGGTTACTGAGAATATAGAATCCCAAGGACAGAAATGAGAGCGAATCTGACAGAAATTAAAATTTAGTGAGCCAAATGCAGGCAAAACTAGAGGCTCTGATCGGCCAGGGTCACAGAAGCAGAGGAAAGGTTAGTGAATTGGAGGATGGGTTAATGAGAGGAAAAAACCAAAATAAAACTGCTCTTAAAAAATCCATGACCACGAATGTAGTTACGGGAGATTATGACTCAAAGAAACGATCCAATGTTAGAATCATCGGCATCCCCGAGGGGGTGGAGAAGAAAACAGAGTGTCTAGAAGAGTTATTTGAACAAATTGAGCTGAAAACTTCCTTAATCTAGCGAGGGACAACAAACATTCGTGTCCAAAGAGGCAGAGAGGACCCTCCCAAGCTCAACCATTGTGACAAACCTACCCACTAACGTCATAGTGCAATTCGCAATATTAGATCCAGATACAGTATTGAAAGCGGCCAGGGCAAAGAAATTTCTCACGTACATGCCAAGGCAAAGGCATCAAATTACGGCAGACCTGTCTACACAGACCTGGAATGAGAGAAAGGGTTAGGGAGCATATTTAAAGCTCTTTCAGAGAAAAACATGCAGCCACAGGATCCTTTATCCAGCAAGGCTGTCATTCAGAATTGATGGAGAAATAGACATTTCAGAATCGGCAGTCACTAACCAATTTCATAACCACGAAACCAGCCCTCTACAGGAGATATTATGGGGTTTCTCATAAGTAAAAAGGCCCAAGAGTGATACAGAACAGAAAGTCACAGCTCAATACAAACAAAGACTTTACTGGCAACATGGCATCATTAAAATCATATTTCTCTCAGTACTCAGTCTTAATTTGAATGGTTTGTAACCTTTCCCATAAAAATGCCACAGGGGGGTTGGTAGATTGATAAAAAGAAATGACCCATCCATTTGCTGTCTACAAGAGACTCATTTCAAACCCAAGGATGCATTCAGACTGAGAGTAAGGGATAGAGTACCATCTTTCACCAAATGGACCTCAAAGAAAGCTGGGGTAGCAATTTCATATCAGATAAATTGTGATTTTAAACTACAGACTATAGTTAGAGCTCATGAAGGGCACTATATTATTTTAAGGGAAGTATTCAACAAGTGGATATGACAATTATAAAAATATATATGCCAACAGGAGAGCACAAGATACACAGCCAACTCTTAACCAGAATAAAAAGAGACATATAAATAAGAAAATCTTACTAGTAGGGGACCTCAACACTCCACTATCAGAAATAGAACACCCTGGCAAATTAAGCAAAAGTAATCAAAGGCTTTGAATGCCATACTCGAAAGGATTGGACCTCATTAGATATATATAGAACACTATACCCCAGAACCAGAATACTCATTCTATTCTAATGCCCATGGAACATTTCAGAATAGACCATGTTCTGGAAACAAAACAGGTTCCAACGATACCAAACACTGAAATTGTTCCCTGCATATTCTCAGACCACAACGCTCTGAAATTGGAACTCAACCACAAGGAAAAATTTGGAAGAAACTCAAACACTTGGAGACTAGGAACCATCCTGCTCAGGAATGACTCGATAAACCAGGAAATCAAAAATCAAATTAAACAATTTATGGAGACCAATGAGAATGAAAATACAACAGTCCAAAACCTATGGGATACTGCAAAGGCGGTCTAAGGGAAATACATAGCCATCCAAGCCTCACTCGAAAGAATAGAAAAATCTAAAATGCAGTTTTTATATTCTCACTCAAGAAAGCTGGAACAGCAACAGAGGGACAGGCCTAATCCACTGCGAGGAAGCAGTTGACCAAAATTAGGAGCTAAAATCCAATCAAGCGAAACCAGAAGTAACAGTAGAACAGATCAACAGGACTAGCTGGTTCTTGGAGAGAATCAATAAAATTGACAGACCACTGGCAAGACTATGCCAAAGAAGAGAAAGGACCCAGATTATTAGGAAATTATGAATGAAAAGGAGAGGTCCACAAGCGAACACCATTGAAATTGGAAGGATTATTAGAAATTTTTATCAACAGCTATATGTCAATAAACTAAGCAATCTGGAAGAGTTGAATTCTTCCCTGGAAACCTATAAATTACCAAGATTGAAACCGGAAGAAACTGATTTCTTAAACAGGCCAATTAATTATGAAGAAATTGACAGTGATAAACAACCTTCAAAATAACAAAACTCCAGGCCTGGATGGTTTCCTGGGAATTCTACCAAACATTCAAGAAGAAATAATGCCTATTCTCCTAAAGCTATTTCAAAAATAGAAACAGAGGAAGCTCCCAAACTCATTCTATGAGACCAATATTACCTTGATCCCCAAACCAGGCAAAGACCCCTCAAAAGGAGAATTACAGACCCGATTTCCTAATGAATATGGATGCCAAAATCCTCAACAGATACTCTCTAATAGAATCCAACAGCATTAAAAGGATTATCCATCACGATCAAGAGTGGGATTCCATACCTGGGATGCAAGCGTGGTTCAATATTCGCAACTCAATCAGCGTGATACATCTATCAACAAGAAAAGACTCAGGAACCATATGATCTCTCAATCGATGCCAAAAAAGACATTTGACAAATACAGCATCCTTTCCTGATTAAAACCCTTCAGAGGTGTAGGAATAGAAGGTACATTTCTCAATCTCATAAAAGCCATCTATGGAAAGCCTACTGCAAATATTATTCTCAATGGGAAAAAGCTGGAAGCCTTTCCCCTTAAGATCAGAACTCGACAAGGATGCCCACTCTCGCCACTATTATTCAATATAGTACTAGAAGTCCTTGCAACAGCAATCAGAGACGATAAAAGGGATCAAGGTATTCAAATCGGCAAAGAAGAAGTCAAAATGTTCTCTTCACAGATGACATGATACTCATATGGAAAACCTTAAAAAAGCCACTCCCAAACTATTGGAGTATAGAAAATTCAGATACGTGGTGGTATACAAAATTAATGACTCAGAAATCAGTTGCATTTCTATACCGAATAACAAGACTGAAGAAAGAGAAATTAGGGAATCCATTCCATTTACAAGCACTCAAAAACCATACGTTACCTTGGAATTAACTCTAACCAGAGACATAAAGGACCTATATTCCAGAAACTATAAATCACTCTTGGAAAAGACATTGAGGAAGACATAAAAAGATGGAAAGATATTCCATGCTCATGGATCGGAAGAATTAACATAGTTAAAATGTCCATGCTACCCAGAGCAATCTACACTTTCAATGCTATCCCTATCAAAATGCCAGGACATCTTTTCAGAACTGTAAAAAATAGTCCTTAAATTTGTATGGAAACAGAAAAGGCCCCGAATCTCCAGGAACCTGTTGAAAAGGAAAAACAAAGCTGGGGGCATCACAATGCTGGATTCGAGCTGTTCTACAAAGCTGTATCCTAAAGACAGCATGGTACTGGCACAAAACAGACACATAGGACCAATGGAACAGAATAGAGAGCGAAATGGGCCCTCGGCTCTTTGGGCAACTAATATTTGATAAAGCAGGAAAAAAACATCTGTGGGAAAGACAGTCTCTTCAATAAAGGTGCTTCAGGAAAATTGACAGACATGCAAAAGGAATGGAAACTTGACCACTCTCTCACACTGCTATACACAAAAATAAACTCCAAATGGATGAAAGACCTCGAGTGTGAGACAGGAATCCATCAAAATCCTAGAGGGAGAACATAGGCAGCTAACCTCACGATATTGGCCAAAGCAACCTTTCATGACACATCCCCAAAGGCAAAGAGAAACAAAAGACAAATGAATTTATGGGACTTCATCAAGATTAAAAAGTTTCTGCACAGCCAAAGGAAGCAGTCAGAAAACTAAGGCAGCCACGGAATGGGAGAATATATTTCAAATGACACTACAGATAAAGGACTGGTATCCAAGATCTACAAAGAACTTCTCAAACTCCAATACCGAGAAACAAATAAACAAATCAAAAATGGGCAGAAGATATGAACAGAGCACTTTTCCAATGAAGACATAACAAATGGCTAACACACATGAAAAATGTTCAAAAATCATTAGCCATCAAGGAAATTCAAATCAAAACCACACTGAGATACCACCTACGCCAGTTAGAATGGCAAAAATAGACAAGGCAAGAAACAACAATTGTTGGAGAGTACTGGAAGAAAGGGGATCCCTCTACATTGTTGATGAGGAATGCAGTTGGTACAGCCACCTGGAAAATAGTGTGGAGGTCCTTAATAAAGTATCAATTGAGCTACTATGACCAGCATCTTGTCACTATGGATGTGCGCCAGTACAGGTAGTGAAGAGTTAAGGCCCAATATTGTGACCATATGTTGCTTTGAGCTATGTCATAAATAAGTAGCAGATCACCATCCAACAGATGACTGGATTAGAAGTTGTGGTCCATATATACAATGGAATATTAGTCAGCTATCAGAAAAACGAATTCTCAACATTTGCTACAGCATGGATGGCACTGGAGGAGATAATGCTAAGTGAAATAAGTCAAGCAGAGAAAGACAACTATCATATGATTTCTCTCATCTATGCGAACACTAGAGAACTAGGATGATGCGGTGGGAAGAAAGGGATAAAGAAAGGGTTAATCAGAAGGGGGAAATGAAACATGAGAGACTATGGACATGAGAAACAAACTGAGGACCTCAGAGGGAGGGGGGTGGGGTAAATGGGATAGGCTGGTGATGGGTAGTAAGGGAGGGACGTTTCATGGTGCACTGGGTGTTATACACAACTAATGAATCATCAAGCCTTACATCGACTTGGGATGTACTGTATGGTGACTAACATAATATAATAAAAATCATTTAAAAAAAAGAAGCTATTATCAGCAACTATATGCCAACAAATTAAGCAACATGGAAGAAATGGATGCCTTCCTGGAAACCTATAAACTACCAACACTAATACAGGAAGAAATAGACAATCTGAATAGACCAATAACCAGTAAACTGAAATTGGAGCAGCAATCACTTGGCTTCCCTAAAACAAGAGTCCAGAGGCAGATGTCTTCCCAGGAGAATTCTACACCAAACACTTGAGAAGAAATAATACCTATTCTTCTGAATCTCAGCTTCAAAAATAGAAAGAGAATGAAAACTTCCAAACTCATTCCCGAGGCCAGATGTACCCTGATCCTCAAAAACCAGGCAAAGACTAACAAAAAGAAGAATTACAAATATCCTGATGAAGATGGATGCCAAAATACTCAACAAGGCTCTTACTAATAGGATACAATAGTACATTAAAAAGGATTAGTCGTCACGACCAGCTGGATTTATTCCTCAGGATCCAAAGGGTGGTTCAACATTTGCAAATCAATTAACATGATAGAGCACAGTTAATAAAAGAAAAAGACAAGAACCATATGATCCTCTCAATAGATGCAGAAAATGCATTTGACAAAATCACATCTTTCTGATTAAAACCACCTTCAGGAGTGTAGGGATAGAGAGAATAGTCCTCAATTTCATAAAAATCATCTATGAGCCCACAGAATATCATTCTCAATGGGGAAAAGCGAAAGAGTTTTTCCTAAGATCAGGAACACAACAGGGATGCCCACTCTTACCACAATTGTTCAACATGGTACTAGAAGTCCTGGAACAGCAATCGACAACAAAAAGAAATAAAATGCATTCAAATTGGTAAAGAAGAAGTCAAACTATCTCTCTTCACAGATGAATGATATTTTATGTGGAAAATCCAGAAGACTCCACCCCACAATTACTAGAATTTCCATATAGCAATTCAAGTAATGTGGCTTTAGGATACAAAATCAATGCACAGAAATCAGTTGCTGTTCTATACACTAGCAATGTAACTGTAGAAAGAGAAATTAGGGTGTGATTCCATTTACAATAGCACCAAAAACCTAAGATACCAGGTAAAACCTAACCAAAGAGGTAAAGTCTGTACCTCTAAAAACTACAGAACACTTAGGAAAGAAATTGAGGAAGAGCTACAAAAAAGATGGGAAAAACATTCCATGCTCATGGATCAGAAGAATAAAATTGTTAAAATGTAGTTGCCCAGAGAAATCTACACACTTCCAATGCCATCTATTAAAAATACCATTGGCATTTTCAAGAGTTGAACATGCAATCCTAAAATTTGTATGGAACCAGAAAAGACCCTGAATACCAAGGGAATTATACCTTCCCCATTTGTAATGAAATTGTCTTAAATATTCCTCTGTATACCTTGAGAATTATATCAGATAGTATTATAATTTTATTTTCAACCATCAAATATAATTTAGAAACTGAAAAATAAAAAGAAAAGTCTATTATATTTACCAAGTATTTTTTGCTGTTCAGATTGTTCTTTATTTCCTGATGTTTTGTGATTCCCTACTATCATTCTATTTCTGTTTGAAATAACTCTTTTAGCCATTCTTTTTAGAAGTAAGTGTGCTGGTGATGGACTATCTTAGTTTTTCTTTCATCTGAGAATGTCTTGATTTCCCTTTCATTCCTGAAGGTCATTTTCACTGGGTATAGAATTTTGGATTAACAGTTCCTTTTTTTCAGCATTTAAAAGATGTCATGCCATTTTCTTCTGGTCTTCTGCGTGGTTTCTGATGAGAAATACAGCATTGTTTTGTTTTTCTCCCTACAAACAAGGTGTCATTCTCTCTTGCTCTTTATTCCAGATTTTTTTCTTTGTCTTCTGTTTTTAAGAGTTTGATTATAATGTATTGTGGCATGAATTTATTTGAGTTTAGGTTTTTATTAGGATATTATTATTTATTAGGTTTTTACAAAGAAATGAAACCAATATATAGATATATTAATATATATTAGATATATGGAAAGAGAATTATTAATGAGATTGTCTCATACAATTATGGGGGCTAAGAAGTCCCTCAGTCTGTCTTCTGCAAGCTGGGACCAGGAAACTGATGATATAGTCCCAGTCCAAGCGACAAGTCCTGGAACCAGGGGGTGAACGAGTGGTGAAAGTCCCAGGCAAGGGGGTGTCTGGGTTGTTCAGTTGGTCAAGGGCTGCTGCCTTCACTCAGGTCATGATCCCAGGGTCCTGATCAAGCCCCCATTAATTCCTCCTTGCTCAGCAGGGAGTTTGCTTCTCCCTCTCCCTCTTGCCCCTCCCCACACTCATTCTCTTCTTCTCTCAGTCTCTCTCTCAAATAAACTAAAATCTTAAAAAAAAAAAAAAAAGTCCTTGACCAAACCAAAGCCAAAAGCCAAGAAAGCTGATATCTGAAGCAGAGGAAGTCAATGTCCTCTAGCTCAAGCACAGAGCAATCGTCCCTTCTTCCACCTTTTTCTTCTATTTTTTCCTCAAGAATTGGATGATGCCTCACATGTACTGGGGTGGGTGGTCTTCCTTATCTAGTCACACAAATTCAAATACTAATCTTTGCCAGAAATGCTCTCACAGACTCACCTAAAAATAATGTTTCAGCAACCCTGTGGATCAACCCTTAACCCAGTCAAATTGAACATAAAGTTAGCATCGCAATCTTGTTTGAACTTTTGCCCAACTTTTCAAAAATCTCTATGTTTAT
This sequence comes from Ursus maritimus, assembly GCF_017311325.1. NCBI lineage: Eukaryota > Metazoa > Chordata > Mammalia > Carnivora > Ursidae > Ursus > Ursus maritimus. Next base: position 107,081,478 of record NW_024423343.1, on the reverse strand, counting down.
GTCTTTTGCCAACTGTGGGATTTTTCAGCTACTAATTTCTTCAAATACTTTTAGCCCTGCTATCTTTTTACTTTTTCTGAAATGCTGAGGACACAAGTGTAGAATCATTTGTTCAAGTTGCTCATTTTTCACTTTTTTTCTATTGTTCAACCACACATTCTACTGTTCTATCTTTTTAAGGTTTACTAATTCCTTCCTTTGTAGATTCTATTCTGCTATTGAGTCCATCCTCTGAGGTTTTATTTCACTTATTGTATTTTTCAATTCAAAATATAATTTTGGTTTATATTTCTTTGCTGAGACTTTCTTATTTTTTTATTTGCTTCAAGCATGTTTGCTAATTATTTGTCAAGAATTTTATAATGACTGCCTTAAAGATGTATTTTCCAATATAATTCCAACATGTTTGTCATCTCATCAATGGCATCTGTTGGATTGTCTTTTCTCATTCAAGCTGAGATGTTTCTGATTCTTGGTATGAAGAGTGTTTTTAAATTGTGTCCTGCATATTTGAAGTTTTGTTATGAGACTCTGGAAGTATTAGAATTTTGTTTAATAGGTCTCCTCTGACATTGCACCTGTGGTTAAGATGGGAATACCACCTCATTACCACCAGGTGGAGAGTGGAGATCCAGGTCCCAGTGCCTGTACTAACAATCCCAGGGTTGGGGAGGACAAGAGGGGCATCTTCTAGCTACTGTGCAGAAGTTGAGGCTCCATGTGGTCTCTCTGCTGGGGAAAGGGGTGTAGTTTTTTTGTTTTTTTGTTTCTGTGCTGTTTCACTGAATAGAGAGTTAATGTTCAAAAGTTTTCTTTCTTGCTAGGTTGCTCATTTCTGGTCCTTTTAGCTAGAACAGTAGGCTTTTCTTGGAGCTTTGTCTGTATCCATTGGTATTTCTGGGCTGCTAGTTTCTCTGGCACCCAGTACCCACTCCAGGAATATGAGAAAAGGATCCCAGAACTCACCACCATGTTGCTTTCAAGGACCCTATCAGTCTGCCTTCTCTCTGCCTTCAGAAACTTTTGTTTGTTTTACACATAATATCCAGGGGGTTTAGCCATACTTACGGTGAGGAATAAGAGGAGGTGCAATCTTATTATTGTCTCAGTAAACTATATCACAGCCTTTGTTTTGAGAGGTGCCTCAGATTGGTGACACATCCTGAACCCCTGCCTGCTTTGCCTCCATTGACACCCACACACCCACCCCACTGCTTCCTCTTAGTCACTCCTACAGACTGAATCCCATAAGGACATGATCTCTTCGCATCTCACATTCCTCAAGACCCAGGGACAGGTTATAGAGCTGGGTCTGGACTCCACATCTTTGCCCACCAGACTTGTTTATAAAAACTCTCCTGCATCCTCTTACTAATGGATTAGGGGAATGTGTGAGGCATGAAAATGATCTGGCTCCAACCCTTCTTCAGTGGCACATTCTGAACTCATTTTCAATGTGAAGTCCTAAGCCCACTCCCCTTGGAAGTTTATATTCTGTAACTTTGCACTAAATCAGCACTCCAGGAGACTTTTGAGAACTCTGGATCTTGGTGAGCTCGCCCTCTGATTATAAAGGATATTAGTGTATTTCACAGATGAGAAAAGGGGATCTACTGAGATTCAGTCCATATCTCTCCCAGAGTCCAGCACACAGTACCTGGACATGGCAAAGGCACCCATGAAATAGTCATTGCATGAATTCACAGGCCGTGTCTTGTGTCTGCTATTACATGAACCCAACAAATCTTGCACTGTTGCAGCAAATTATACCCCAAAGACACAGGGAGAGATTAAAGCCACTTTGGGATTTGAACCTACAACAATATCGAATGCTGTTTCCTAATCCCATACATCAGTAGAATTTACATACCACCTGCCAGCACCACCAAAAGTGGTTTTGAATTATTGTAACAAAGATACAGTACTTGAGTGGACAGAAACACAGAAGAAAATATGTGTATGAAATCACTTAACTTGAAACATTTATATAAATCTAGGACATACTCTAAATCAAGGATAATATTTATAAATGTAATTATTTTAATTATAAGTATGATTGTTACTAATAGCAATATATTCATGCATCTGTGAGGCTCATACAAACAACATTGAGAAGTGCAATCTTTTATTTTGGCCCCTACCCATTATGTCCATCAACATATGTTTCTTTTTCCCTCCTCCCCTAATCCCTCTCTGATTAACCACTAAATTCTAATTTCCCTACTAAAAATTAGCATGTTGCTTAATACCCAGCCAAATCTTGTCCACTCTAAATAGAGGTTCTATAAACTGTATAAATTTTTTTATTGTAAAATATTTCTCATTAAACAGAACATTAAAGATTACTCATAGAAAACTCATACATTAAACTGGTACATTTAGATTGAACAATTAGGATTAAAAATATATATGTATATACTGTGTATTTATTGTGAAGCCCAAACCAGGGAAAATAGAATTGAAATTCATCTATATAGGGCATAACTAACTACAAAATATATGTTATTTGTGATCTCTTCTAGTGGCCAGAGAGAAAAAGGGGAACAACTGTCAGTTACAGAGAAAGAAATAATTCCTCAGGATAGACAAGCAATTCTCAATGCTTAACTTTGAGAAACGGTTAGATGGATGGTGGATAGGTGGAAGGATGGATGGGTGGATGGATTGGTTTTTGATTAGTTACTTCACTGGAAAGGCTGTTTCCAGGGGGTGCTTGGGTGGCACGGCCATTGCCGCCTGCCTTCAGCTTCAGGGCGTGATCCTGGTGTTCCAGGATCGATCCCCACATCGGGCTCCTCCGCTGGGAGCCTGCTTCTTTCTTCCCTCTCTCCCACTCACCCTGCTTGTATTCCCTCTCTCTCTCTCTGTGTGTGTGTAAGCCAAATAAATAAATAAATCTTAAAAAAAAAAAAGAAAAAGAAAGGCTGTTTCCAAATAATACCTCTCAGGTTTCAAGGCAGGTCTCTGGTAGCCTCACCTTACAGTACTCACTCCAAGCAATCACATTTACACCCCACTCCATGTTCTTTACTTTTGAATGAACTCCTGGTCCTCGTAGACCCAGGCCTCCACCAGCCTCTTTGGCAGCTTCATCTGGGCATCCCCCAGGCAGCTCTGCTAAAATCACATGATCCTCAATCAGCAGACCTGATCAGAAACCTGGAGTCACCCCATCTTTTCTGCCTCCCTAAACATGAATCTTTCGAACCAGCACTCTCTTGATGCCCGCTCAGTCCCTCCACACAGCCTTCTCTCCCAAGATTACTTTACTCCATACCTGGAATCCATTCTCCACAGTGCAGCCAGGGTGATCCACAAAACTGAACACCCACCTTTGCTCCTCCCATACTCATTGCTGCTCCACAGGGCCCTTAGAGTAAAGCCCAGCTTCCTGACACACTCGTAAGCGAGAACAGAAGTGGAAGGAACAGAAAGAGCAGGTGCTGCTGCCATGCCTGGTCCTGCCTCAGAGTCTGTGTACGTGCTGTCCCTGTGCCAGGAGTGCTCTCTCTCCTGAAGCTGTATGGAGTCTCCCCCGGGCCCCGGCTCCCGTCAATGCCTTCTGACCTCTCTATCCCTGCCCAGCTCATCCAAAAATAACACCAGCCTCACGACCGCCCCCTTCCATGTTTTCTTTCTTACAGCACCATCCCCATCTGCTGTATTTCACGTTATTCACTTATTTGCTTTGTCAATCTCACTCTTACCAGAATACATGCTTCACGGCTTCAGCAGCTATACTGTTTTACTCATAACCCCATTCCAAGGGTCTTAATCAGGGACTGCCATGCAGGAAGTTCTTACTAACTGGTTCAAGTGGATGGAAGAAGATGGAGAAGAGGAGATAAAGGGTGGGGAGGGAGGCTAATAGAAGGTGGAGGAGGGGGACTCCATATCACTGCCAGTCTGGCAGATGTGTAGCCATCCAAACTGGACTTTGAGGGAGGATGCAGGAAACTACACATGGGTTAATGAAACAACTAAGGCTCTTATTCTTCGCTGAGCACTGGAGTCTCCACGAGGGCTTGGAAAAAAACACCAGTGTCAGGGCATCTGCAGCTCTGAAGCTCATTCATCTTGCCAAGCTCCCAGGCTTGACGGTGGCCAGGATTCATAACCTGACCGAGGAAAGGAGAGGACAGGCTGAGAGGGAAAAGAATGAGACTAGGGAATTGAGGGCCAGAGCTCCCCACCCACAGGCTGCCCTAGGAGCTAGGGGGTGTCTTCTGGTGTCTCCGCCTTAGGCCCTTTCCCCTCAACCCACAGGCTGACAGCCTCTGCTGCTCAGCCACTTCTCCATCTGGGAGGGAAGGGACCTTAACTAGGGACTACGCTGAAATTGGGCCCACTTGCTCCCAGTGTCAGCACCCCCAGGACCACCATCTGTGTCAATGACACTTTATTTTGTCAATGTGATGGAACTAAGTGATGCCCAGATGCTGCTAAAACATTACTGTGACAGGGTTTCCAGAAAAGATTAGCATTTGAATTTGGTGGACTGAGCAGATGGCTCCTTCCCCAGTGTGAGTGGACACCATCCACTCTGTTAGGGGCCTGAAGGGAACAAAAAGGTGAAGGGTAAGCTTGGCTTCTGCTTGAGCTGAGACATCCATCTTCTCCTGCCCTCAGACATCAGTGCTCCTGGTTCTCAAGTAGTTGGATGCAGACCAGACTGAAACCATCAGCCTCCAGACTGGACTATACCGCTGGCTCCCCTGGCTCTCTAACTTACAGAGTGGCAGGTTGCAGGATATCTCAGCCCCATAACCACATGAGTCAATTCCTATAATTACTAAATAAATAAATACACACCCACATACACACACATAAGTATATATACATCCTGGTATTAGTTCCGTTTCTCTGAGAACCTGACCAATACACCTGCAAAGGCCCTGAGGAAGAAGAAGCACTGTCCCCAGTGTGACATTTGCCAAAAGCACTCCTAGGCAAGGCAGGCTAGTGTTAAGCTTCTGTAGGCATGTCCACTGGTGTTCAGAGCAGAAGCATCCCTCCCTGAGCTCAAGCTGGCACCATATCACCTACTCTGCCCTGAGAAAAGGAAAAATGGGCTGGTTTCACTTGTTTTCATCAGTCTCATTAAAGTAGAGACATTCATCCCCAGGAATGAGTCGGTTCAGCACAGACAGGGAGCTCAGGTGATAGCTGGAAAAAAGAGAACAAAGGTGGGGCCCCAGTAGTCCAGGAGAGCTCCCCAAGAGAGGGGACTTCAGCCGTAAGAGGGACAGAAAGGGTACTTCCAGGGTGACTCCTGCCTACACTGTGTTCTTAAATTGAAGCCAGGTTTGTGTCCTCAGGCAAGTTGTCCTTCATTCTCTTCATGTGTGTGGATAAGAAAAGAGAAGTGTCCTCCCTCTGTGGGTGAACACCCCACCCTTCCCACTGTCCAGCTCACTGCAAATTTCTCTGAGGATGGGAGGGTTCTCCTCCTCTTGGGGCCACTGCCTGGGCTAATAGATCCAACCTTTGACACTTTATCCAGCCCTGCACTTCCGAAAAGCAAGCAGGTTCTGTTGGTGGATGGTTCTCAGCTTCCCCCACCAGCCACGCCTCATTTTCAGAGATTAATGTCCCACCTGTCAATGGTCATGATCCACTTTTTTTGCCTGCCACAATTTGGTCAGGTTGGGCTTCGATGATTTCTAAAAAGAGTGCAACTATTTAAAACCTTTATTGGCCTGGGGCCAGAGGAGCATTTGACTCTTTGATCTCTCAGGATTATGAGAGTTTGAGCCCCACATTGGGTTTTATATATCATCTTCAAAAATAAATAAATGAGCTTTTAAAAAAATAGAAAGAATATTGTTTAAGTAAAAAGCTTTTAACTTGAACCCTGTGAGGTATAAGGATCGCCCCAGAATTCTTGTGCAGCAAAGAGAGCAATGATGAGCAGTCTTGAGGATATTCCTTGTTCATTGGAATCAAGGCGGCCACTGATGGGCTCCTTCTTAAATGGGCCAAGACTCTAATTTGATTGGCTCTGGACCCTTTCCCAAAGACCACCTAGAATTTAGAGGCTCCCTTCACTGTTCTCAGCTTGCTTCTCTCTTCTGGGGTAGACAATTCCTTCTTAAAACAAAAACATGTCTTTTAGAGGTAGTAATGTACCCAACTAAAAATAACATCCCAGCCCATTGGGATGATGCTGTCTTGATAGCCAGTAAGAAGTAGACAAAAGTCTCAGGTTCCCACCTAAAAATGTAACAACAATAACAGTAAAACCTCCCCTATGAAAAAGCCCTTTATCTTCTTCCTCTCTCTCTTCCTTTCTGAATTCAGAGGCAAAGCCTTGGACAGAGCAGCAGCCATCTTTTTGTTTTGTTTTATTTGTTTTTTATGTTCAGTTAGCCAACATATAGTGCCATCATTAGTTTTTGGGACGTAGTGTTCAGTGATTTGTTAGTTTCATATAACACCCAGTGCTCATCACAACACGGTTCCTCTTTAATGCCCATCACCCAGTTACGCCATCCTCCCCACCCTCCCTTCTGAAACCCTTTGTGGTTTGTTTCCCAGAGTCCAGGGCTCCCCATGGCTTTTCCCTCTCTGATTCCTTCCCCATTCAGTTTCACCCCTTCCCCCGTGTCCTCCATGCTATTCCTTATGTTCCATATAGAGTGAAACCATATGATAATTGTCTTTCTCTCTGCTTGACTTATTTCGCTTTTTAGCAGAATCCCTCCAGTTCCATCCACGTCCATGCAAATGGTGGGTAATCGTTTTCTTGATGGCTGAGTAATATTCCACTGTATATATGAACCACATCTTCTTTATCTATTCGTCTGTTGAAGGGCATGTCAGTTCCTTCCACAAATTACAGAGCAGCAGCCATCTTATGATCATGAGGCAAATGCACATGAGATCAGAGCCACTTTGACAGAGCACAGATAGCAAAAAGGAAAGGGAAGGCATTCCTCCCTAGTAGATGGCAAGCCCCTCACACAGCCACTCTCATTGCTCTCCTGAAACCTGTGCTCCAAAAAGCAGGGTTCACCGGCATGATTCTCTCGATCTCCTGCTTCACTGGAGATGCTTAGGGTCTCTTTTCTTCTGTGATGCTCTCTCTCCTTCCAGCATCCTCAGGACCTTGTCTCCCTGAATTGTCCTTTAAGTCAAAATTCTTCAAAATGTCATGTTTTTTCCTACAGAACCTTTGGAACATGCTGTTCCTCTGCCTGGACTTTTCTTCACCCCTTCTTCCTAGGTAGCAATGACTCATTCTTCTCGTGATTTAGAGAAGTCTTTAAGATGCTCCTGATCTCGGCTCAGGCCTTCATTGCACACTCCTAAGGATGTGTGCATCTCTCCTCTGCAGGCCTCATTGTGCTCCCAGATGTCCGCTTAGTGTTCTTTCCTAAGGGACCAAAGTGCTCCTTGACGTGGGGCCTAGGCCTCTGTGTTCTACCATGCCCCAGCATCATGCATGTTTCCTGGGCACACAGCAAGTGCTCAGAAACTTACTATTGAATAAATGAACACCTGTACCATTACACACTGTGAAAATACCGTGAACAAGACAAACCACACAAACAGACCTCACCATGGGTCTAAAAGGCCTCAAGCCTGACAAGGCAACAAGGTGGTGTGAAGAAAACTTTCAGGCCAAGAGAGTGGAACAGCGCATCCAAAGGCCCTGCAGGGAGGGGGAGTTTTGTTGAAAAATAGCAGATGAATTGAGGGTGGTGTTGATGAGGTGGGCAGGAACAGCTGGTCGCTCCTCTGAAAAACAGTGGAGAGAAGACTGAAGTATATTAAGCTGGAGTGGTGACCTAGGCAGGTTTGAGTTTTGGAAGCCTGTCTCTGCCCTCAGGATAAGACATGCTGGAGGAGGATGGATGTGCACCTCAGATGCCAACTCTGCAGCCGGAAGGAGAGTGCACAGACCAAAGGCCACACGATGCATCCTCACCTGTGGTCTGCTCTGTTCCATGAGTTTCACATGTGTTAGGTCATTTAATCCCCAATAAACCTGGGATGAGAAAACTGAGGCACAGACTATTTAGAACCTGGGTTGAGGTCACAGGACTGGTCAGTGGTGGGGCCTGGATGGAACCACATCTTGGGGTGGGTGCCACCATGCAACCTCTACAGCCCGGAAAGTGAAGGTGGGGTGGGATGAAGGAGAAGAACTAGACTCAGAGCTAGAAGCATCGGAAACCCATGAGATGAGGCTGTGGGTGGCAGAGGGAAGATTTTTAGAAGACAATCTGAAGCAGATAAGCAACAATGTTAAGATCTGCTAAAACTGGAAGGACATATTCGGCTGGCTTTCTATGCTTGAAACAGTGTGTGCATGTGTGTGTGTGTGTGTGTGTGTGTGTGTGCATGTGTACAACATTTTGCTGCTCCCTGAGTCAGATTAAGTGACCCTGAGGTCACTGGGGGTCTTGGCAACAGCTGTTCCCATGAAGTTCCTGTAGGGGGCCAGACACCAGATGAGGGTAGATCGAAGGAATTTGTGAGATTTGAGAACAAGGAGACAGAATGTCAGACTACCCTTAGAAAATTCTAGCTATAAAGGGGAGTGAGAGAGAAAGGTCAGTAACTAGTGATGTGTGGAGTGGAAACTTTCTTTAATTTTAAGAATTTAGACATTATAGACACATTCAAAGTCTCCCTGCAGACCTCTCCTTAATCTCCACTCCTTCCTACTCACCAAAGTCTATCGGAACTTCTTACTTCCTTTTTATTATTGTCATGCATGTTTGGATGTTTTTACTACATACTATTCATCCAGAAACATTTTAAAGTATCATTTTGTTGGGTTTTCATCTTGTATATAACGGTATCACACTGCCTTAATCTCTCCAGAACATGCTCCTTTCCACACGATGATTATAAGACTTGGGTTGAGGTAGGTAAGTACATATCTATTTTAACTTCTCTGCAAGATCCTACTGTATGCACTTGCCCCCCATTACTTATCCATCTGTTTATTGCTGGTGTGCAGGACCCTGCAGTAATGCTGTAAAGAACAGTCCTCGGTGCCATCTGGGGCCCCCACTGGTGTTTCTCCAGGGCAGAGACCTATGGGTGGGATGCCAGGGATGCAGGCATCTATGCCCATACAGGCTTCACCAGATAGTATGCGAACTTATACTGTGCCAGCAGTGTGAAGCCCCCTCTGCCCCATCCGCTTCCACACTTGCCAGTGGGGAGATCTGAGATGTCTGGATCACTCACTTAAAGGGCTTCTGTTAAGAAATTAAATAGCGAGAAACAAAAAGGGTATGTTGGGTGGGAGATGAAAGACAGAGGCTGGGGAAGGAGCTTCAGAGGAGACATGTGTCCCTGAAGAATGGTCTGCATGTAGGTCAATGCAAGGATCCAGTTTCTCTTGCCACTTGGCATGGTGATCTGATCTCAGGCTTGCTCACTGTGCATGGAAACCCTCCTGACCCATCCCAGCTGACCTTCTCCTGCTCCTGCTACACTATGCCCATACCACTTACCACATCACACAATTGCTGGGTTGTGTCCGTTGGCTCATTGTCCCCACAGGACCCCCAAGCTTCTTGAAGATGGGACTATGTTACTCATCTCCACAACCCCCAGAACTTTACAAGGGCCTGGGCACATAGTTGGTGTTCTATAAATAATTTTAAATAGCTTTAAAGTGCACTGTTGCGGCTTCCACTCCGTGCCTCCTAAATGAACTGAAAGAAGGGTGCTCTGGTTTCAGACACATGTGCAATTTAAGGAGAAGGAGCCAAAATGAACTAGGAATAAAGGACCCCAGCAGAGCACTGAATGTCAGGAGAAAGAAGTTTCACCTTGACAGTCTTCCTAACCCTCCCCTGCCCTATGTTCTCTGACCCCTCTGCTACCTCAGAGAACTTCCTCCCCCTCACTCCTCCTCCTAGTTGTAAAATAAATTAATACACTTTAGCCTTTTCATGTTGAAACTTGGTCTCAGGTCTCTTTTCCCTTGTTAGAAATTCTTATACTAATTTATGACTTCTAATTTTGTTCTATCTTGCTCAGACACAAGAAATGGTCCCAGACCAGAAAAAGGGAAAAAGAACCTCAAGCCAGGCAGGTATCAAACAAGCTCAAATGTCTAAACTATAAAGTGTAGGTACTGGGGAAGTAGTATTTTTTTCACAGAAAGAAGTTGACGTTAAAGCCAGAGCTAGAAAAAGTTGGGCTGATGACATAAAATTGATGGATGAAATGAGGAAAGCAAGATTCCCAGTTCCTATTATACTTATAAGTCTTGTCATTCTGAAAAATATCTCAGAAGTAAAGGGTTAGAAGGATAACCTACAATGAGTCAGAGAACTAGGACAGTTGTGACCTGCCTCAGTCACCTTTATAATAGATAACCCATAGGACTGCCTTGGGAGGTTTCTGACAAGTGTCTTCAGACCCCATTTTTTATGTTGTCCCTCTTAGTAAATTATTGAATCATCATTGGCTTGTATAAAGTCATGCGTGAAAGCTAGTTTTCAAAGAAATATGAGGAATGAAGGGCATTATTGAGTCAGCCGGAGTTTAGGTATGTGCTAGACTGAGGGGGAGGGTAAATAGCCATACATTAATAAAAGGTACTACTTAGACTAGAACTTGAACCCTTGAAGGACAGATGATCTCAAAGTCAGCTGGAATTCATGTGGGAATAATGATGACAACCAGGAACAGTCCCAGTGGTAGACCCCCTTTAACTAAATCTCCTTACCACTGTGGGGAGTGGGACAACTGAGGGAGAACATCAAGAAAAGTTATGCTAGGAGTTGCTGGGGAGAAGCAGACACTGATAGAAAAACACAAGGAGCATTAACAAGGAGCACAAGGCAAATTGTCAAGAGTATGAACCAAAAAGTGCTGGTTATGTCCATGTGAGCCTGGTCAGGCTAGCAAAGCATTAAAAGGTGCTTCTTGAAGCCTTGAAGTGGCCAGCACAGCAAGTGGTTGAAGGAAACCCAAGCTGCCTCTGGATCTGGCCTATACTAGAGGATGATAGGTCAGTTAATCTCATCACGTCCACAGATGTGAAAGAAGCCATAGGGAGGAAAGCATGTGATGAAGAACAGATGAATACCCAAAATGACTGTGATATGCTGGAGAAATAGGTTAAATCCAATTAGATAGCAGTCAACAAAGATAAATATAAGATGTCCTTGGGTAAAATCCAACAGCTATACAGCAGCATGTTTGACACTTTGGGTCTTAACTCAAAAAGAGTCAGCAGAAATATTGACTCCCTGGGCAATGATTACAAGTACAAATTTTGGCTGCACAATAGTTAGTGCCTGGAACAACAGAGGTAGAATCTATCAATAAGGTCAGTGTTCCCTGGAGTATGAGGCTCAGTTCATAGAGTCCCCCTGTAGAGGGAATTGGGCGGTAGAAGAAACTTGGTGGCATGTGACTATGAGTCACCTACATGCTGTTACATGAATAAAAGTTAAAAAACTGTATTTCTCCTGAAGGCAAAAAGACTCAGGAGAGGATGGAAGAGCAATTTTCACATAAATGAAGATACAATGGCACAAAGATTTAGGACTAGCATCAGGACCAAGAGGAAGCCAAGAGGAGACAGAACTTCAGCTCTCAAAGAAAGAAATCCTAGGACCCTACAGAGCTGCTTAAGAGAAGAGCTGGTCTGTGCAGAAAGTATGTTCACCAGCAAAGACAATCTTTCAGGAGATGCTGCAGAGAGAAACAAAGGGGATGGGCTAGAAAGCAACCATTTACTTCCAACTCCAACCATGGATTTCAGTATTCTAAAAATTCTCTTCCAAATTTATAACAATGATGTTCATTCCTTGATTAAAACAGGCAAATCAGGCTATGTTGTTTATAATGTGGGTTGACGAAGTGTCATTTAAAAGCATTTCCATTTTTCTTGTAAAATATCCTTTAATATATTTCATTAGGGTGACAAAGGAGATTGAAAATGTACTGATCGGGGAGAAAAAAGATGGCGGAGGAGTAAGTGGGACCTTTTTCAGCTGGTTCCTGAATTGAGCTGGATATCTACCAGATCATCCTTGGACACACCTGTATGAAATCAGCCCGAGACGTAGGAAGATACATTCGGATCTCTACAAAGGAACACCCTCTGGTGCTGGGTGGTATTGAGGTACGGCAGGGAGCCCTGAATCCATGCACAGATATCGGAAGATAAACGGAAGGGGTGGAACCGCTGCACTCGTGCACCAGGAAGCAGCAGCCACCTGCACTGGGAGTGCTGATTCTCAGACCGGTAGCCGCTGGAGAAAGCTGCCTGAGACCGGGAGCTGCTCAGGAGCACGCCACAACCAGACTGCAACCGGAGCTCTGAGTGCGCACAAACCACACTGAAACAGGAGCTTGGGAGTGCACGTGCAGGAACCAGGTGGCTAAGTGTTAGAAGAACAAAGGAAAGTGAGATGAGCCGGCCCTGGGAGCGAAGACTGGGAGACTGGCTGTGGGGCACACAACCTGGGATGCTACAGGGTTTTTAGCAGCACCAACAAAAAAAGAGTTAAAGTGGTCAAGAGAGCCCGTAAAGAGGAGACTGTGATCTCTCTGTTCTGAAACAGAGACAAGGATACAGCCACTGCTGCCTGACTCCTCAGAAGAGTCACAGAAAAGCTACCAGAGAACAAAAGCCTGAAATACCGGTTCACATTGTGCCCATCCGCACCCCTCTCACAGGGGACAGGGGCACTCTACCCAAACAGGGTTGTTGGAGTAGCAGTGTGGCAGGCCCCTCTCCTAGAATGGTACAGTAAAACAAGAAGCCCACATCCCTAAGGCCCCTATAAAACAAGTGCACATTGCCTGGGTCCTGGTCAATAATTTTGGGCTCTGTACATCCCCACAACCACTCCTCATCAGAATGACAAGGAGGAGGAACCCCCAACAAAGGAAAGAAACAGAGACTGTGGCCTCTGCCAGAACTAATGGTGGATATGGATATAACCAAATTGTCAGAAATGGAGTTCAGAGTAACAATGGTCAAGATGATGTGTAGGCTTGA
>NW_024423343.1:106944265-107068480 GCF_017311325.1 Ursus maritimus | reverse complement strand
ATCCAGTAGTGAAATGGCTGGATTATAAGGTAGCTCAATTTTTAACTTTTTAAGGGACCTCCACACTGTTTTCCAGAATGGCTGTACCAACTTGCATTCCCACCAACAATGTAGGAGGGATCCCCTTTCTCCACATCCTCTCCAACAACTGTTATTTCTTGCCTTGTCAATTTTTGCCATTCTAAGTGGCGTAAAGTGGTATCTTAGTGTGGTTTTGATTTGAATTTCCCAGATGGCTAATGATTTCGAACATTTTTTCATGTGTCTGTTAGCCATTTGTATGGCTTCATTGGAAAAGTGTCTGTTCATATCTTCTGCCCATTTTATGATTTGTTTATTTGTTTCTCGTGTATTGAGTTTGAGAAGTTCTTTGTAGATCTTGGATACCAGTCTTTTATCTGTAGTGTCATTTGCAAATATATTCTCCCATTCCATGGGCTGCCTCTTAGTTTTTTGGACTGTTTCCTTGGCTGTGCAGAAGCTTTTGATCTTGATGAAGTCCCACAAGTTCATTTTATCTTTTGTTTCTCTTGCCTTTGGAGATGTGTCATGAAAAAGGTTGCTGTGGCCGATGTCGTAGAGGTTGCTGCCTATGTTCTATCTAGGATTTTGATGGTTTCCTGCCTCACATCGAGGTCTTTCATCCATTTGGAGTTTATCTTTGTGTATAGTGTGACAGAGTGGTCAAGTTTCATTCTTTTGCATGAAGCTGTCCAATTTTCCCAGCACCATTTATTGAAGAGACTGTCTTTTTTCCACTGGATGTTTTTTCCTGCTTTATCGAAGATTAGTTGCCCAAAGAGCCGAGGGTCCATTTTGCGTTCCCTATTCTGTTCCATTGGTCTATGCTTTAAAGTTGACTTTGTCTTATATATTTTTTTTATTTTTTAATAATTTTTATTTTGTTACATTAGTCACCATACAGTACATCCCCAGTTTTTGATGCAATGTTCCATGATTCATTATTTGCATATAACACCCAATGCACCATGCAATATGTGCCCTCCTTAGGACCCATCGCTGCCTATCCCAATCCCCCAACCCCCTCCCCTCTGAAGCCCTCAGTTTGTTTCCCAGAGTCCATAGTCTCTTGCGGTTCATTTCCCCTTCTGTTTACCCCCTTCATTCTTCCCTTCCTCTTCCTACCGATCTTCCTATTTCTTATGTTCCATAAATGAGTGAAACCATATGATAATTGTCTTTCTCTGCTTGATTTATTTCACTTAGCATAATCTCCTCCAGTCACGTCCATGTTGCTGCAAATATATTAATGTAGCCGATCATACTTTCTATAGATTGATGTTTGCACGGTTTATCTTTTTTCCATTTTTTTACTTTCAACCTACCTATATTAAATTTGAAGTGAGTTTCTTATAGACCACATTATCTGGGTCATTTTTAAAGCAACTCTCTCAATCTCTGTCTCTTAAATGGTATATTTAGACCGTTCGCACTTAGTGTAGTTGTTACTTTAACTCTAACTTAAATCCAGCATTTTGATCTTTGTTTTCTGTTGTTTTGTTTTTTATTTCATTTTCTGTTTCCTTTATGGTTTTCTTGTGGGATATTTGTACCTTCTTTAGAATTCTATTTTGATACATCTGTGCAGCGTTTTGAGTGTGTGTATTTGGATAGATTTTAATGGCTGCCCTATGTATTAAATTATACATACATAACTTATCAGTCTAAGGATCAATATTTTACCAAATCCAAATAAAATGTAGAAATTTTACCTCCACTTAAATCCCTTTACCTTCCTCCATTAATTTTTTTTTATTGTTATGTTAGTCACCTAGTACATCATTAGTTTTTGATGTAGTGTTCAGTGACTCATTATTTGCATATAACACCCGGTGCTCATTACAACATGTGCCCTTCTTAATACTGATCACCTGGCTACCCCATCCCCCACCCCGCTTCCTGTGAAATGTTCAGATTGTTTCCCAGAGTCCCGAGTCTCTCATGGTTCATCTCTCCCTCTGATTTGCCCCCTTCAGTTTTCCCTTCCTTCCACTAATGTTCTCCATGCTCTTCCTTATGTTCCATATATGAGTGAAACCATATGATAATTGTCTTTCTCTGCTTGACTTATTTCACTTAACATAATCCCCTCCAGTTCCATCCACGTTGATGCAAATGGTGGGTATCCATCTTTTCTGATGGCTGAGAAATATTCCATTGTATATATGTGCCACAACTTTTTTACCCATTCATCTGTTGAATGGTATCCTGGCTCCTTCCACAGTTTGGCTACTGGGGACATTGCTGCTATGAACATTGGGGTGCATGTGGCCCTTCTTTTCATTCATCCTTATCTTTGGGTAAATACCCAGTAGTGCAATTCCTGGGTCATAGGGTAGCTCTATTTTTAACTTTTTGAGGGACCTCCACACTGTTTTCCAAAGTGGCTATACTAACTTGCATTCCCACCAATAGTGTAAGAGGGTTCCCCTTTCTCCACATCCTCTCCAAAACTTGTTGTTCCTTCCTTTGTCCATCTTTGCCATTCTAACTGGTGTAAGGTGGTATCTCAATGTGGTTTTGATTTGAATTTCCCTGATGGCTAATGATGTTGAACATTCTTTCATGTGTCTGTTAGCCATTTGTATGTCTTCATTGGAAAAGGGTCTGTTCATATCTTCTGCCCATTTTTTGATTTGATTATTTGTTTCTGTGTATTAAGTTTGAGAAGTTCTTTATAGATCTTGGATACCAGCCTTTTATCTGTACTGTCATTTGCAAAAATCTTCTCCCATTCTGTGGGTTGCCTCTTAGTTTTGTTGACCATTTCCTTGGCTGTGCAGAAGCTTTTTATCTTGATGAAGTCCCAAAAGATCATTTTTACATTTGCTTCCCTTGCCTTTGGAGATGTGTCATGAAAGAATTTGCCATGGCCAATGTCAAAGAGGTTGCTGCTTATGTTCGCCTCTAGGATTTTGATGGATTCCTGCCTCACATTGAGGTCTTTCATACATTTTGAGTTTATCTTTGTGTATGAGAATGGTCAAGTTTCATTCTTCTGTATGTAGCTGTCCAATTTTCCCAGCACCATTTATTGAAGACACTGTCTTTTTTTCCATTGGATATTTTTTCCTGATTTGTTGAAGATTAGTGGACGATAGAATGAGTGTTCATTTCTGGAGACTCTATTCTGTTCCATTGATCTGTGTCTGTTTTTGTGCCAATACCATGTTGTTTTGGTGATCACAGCTTTGTAATATAGCATGAAGTCAGTTAACGTGATGCTCCCAGCTTTTCTTCTTGAATGCACATGGAACATTCTCCAGAATAGACCACATACTGGGTCACAAATCAGCTCTCAACCAATACCAAAGATTGAGATTATTCCCTGTGTATTTTCAGACCACAATGCTTTGAAACTGGAACTCAATCTCAAGAAAAAATTTGGAAGGAATTCAAACACTTAGAAGTTAAAGAACATCCTGCTAAAGAATGTTTGGGTCAATCAGAAAATTCAAGAAGAACTTAAACAATTCATGGAAACCAATAAGAACAAAAACACATCAGTCCAACCCTATGAGATACTACAAAGATGACCCTAAGGGGGAAATACATAGCAATCCAAGCCTCATTCAGAAAAGTAGAAAAATCACAAATGCACAAGTTAACCTTACACCTAAAGGAGCTGAAGAAAGAACAGCAAATAAAACCTAAATCAAGCAGGAGAAGAGAAATAATACAGATTAGAGCAGAGATCAATGAAATAGAAACCAGAAATACAAAAAAGCGGATTAACAAAACTAGAAGCTGGTTCTTTGAAAAAATTAATAAGATCAATAAAGCACTGGCCAGACTTATCCAAAAGAAAAGACAAAGCACCCAAATTAATAAAATCATGAATGAAAGGGGAGAAATCACAACGAACACAAAGGAAATAGAAGGAAATAGAAGCTATTATTAGAAGTTATTATCAGAAGGAGCAGTTAAGATGGCGGAGGAGTAGGAGACACCTTTTTCAGCCGGTCCCCCGAGTCAAGCTGGATAGGTACCAGACCAGCCTAAACAACCACAGAACCAGCCTGAGACGCAGGAAGATGCATCTGGATCTCTACAAATGAACATCTCCAGCGCTGAGTATTGAGGTACAAAGCGGGGAGCCATGAAACCGTCCACAGATATCGGAAGATAAACGGAAGGGGGAGGGAGCCGCCACGTTCGGGCACCCGGAAGCGGTAGCCACTTGCACGGGAGAGCGGGCGGGGCTCTCCGACGGCGCAAAACAGCAGACTGAGACCGTGAGCCGGGTGCGCGAGCCACCAGGCATCTCGCGGAACACCGGAATCCCGGTGTGCTCACTGGATCCAGACTGAGACCGGGAGCTTCCCGAGCGCGCTCGGGGTGGCTGGCGGCATTAGAAACACAAAGGATAGACACACGCCGGCCCGTGGAAGTGAGGGCTGGGACGCCGGGTGTGGGGCGCACATCCCGGGACGCTGCAGGGTTGAGCAGCACCAACAGTAACAGAGTTAAAGTGGCCAGAACTTTAGTAGAGAACAGGCCTCAATCCCTCTGTTCTGTGACAGAGGCTGAAATTCGGCCGCTGCTGCTCTGACTCAGAAGAGGCACAGCAAACCGCCAGGAAAAGCCGCCAGAGAACAAAAGCCTGGAAATACCGGCTCAGAGAGTGCCCATCCCCATCCCCCCTCGCAGGGGACACGGAGACTCTACCCAAACAGGGTTGCCTGAGTATCGGCGCGGCAGGCCCCTCCCCCAGAAGGCAGGCTGAAAAATCAAGAAGCCCACAACCCGGGCGCCTGGGTGGCGCAGTCATTGAGCGCCTGTCTTCGGCTTAGGGCGTGATCCCGGCGTTCCAGAAAGGAGTCCCTCACCGGGCTCCTCCACTGGGAGCCTGCTTCTTCCTCTCCCACTCCCCTGCTTCTGTTCCCTCTCTCGCTGGTTGGCTGCCACATAAATAAATAAATAAAATCTTTAAAGAAGAAGTCCACATCCCTAAGATCTCTATAAAACAAGGGGCACGGCCTGGGACCCAGTCAATAATTTGGGCGCTGGACAAACCCGCAACCTCTCCTCATCAGAATGACAAGAAGGAGAAGCCCCCCCCAGCAAAGAAAAGACAGTGAGTCTGTGGCCTCTGCCACAGAAATAATGGATATGGATGTAACCAAAGTATCAGAAATGGAATTCAGAGTAACGATGGTCAAAATGATGAGTAGAATTGAAAAAACTATTAACGAAAAGGTTACTGAGAATATAGAATCCCTAAGGACAGAAATGAGAGCGAATCTGACAGAAATTAAAAATTCTATGAGCCAAATGCAGGCAAAACTAGAGGCTCTGACGGCCAGGGTCGCAGAAGCAGAGGAACGGGTTAGTGAATTGGAGGATGGGTTAATAGAGGAAAAAATGAAAATAGAAGATGGTCTTAAAAAAATCCACGCCCACGAATGTAGGTTACGGGAGATTACTGACTCAATGAAACGATCCAATGTTAGAATCATCGGCATCCCCGAGGGGGTGGAGAAAAACAGAGGTCTAGAAGAGATATTTGAACAAATTGTAGCTGAAAACTTCCCTAATCTAGCAAGGGAAACAAACATTCGTGTCCAAGAGGCAGAGAGGACCCCTCCCAAGCTCAACCACGACAAACCTACGCCACGTAACGTCATAGTGCAATTCGCAAATATTAGATGCAAGGATACAGTATTGAAAGCGGCCAGGGCAAAGAAATTTCTCACGTACCAAGGCAAAAGCATCAGAATTACGTCAGACCTGTCTACACAGACCTGGAATGAGAGAAAGGGTTGGGGGAGCATATTTAAAGCTCTTTCAGAGAAAAACATGCAGCCAAGGATCCTTTATCCAGCAAGGCTGTCATTCAGAATTGATGGAGAAATAAAGACATTTCAGAATCGCCAGTCACTAACCAATTTTGTAACCACGAAACCAGCCCTACAGGAGATATTACGGGGGGTTCTATAAAAGTAAAAAGGCCCCAAGAGTGATACAGAACAGAAAGTCACAGCCAATACAAACAAAGACTTTACTGGCAACATGGCAACATTAAAATCATATCTCTCAGTAATCAGTCTTAATGTAAATGGTTTGAACCATCCCATAAAACGCCACAGGGTTGCAGATTGGATAAAAAGAAATGACCCATCCATTTGCTGTCTACAAGAGACTCATTTCGAACCCAAAGATGCATTCAGACTGAGAGTAAGGGGATGGAGTACCATCTTTCACGCAAATGGACCTCAAAAGAAAGCTGGGGTAGCAATTCTCATATCAGATAAATTGGATTTTAAACTACAGACTATAGTTAGAGATGCAGAAGGGCACTATATTATTCTTAAGGGAAGTATTCAACAAGTGGATATGACAATTATAAATATATATGCCCCCAACAGGGGAGCAGCAAGATACACAAGCCAACTCTTAACCAGAATAAAGAGACATATAAATAAAAATACATTAATAGTAGGGGACCTCAACACTCCACTCTCAGAAATAGACAGAACACCCTGGCAAAAACTAAGCAAAGAATCAAAGGCTTTGAATGCCATACTCGACGAGTTGGACCTCATAGATATATATAGAACACTACACCCCAGAACCAAAGAATACTCATTCTATTCTAATGCCCATGGAACATTCTCAAGAATAGACCATGTTCTGGGACACAAAACAGGTCTCAACCGATACCAAAAGATTGAAATTATCCCCTGCATATTCTCAGACCACAACGCTCTGAAATTGGAACTCAACCACAAGGAAAAATTTGGAAGAAACTCAAACACTTGGAGACTAAGAACCATCCTGCTCAGGAATGACTCGATAAACCAGGAAATCAAAAATCAAATTAAACAATTTATGGAGACCAATGAGAATGAAAATACAACAGTCCAAAACCTATGGGATACTGCAAAGGCAGTCCTAAGGGGGAAATACATAGCCATCCAAGCCTCACTCAAAAGAATAGAAAAATCTAAAATGCAGTTTTTATATTCTCACCTCAAGAAGCTGGAACAGCAACAGAGGGACAGGCCTAATCCACGCACGAGGAAGCAGTTGACCAAAATTAGAGCTGAAATCAATCAAGCAGAAACCAGAAGTACAGTAGAGCAGATCAACAGGACTAGAAGCTGGTTCTTTGAGAGAATCAATAAAATTGACAGACCACTGGCAAGACTTATCCAAAAGAAAAGAGAAAGGACCCAGATTATTAAAATTATGAATGAAAAAGGAGAGGTCACGACGAACACCATTGAAATTGGAAGGATTATTAGAAATTTTTATCAACAGCTATATGCCAATAAACTAAGCAATCTGGAAGAGATGGAATCCTTCCTGGAAACCTATAAACTACCAAGATTGAAACCGGAAGAAATTGATTCCTTAAACAGGCCAATTAATTATGAAGAAATTGAGTCAGTGATAAACAACCTTCCAAATAACAAAACTCCAGGCCCGGACGGTTTTCCTGGGGAATTCTACCAAACATTCAAAGAAGAAATAATACCTATTCTCCTAAAGCTATTTCAAAAAATAGAAACAGAAGGAAAGCTACCAAACTCATTCTATGAGGCCAATATTACCTTGATCCCCAAACCAGGCAAAGACCCCCTCAAAAAGGAGAATTACAGACCGATTTCCCTAATGAATATGGACGCCAAAATCCTCAACAAGATACTTGCTAATAGAATCCAACAGTACATTAAAAGGATTATCCATCACGATCAAGTGGGATTCATACCTGGGATGCAAGCGTGGTTCAATATTCGCAAATCAATCAGCGTGATACATCATATCAACAAGAAAAGACTCAGGAACCATATGATCCTCTCAATCGATGCCGAAAAAGCATTTGACAAAATACAGCATCCTTTCCTGATTAAAACCCTTCAGAGTGTAGGAATAGAAGGTACATTTCTCAATCTCATAAAAGCCATCTATGAAAAGCCTACTGCAAATATTATTCTCAATGGGGAAAAGCTGGAAGCCTTTCCCTTAAGATCAGGAACTCGACAAGGATGCCCACTCTCGCCACTATTATTCAACATAGTACTAGAAGTCCTTGCAACAGCAATCAGACGACAAAAAGGGATCAAAGGTATTCAAATTGGCAAAGAAGAAGTCAAAATGTCTCTCTTTGCAGATGACATGATACTCTATATGGAAAACCCAAAAGAAGCCACTCCCAAACTATTAGAAGTTATAGAGCAATTCAGTAACGTGGCGGGATACAAAATCAATGCTCAGAAATCAGTTGCATTTCTATACACGAATAACGAGACCGAAGAAAGAGAAATTAGGGAATCCATCCCATTTACAATAGCACCAAAAACCATACGTTACCTTGGAATTAACTTAACCAGAGACATAAAGGACCTATATTCCAGAAACTATAAATCACTCTTGAAAGACATTGAGGAAGACATAAAAAGATGGAAAGATATTCCATGCTCATGGATCGGAAGAATTAACATAGTTAAAATGTCCATGCTACCCAGAGCAATCTACACTTTCAATGCTATCCCTATCAAAATACCAAGGACATTTTTCAAAGAACTGTAACAAATAGTCCTTAAATTTGTATGGAAACAGAAAAGGCCCCGAATCTCCAAGGAACTGTTGAAAAGGAAAAACAAAGCTGGGGGCATCACAATGCTGGATTTCGAGCTGTTCTACAAAGCTGTGATCACAAAGACAGCATGGTACTGGCACAAAAACAGACACATAGACCAATGGAACAGAATAGAGAGCCCAGAAATGGGCCCTCGGCTCTTTGGGCAACTAATATTTGATAAAGCAGGAAAAAACATCTGGTGGGAAAAAGACAGTCTCTTCAATAAATGGTGCTGGGAAAATTGGACAGCTACATGCAAAAGAATGAAACTTGACCACTCTCTCACACCATACACAAAAATAAACTCCAAATGGATGAAAGACCTCGATGTGAGACAGGAATCCATCAAAATTCTAGAGGAGAACATAGGCAGCAACCTCTACGATATCGGCCAAAGCAACCTTTTTCATGACACATCCCCAAAGGCAAGAGAAACAAAAGATAAAATGAATTTATGGGACTTCATCAAGATTAAAAGTTTCTGCACAGCCAAGGAAGCAGTCAGAAAAACTAAGAGGCAGCCCACGGAATGGGAGAATATATTTGCAAATGACACTACAGATAAAGGACTGGTATCCAAGATCTACAAAGAACTTCTCAAACTCAATACACGAGAAACAAATAAACAAATCAAAAAATGGGCAGAAGATATGAACAGACACTTTTCCAATGAAGACATACAAATGGCTAACAGACACATGAAAAAATGTTCAAAATCATTAGCCATCAAGGAAATTCAAATCAAAACCACACTGAGATACCACCTTACGCCAGTTAGAATGGCAAAAATAGACAAGGCAAGAAACAACAATTGTTGGAGAGCATGTGGAGAAAGGGGATCCCTCCTACATTGTTGGTGGGAATGCAAGTTGGTACAGCCACTCTGGAAAATAGTGTGGAGGTCCCTTAAAAAGTTAAAAATTGAGCTACCCTATGATCCAGCCATTGCACTACTGGGTGTTTACCCCAAAGATACAGACGTAGTGAAGAGAAGGGCCATATGTACCCCAATGTTCATACCAGCAATGTCCACAATAGCTAAATCGTGGAAGGAGCCGAGATGCCCTTCAACAGATGACTGGATTAAGAAGTTGTGGTCCATATATACAATGGAATATTAGTCAGCTATCAGAAAAAACGAATTCTCAACATTTGCTACAGCATGGATGGCACTGGAGGAGATAATGCTAAGTGAAATAAGTCAAGCAGAGAAAGACAACTATCATATGATTTCTCTCATCTATGGAACATAAGAACTAGGATGATCGGTAGGGGAAGAAAGGGATAAAGAAAGGGGGGTTAATCAGAAGGGGGAATGAAACATGAGAGACTATGGACTATGAGAAACAAACTGAGGACCTCAGAGGGGAGGGGGGTGGGGTAATGGGATAGGCTGGTGATGGGTAGTAAGGAGGGCACGTATTGCATGGTGCACTGGGTGTTATACACAACTAATGAATCATCAAGCCTTACATCGGAAACCGGGGATGTACTGTATGGTGACTAACATAATATAATAAAAAATCATTTAAAAAAAAGAAGCTATTATCAGCAACTATATGCCAACAAATTAAGCAACATGGAAGAAATGGATGCCTTCCTGGAAACCTATAAACTACCAACACTAATACAGGAAGAAATAGACAATCTGAATAGACCAATAACCAGTAACGAAATTGGAGCAGTAATCAAAAACTTCCCCTAAAACAAGAGTCCAGAGCCAGATGTCTTCCCAGGAGAATTCTACCAAACACTTGATGAAGAAATAATACCTATTCTTCTGAATCTGTTTCAAAAAATAGAAAGAGAATGAAAACTTCCAAACTCATTCCCTGAGGCCAGCATTACCCTGATCCCAAAACCAGGCAAAGACTCAACAAAAAGAAGAATTACAAATATCCCTGATGAAGATGGATGCCAAAATACTCAACAAGGCCTTAGCCAATAGGATACAATAGTACATTAAAAAGGATTAGCCGTCACGACCAGCTGGGATTTATTCCTGGGATCCAAGGGTGGTTCAACATTTTGCAAATCAATTAACATGATAGAGCACATTAATAAAAAGAAAAGACAAGAACCATATGATCCTCTCAATAGATGCAGAAAATGCATTTGACAAAATACAGCATCTTTCCTGATTAAAACTCTTCAGAGTGTAGGGATAGAGAGAATAGTCCTCAATTTCATAAAAATCATCTATGAAAAGCCCACAGAGAATATCATTCTCAATGGGGAAAAGCTGAAAGTTTTTCCCTTAAGATCAGGAACACAACAGGGATGCCCACTCTTACCACAATTGTTCAACATGGTACTAGAAGTCCCTGGAACAGCAATCAGACAACAAAAAGAAATAAAATGCATTCAAATTGGCAAAGAAGAAGTCAAACTATCTCTCTTCACAGATGACATGATATTTTATGTGGAAAATCCAGGAGACTCCACCCCCAAATTACTAGAACTCATATAGCAATTCAGTAATGTGGCAGGATACAAAATCAATGCACAGAAATCAGTTGCTGTTCTATACACTAGCAATGTAACTGTAGAAAGAGAAATTAGGGAATTGATTCCATTTACAATAGCACCAAAAACCTTAAGATACCTAGGAATAAACCTAACCAAAGAGGTAAAGGGTCTGTACTCTAAAAACTACAGAACACTTAGGAAAGAAATTGAGGAAGACACAAAAAGATGGAAAAACATTCCATGCTCATGGATCAGAAGAATAAAATTGTTAAAATGTCTGTGCTGCCCAGAGAAATCTACACTTCCAATGCCATCCCTATTAAAATACCATTGGCATTTTTCAAAGAGTTGGAACATGCAATCCTAAAATTTGTATGGAACCAGAAAAGACCCTGAATCACCAAGGGAATTATACCTTCCCCCATTTGTAATAGAATTGTCTTAAATATTCCCTCTGTATACTTGAGAATTACATCAGATAGTATTATAATTTTATTTCAACCATCAAATATAATTTAGAAACTGAAAAATAAAGAAAAGTCTATTATATTTACCAGTATTTTTGCTGTTCCAGTTGTTCTTTCTTCCTGATGTTTTTGATTCCTTCTTCTATCATTCTATTTCTGTTTAGATAACTCTTTTTAGCCATTCTTTTAGAGTAAGTGTGCTGGTGATGGACTATCTTAGTTTTTCTTTCATCTGAGAATGTCTTGATTTCCCTTTCATTCCTGAAGGTCATTTTCACTGGGTATAGAATTTTGGATTAACAGTTCCTTTTTTTCAGCATTTAAAAGATGTCATGCCATTTTCTTCTGGTCTTCATGGTTTCTGATGAGAAATACAGCATTGTTTTGTTTTTCTCCTACAAACAAGGTGTCATTTCTCTCTTGCTGCTTTATAGATTTTTTCTTTGTCTTCAGTTTTTAAGAGTTTGATTATAATGTATTGTGGCATGAATTTATTTGAGTTTAGGTTTATTAGGTGTATTATTTATTAGGTTTCTACAAAGAAATGAAACCAATATATAGATATATTAATATATATTAGATATATGGAAAGAGAATTATTATGAGATTGTCTCATACAATTATGGGGGCTAAGAAGTCCCTCAGTCTGTCTTCTGCAAGCTGGAGGCCCAGGAAAACTGATGATATAGTCCCAGTCCAAGCCTGAAAGCCTGAGAACCAGGGGTGAAACTGATGGTGAAAGTCCCAGACCAGGGGTGTCTGGGTTGTTCAGTTGGTCAAGGGTCTGCCTTCACCTCAGGTCATGATCCCAGGGTCCTGGGATCAAGCCCCATGTCCACCTCCTTGCTCAGCAGGGAGTTTGCTTCTCCCTCTCCCTCTGCCCCTCCCCACACTCATTCTCTTTCTCTCAGTCTCTCTCTCAAATAAACTAAAATCTTAAAAAAAAAAAAAAGTCCCAGACCAAACCCGAAAGCCCAAAAGCCAAGAAAGCTGATATCTGAAGCAGAGGAAGGTCAATGTCCTCCTAGCTCAAGCACAGAGCAAATCGTCCCTTCTTCCACCTTTTTCTTCTATTTTTTCCCTCAAAGAATTGGATGATGCTCACATGTACTGGGGTGGGTGGTCTTCCTTACTCAGTCTACCAATTCAAATACTAATCTTTGCCAGAAATGCTCTCACAGACTCACCTAAAAATAATGTTTCAGCAACCCTGTGGTCAACCCTTAGCCCAGTCAAATTGACACATAAAATTAAGCATCGCAATCTTGTTTGAACTTTGCCCAACTTTTCAAAATCTCTATGTTTATGTCTTTTGCCAACTGTGGGGATTTTTCAGCTACTAATTTCTTCAAATACTTTTTTAGCCCTGCTATCTTTTTCTTTCTTTCTGAAATGCTGAGGACACAAGTGTTAGATCATTTGTTCAAGTTGCTCATTTTTTCACTTTTTTTCTATTGTTCAAGCCGACCAATTTCTACTGTTCTATCTTTAAGTTTACTAATTCCTTCCTTTGTAGATTCTATTCTGCTATTGAGTCCATCCTCTGAGGTTTTTATTTCACTTATTGTATTTTTCAATTCCAAAATATAATTTTGGTTATATTTCTTTGCTGAGACTTTCTTATTTTTTTTATTTGCTTCAAGCATGTTTGTAATTATTTGTCAAGAATTTTATAATGACTGCCTTAAAAATTATTTTCCAATAATTCCAACATGTTTGTCATCTCATCAATGGCATCTGTTGATTGTCTTTTCTCATTCAAGCTGAGATGTTTCTGATTCTTGGTATGAAGAGTGTTTTTAAATTGTGTCCTGCATATTTGGAAGTTTTGTTATGAGACTCTGGAAGTTATTAAATTTTGTTTAATAGGTCTCCTCTGACATTGCACCTGTGGTTAAGATGGGAATACCACCTCATTACCACCAGGTGGAGGTGGAAGTCCAGGTCCCCAGTGCCTGTACTAACACCCCAGGGTTGGGAGGACAAGAGGGGCATCTTCTAGCTACTGTGCAGAAGTTGAGGCTCCCATGTGGTCTCTGCTGGGGAAAGGGGGTGTAGTTTTTTGTTTTTTGTTTTTTCTGTGCTGTTTCACTGGAATAGAGAGTTAATGTCTAAAAGTTTTCTTTCTTGCTAGGTTGCTCATTTCTGGTCCTTTAGCTAGAACAGTAGGCTTTTCTTGGAGCTTTTTGTCTGTATCCATTGGTATTTCTGGGCTGCTAGTTTCTCTGGCACCCAGTACCCACTCCAGGAATATGAGAAAAAGGATACCCAGGAACTCACCACCATGTTGCTTTTCAAGGACCCTATCAGTCTGCCTTCTCTCTGCCTTCAGAAACTTTTGTTTGTTTTACACATAATATCCAGGGGGTTTAGCTATACTTACGAGAGGAATAAGGAGAGGTGCATCTATTGTCTCAGAACTATATCACAGCCTTTGTTTTGAGAGGTGCCTCGTATTGGTGACACATCCTGAACCCCTGCCTGCTTTGCCTCCATTGACACCCACACACCCACCCCCACTGCTTCCTCTTAGTCACTCCTACAGACTGAATCCCATAAGGACATGATCTCTTTCGCATCTCACATTCCTCAAGACCCAGGGACAGGTTAAGAGAGCTGGGTCTGGACTCCACATCTTTGCCCACCAGACTTGTTTATAAAAACTCTCCTGCATCCTCTTACTAATGGATTAGGGGAATGTGTGAGGCATGAAATGATTCCTGGCTCCAACCCTTCTTCAGTGGCACATTCTGAACTCATTTTCAATGTGAAGTCCTAAGCCCACCCTTGGAAGTTTATATTCTGTAACTTTGCACTAAATCAGCACTCCAGGAGACTTTTGAGAACTCTGGATCTAAGAGGTCGCCTGATTATAAAGGATATTAGTGTATTTCACAGATGAGAAAGGGGATTCACTGAGATTCAGTCCACATTCCCAGAGTCCAGCACAGTACCTGGACATGGCAAAGGCACCCATGAAATAGTCATTGCATGAATTCACAGGCCGTGTCTTGTGTCTGCTATTACATGAACCCAACAACCTTGCACTGTTGCAGCAAATTATACCCCCCAAAGACACAGGGAGATTAAAGCCACTTTGGATTTGAACCTACAACACCATCGAATGCTGTTTCCTAATCCCATACATCAGTAGAATTTACATACCACCTGCCAGCACCACCAAAAGTGGTTTTGAATTATTGTAACAAAGATACAGTACTCTGAGTGGACAGAAACATGTAAGAAAATATGTATGAAATCACTTTAACTTGAAACATTTATATAAATCTAGGACATACTCTAAATCAAGGATAATATTTTATAAATGTAATTATTTTAATTATAAGTATGATTGTTACTAATAGCAATATATTCATGCATCTGTGAGGCTCATACAAACAACATTGAGAAGTGCAATCTTTTATTTTGGCCCCTACCCATTATGTCCATCAACATATGTGTTTCTTTTTTTCCCTCCTCCCCAATCCCTCTCTGGATTAACCACTAAATTCTAATTTCCCTACTAAAAATTAGCATGTTGCTTAATACCCAGCCAAATCTTGTCCACTCTAAATAGAGGTTCTATAAACTGTATAAATTTTTTTATTGTAAAATATTTCTCATTAAACAGAACATTAAAGATTACTCATAGAAAACTCATACATTAAACTGGTACATTTAGATTGAACAATTAGGATTAAAAAAAATATATATGTATATACTGTGTATTTATTGTGAAGCCCAAACCAGGGAAAATAGAATTGAAATTCATCTATATAGGGCATAACTAACTACAAAATATATGTTATTTGTGATCTTTCTAGTGGCCAGAGAGAAAAGGGGAACAACTGTCAGTTACAGAGAAAGAAATAATTCCTCAGGATAGACAAGCAATTCTCAATGCTTAACTTTGAGAAAACGGTTAGATGGATGGTGGATAGGTGGAAGGATGGATGGGTGGATGGATTGGTTTTTGGATTAGTTACTTCACTGAAAGGCTGTTTCCAGGGGTGCTTGGGTGGCACGGTCATTAAGCGTCTGCCTTCAGCTCAGGGCGTGATCCTGGTGTTCCAGGATCGATCCCCACATCGGGCTCCTCCGCTGGGAGCCTGCTTCTTCCTCTCCCACTCACCCTGCTTGTATTCCCTCTCTCTCTCTCTCTCTCTCTCTGTGTGTGTGTCAAATAAATAAATAAATAAATCTTAAAAAAAAAAAAGAAAAGAAAGGCTGTTTCCAATAATACCCTTCAGGTTTCAAGGCAGGTCTCTGGTAGCCTCACCTACAGTACTCACTCCAAGCAATCACATTTACACCCCACTCCATGTTCTTACTTTTGGAATGAACTCTCTGGTCCTCAGACCCAGGCCTCCACCAGCCTCTTTGGCAGCTTCATCTGGGCATCCCCCAGGCAGCTCAAAATCACATGATCCTCAATCAGCAGACCTGATCAGAAACCTGGAGTCACCCCATCTTTTCTGCCTCCTAAACATGAATCTTTCGAACCAGCACCTCCCTGATGCCCGCCAGTCCCTCCACAGCCTTCTCTCCCAAGATTACTTTACCCATACCTGGAATCCATTCTCCACAGTGCAGCCAGGGTGATCCACAAAACTGAACACCCACCTTTGCTCCTCCCATACTCATTGCTGCTCCACAGGGCCCTTAGAGAAAGCCCAGCTTCCTGACACTGCAGTGAGAACAGAAGTGGAAGGAACAGAAAGAGCAGGTGCTGCTGCCATGCCTGGTCCTGCCTCAGAGTCTGTGTACGTGCTGTCCCTGTGCCAGGAGTGCTCTCTCCTGAAGCTGTATGGAGGCCTCCCCCGGGCCCCGGGCCTCTGTCAATGCCTTCTGACCTCTCTATCCTGCCCAGCTCATCCAAAATAACACCAGCCTCATGACTGTCTCCCTTCCATGTTTTCTTTTCTTACAGCACCATCCCCATCTGCTGTATTTCACGTTTATTCACTTATTTGCTCTTGTCAATCTCACTCTACCAGAATACATGCTTCATGGCTTCAGCAGCTATACTGTTTTACTCATAACCCCATTCCAAGGGTCTTAATCAGGGACTGCCATGCAGGAAGTTCTTAATAACTGCTCCGAAGTGGATGGAAGAAGATGGAGAAGAGGAGATAAAGGGTGGGGGGAGGAGGCGTTAACAGAAGGTGGAGGAGGGGGACCTCCATATCACTGCCACCTGGCAGATGTGGTAGCCATCCAAACTGGACTTGAGGGAGGATGCAGGAAACTACACATGGGTTAATGAAACAACTAAGGCTCTTGATTCTGGCTGAGCACTGGAGTCTCCACGAGGGCTTGGAAAAAACACCAGTGTCAGGGCATCTGCAGCTCTGAAGCTCATTCATCTTGCCAAGCTCCCCAGGCTTGACGGGTGGCCAGGATTCATAACCTGGACCGAGGAAAGGAGAGGACAGGCTGAGAGGGAAAGAATGAGACTAGGGAATTGAGGGCCAGAGCTCCCACCCACAGGGCTGCCCTAGGGAGCTAGGGGGTGTCTTCTGGTGTCTCCGCCCTTTAGGCCCTTTCCCTCAACCCACAGGCTGACAGCCTCTGCTGCTCAGCCACTTCTCCATCTGGGAGGGAAGTAACTTAACCAGGGACTACTGAAATTGGGCCCACTTGCCCCAGTGTCAGCACCCCCAGGACCACCATCTGTGTCACGATTAATTTTACGTGTCAATGTGATGGAACTAAGGGATGCCCAGATGCTGCTAAAACATTACTTCTGTGACAGGGTTTCCAGAAAAGATTAGCATTTGAATTGGTGGACTGAGCAGATGGCCTCCCCAGTGTGAGTGGACACCATCCACTCTGTTAGGGCCTGAAGGGAACAAAAAGGTGAAGGGCAAGCTTGTTTTCTCTCTGCTTGAGCTGAGACATCCATCTTCTCCTGCCCTCAGACATCAGTGCTCCTGGTTCTCAAGTAGTTGGATGCAGACCAGGACTGAAACCATCAGCCTCCAGACTGAATTATACCGCTGGCTCCCCTGGCTCTCTAACTTACAGAGGGCAGGTTGCAGGATATCTCAGCCCCATAACCACATGAGTCAATTCCTATAATTACTAAATAAATAAATACACACCCACATACACACATATACATATACATCCTATTAGTTCCGTTTCTCTGGAGAACCTGACCAATACAATCTGCAAAGGCCCTGGAGGAAGAAGGAAGCACTGTCCCCAGTGGACATTTGCCAAAAGCACTTAGGCAAGGCAGGCTAGTGTTAAGCTTGTAGGCATGTCCACTGGTGTTCAGAGCAGAAGCATCCCTCCCTGAGCCTGCTGGCACCATATCACCTACTCTGCCCTGAGAAAAGGAAAAATGGGCTGGTTTCACTTGTTTTCATCAGTCTCATTAAAGTAGAGACATTCATCCCCAGGAATGAGTCGGTTTGGGCACAGACAGAGGCTCAGGTGATAGCTGGGAAAAAGAGAACAGTGTGGGCCCCAGTAGTCCAGGAGAGCTCCCCAAGAGAGGGGACTTCAGCTGTAAGAGGGGACAGAAAGGGTACTTCAGGGTGACTCCTTGCCTACACTGTGTTCTTAAATTGAAGCCAGGTTTGTGTCCTCAGGCAAGTTGTCCTTTCATTCTCTTCATGTGTGTGGATAAGAAAAGAGAAGGGGGTCCTCCTCTGTGGGTGAACACCCCACCCTTCCCACTGTCCAGCTCACTGCACACCCCTCTGAGGATGGGAGGGTTCTCCCCTCCCTCTTGGGGCCACTGCCCACAATAGATCCAACCTTGGACACTTTATCCAGCCCTGCACTTCCGAAAAGCAAGCAGGTTCTGCTGGTGGATGGCTCCCCCGCCCCCCACCAGCCACGCTCTCATTTTCAGAGATTAATGTCCCACCTGTCAATGGTCATGATCCACTTTTTGCCTGCCACAATTTGGTCAGGTTGGCTTGATGATTTCTAAAAAGAGTAACTATTTGCACCTGGCTGGCTCAGTCAGAGGAGCATTTGACTCTTGATCTCAGGATTATGAGTTTGAGCCCCACATTGGGTTTAGAGATTACTCAAAAATAAATAAATGAGCTTTAAAAAAATAGAAAGAATATTGTTTAAGTAAAAAAAGCTTTAACTTGAACCCTGCAGGTATATGACTGCCCCAGAATTCTTGTGCAGCAAAGAGAGCAATGATGAGCAGTCTTGAGGATATTCCTGTTCATTGGAATCCGCGTGCCACTGATGGGCGCTCCTTCTTTAAATGGGCCAGGACTGAAGACTCTAATTCTGATTGGCTCTGACCCCTTTCCCAAAGACCACCTAGAATTCTAGGAGGCTCCCCATCTGTTCTCAGCTTGCTTCTTCTGGGGTAGACAATTCCTTCTAAAACAAAAACATGTCTTTTTAGAGGTAGTAATGTACCCAACTAAAAATAACATCCCAGCCCATTGGGATGATGCTGTCTTGATAGCCAGTAAGAAGTAGACAAAAGTCTCAGGGTTCCTCAATTAAACAACAACAATAACAGTAAAACCTCCCTATGAAAAAGCCCTTTTTATCTTCTTCCTCTCTCTTCCTTTCTGGAATTCAGAGGCAAAGCCTGGAGGAGCAGCAGCCATCTTTTTGTTTTGTTTTATTTTGTTTTTTATGTTCAGTTAGCCAACATATAGTACATCATTAGTTTTTGATGTAGTGTTCAGTGATTTGTTAGTTTCATATAACACCCAGTGCTCATCACAACACGTGCCCTTCTTAATGCCCATCACCCAGTTACGCCATCCCCCCACCCCCTCCCTTCTGAAACCCTCAGTTTGTTTCCCAGAGTCCAGGGTCTCTCATGGTTTTTCTCCCTCTCTGATTCCTTCCCATTCAGTTTTCACTCCCTTCCCCCGTGGTCCTCCATGCTATTCCTTATGTTCCATATATGAGTGAAACCATATGATAATTGTCTTTCTCTGCTTGACTTATTTCGCTTAGCAGAATCCCCTCCAGTTCCATCCACGTCCATGCAAATGGTGGGTAATCGTTCTTTCTGATGGCTGAGTAATATTCCACTGTATATATGAACCACATCTTCTTTATCCATTCGTCTGTTGAAGGGCATGTCAGTTCCTTCCACAAATTGGCTAGAGCAGCAGCCATCTTATGATCATGAGGCAATGTACATGAGATCAGAGGCCACGCACAGAGCACAGATAGCAAAAGGAAAGGGAAGGCATTCCTCCCTAGTAGATGGCAAGCCCTCACACAGCCACTCTCATTGCTCTCCTGAAACCTGTGTCTAAAGCAGGGTTCACCGGCATGATTCTCTTGACTTCCTGCTTCAATGGAGATGCTTAGGGCTCCTTTCTTCTGTGATGCTCTCTCCTTCCAGCATCCCTCAGGACCTTGTCTCCCTGAATTGTCCTTTAAGTCAAAATTCTTCAAAAATGTCATGTTTTTTCCTACAGAACCTTTGAACATGCTGTTCCCTCTGCCTGGACTTTTCTTCACCCCTTCTTCCTAGGTAGCAATGACTCATTCTTCAGATTATTTTAGAGAAGTCTTTAAGATGCTCCTGATTCGGTCAGGCCTTCATTGCACACTCCTATGATGTGTGCATCTCTCCTCTGCAGGCCTCATTGTGCTCCCAGATGTCCGCTTAGTGTTCTTCCTAAGGGACCAAAGGCTCCTTGACGTGGGGCCTAGGCCTCTGTGTTCCCTACCGTGCCCCAGCATCATGCATATTTCCTGGCACACAGCAAGTGCTCAGAAACTTACTGTTGAATAAATGAACAACTGCACCATTACACACTGTGAAAATACCGTGAACAAGACAAACCACACAAACAGACCCTCACCTCATGGGTCTAAAAGGCCTCAAGCCTGACAAGGCAACAAGGTGGAGGTGAAGAAAAACTTTCAGGCCAAGAGAGTGGAACAGCGCATCCAAAGGCCCTGCAGGGAGGGGAGTTTTGTTGAAAAATAGCAGATGAATTGAGGGTGGTGTTGATGAGGTGGGCAGGAACAGCTGGTCGTTCCCTCTGAAAACAGTGGAGAGAAGACTGAAGTATATTAAGCTGGAGTGGTGACCTAGGCAGGTTTGAGTTTTGGAAGCCTGTCTCTGCCCTCAGGATAAGACATGCTGGAGGAGGGAGGATGGATGTGTGCACCCTCAGATGCCAACTCTGCAGCCGGAAGGAGAGTGCACAGACCCTCAGCTTGCCACGATGCATCCTCACCTCTGTGGTCTGCTCTGTTCCATGAGTTTCACATGTGTTAGGTCATTTAATCCCCAATAAACCTGGGATGAGAAAACTGAGGCACAGACTATTTAGAACCTGTTGAGGT
This sequence comes from Ursus maritimus, assembly GCF_017311325.1. Taxonomy (NCBI): domain Eukaryota; kingdom Metazoa; phylum Chordata; class Mammalia; order Carnivora; family Ursidae; genus Ursus; species Ursus maritimus. Next base: position 107,047,630 of record NW_024423343.1, on the reverse strand, counting down.
CACAGGACTGGTCAGTGGTGGGGCCTGGATGGAACCACATCTTGGGGTGGGTGTGCCACCATGCAACCTCTACAGCCCGAGTGAAGGTGGGGTGGGATGAAGGAGAAGAACTAGACTCAGGAGCTTGAAGACGGAAACCCATGAGATGAGGCTGTGGGTGGCAGAGGGAAGATTTTAGAAGACAATCTGAAGCAGATAAGCAACAATGTTAAGATCTGCTAAAACTGGATGACATATTCGCTGGCTTTCTATGCTTGAAACAGTGTGTGCATGTGTGTGTGTGTGTGTGTGTGTGTGTGTGTGCATGTGTACAACATTTTGCTGCTCCCTGTCAGATTAAGTGACCTGGAGGTCACTGGGGGTCTTGGCAACAGCTGTTCCCATGTCTTGTGGGGGCCAGACACCAGATGAGGGTAGATCAAGGAATTTGTGAGATTTGAGAACAAGGAGACAGAATGTCTAGACTATTCTTTGGAGAAATTCAGCTATAAAGGGGAGGAGAGAGAAAGGTCAGTAACTAGTGATGTGTGGAGTGGAAACTTTCTTTTAATTTTAAGAATTTAGACATTATAGACACATTCAAAGTCTCCTGCAGACCTCTCCTTAATCTCCACTCCTTCCTACCTCACCAAAGTCTATCGGGAACTTACTCTTTATTATTGTCATGCATGTTTGGATGTTTTTACTACATACTTATTCATCCAGAAACATTTTAAAGTATCATTTTGTTGGGTTTTCATCTGTATATAACTGGTATCACACTGCCTTAATCTCTCCAGAACATGCTCCTTTTCTCCACACGATGATTATAAGACTTGCTGAGGTAGGTAAGTACATATCTATTTTAACTTCTCTGCAAGATCCTACTGTATGCACTTGCCCCCATTTATCCATCTGTTTATTGCTGGTGTGCAGGACCCTGCAGTAATGCTGTAAAGAACAGTCCTGTGCCATCTGGGGCCCTCACTGGTGTTTCTCCAGGGCAGAGACCTATGGGTGGGATGCCAGGGATGCAGGCATCTATGCCCATACAGGCTTCACCAGATAGTATGCGAACTTATACTGTGCCAGCAGTGTGAAGCCCCTCTGCCCCCATCCGCTTCCACACTTGCCAGTGGGGAGATCTGAGATGTCTGGATCACCACTTAAAGGGCTTCTGTTAAGAAATTAAATAGCGAGAAACAAAAAGGGTATGTTGGGTGGGAGATGAAAAGACAGAGGCTGGGGAAGGAGCTTCAGAGGAGACATGTGTCCCTGAAGAATGGTCTGTAGGTCAATGCAAGGATCCAGTTTCTCTTGCCACTTGGCATGGTGATCTGATCTCAGGCTTGCTCACTGTGCATGGAAACCTCCCTGACCCATCCCAGCTGACCTTCTCCTGCTCCTGCTACACTATGCCCATACCACTTACCACATCACACAATTGCTGGGTTGTGTCCGTTGGCTCATTGTCCCCACAGGACCCCAAGCTTCTTGAAGATGGGACTATGTTACTCATCTCCACAACCCCCAGAACTTTACAAGGGCCTGGCACATAGTTGGTGTTCTATAAATAATTTTAAATAGCTTTAAAGTGCACTGTTATAGCTTCCACCTGTGCATTTCTCCTAAATGAACTGAAAGAAGGGTGCTCTGGTTTCAGACACATGTGCAATTTAAGGAGAAGGAGCCAAATGGAACTAGGAATAAAGGACCCCAGCAGAGCACTGAATGTCAGAGAAAGAAGTTTCACCTTGACAGTCTCCTAACCCTCCCCTGCCCTATGTTCTCTGACCCCTCTGCTACCTCAGAGAACTTCCTTCCCCCTCACTCCCTCCTAGTTGTAAAATAAATTAATACACTTTAGCCTTTTCTTGTTAGAAAATTCTTATACTAATTTATGACTTCTAATTTTGTTCTATCTTGCTCAGACACAAGAAATGGTCCTCAGACCAGAAAAGGGAAAAAGAACCTCAAGCCAGGCAGGTATCAAACAAGCTCAAATGTCTAAACTATAAGTGTAGGTACTGGGGAAGTAGTATTTTTTCACAGAAAGAAGTTGACGAAAGCCAGAGCTAAAGTTGGGCTGATGACATAAAATTGATGGATGAAATGAGGAAAGCAAGATTCCCCAGTTCCTATTATACTTATGTCTTGTCATTCCTGGAAAATGATCTCAGAAGTAAAGGGTTAGAAGGATAACCTACAATGAGTCAGGAGAACTAGGACAGTTGTGACCTGCCTCAGTCACCTTTTATAATAGATAACCCATAGGACTGCCTGGGGGAGGTTTCTGACAAGTGTCTTCAGACCCCATTTTTTATGTTGTCCTCTTAGGCACTGAATCATCATTGGCTTGTATAAAGTCATGTGAAAGCTGCTTTCAAGAAATATGTGAGGAATGAAGTGGCACATGAGTCAGGGCTGGAGTTTAGGGTATGCTAGGACTGAGGGGGGAGGGTAATAGCCATACATTAATAAAAGGTACTACTAGACTAGAACTTGGAACTCTGAAGGACAGATGATCTCAAAGTCAGCTGGACTGGTGCAGGGAATAATGAGACAACTCAGGACAGTCCCAGTGGTAGACCCCCTTTAACCAAATCTCTCTACCACTGTGGGAGTGGACAACTGGAGGGAGAACATCAAGAAAAGTTATGCTAGGAGTTGCTGGGGAGAAGCAGACACTGATAGAAAAACACAAGGAGCATTAACAAGGAGCACAAGGCAAGTAAATTGTCAAGAGCATGAACCAAAAGTGCTGGCTATGTCCATGAGCCTGTCAGGCTAGCAAAGAGCTGGGGTGGGGCAGGCTTCCCTGAAGCCTTGAAGTGGCCAGTACAGCAAGTGGTTGAAGGAACCCAAGCTGCCTCTGGATCTGGCCTATACTAGAGGATGGATAGGTCAGTTAATCTCATCACGTCCACAGATGTAAAGAAGCCATAGGGAGGAAAGCATGTGATGAAGAACAGGATGAATACCCAAAATGACTGTGATATGCTGGAGAAATAGGTTAAATCCAATTAGGATAGCAGTCAACAAAGATAAATATAAGATGTCCTTGGGGTAAAATCCAACAGCTATACAGCAGCATGTTTGACACTTTGGGTCTTAACTCAAAGAGTCAGCAGAAATATTGACTCTGCAATGATTAGCACAAATTTTGGCTGCACAATAGTTAGTGCCTGGAACAACAGAGGTAGAATCTTGGTCAGCTTGGGTCAGTGTTCCCCTGGAGTATGAGGCTCAGTTCATAGAGTCCCCCCTGTAGAGGGAATTGGGCAGAAGAAACTTGGTGGCATGTGACTATGAGTCACGACATGCTGTTACATGAATAAAAGTTAAAAACTGGGGGGTTTCTCCTGAAGGCAAAAAGACTCAGAGAGGATGGAAGAGCAATTTTCACATAAATGAGGGATACAATGGCAATAAAGATTTAGGACTAGCATCAGGACCAAGAGTGGAAGCCAAGAGGAGACAGAACTTCAGCTCAAAGAAAGAAATCCTAGGACCCCACAGAGCTGCTTGAAAGAGAAGAGCTATCTCAGTAGAAAGCATGTTCACCAGCAAAGACAATCTTTCAGGAGATGCTGCAGAGAGAAACAAAGGGGGATGGCCAGGAAAGCAACCATTTACTTCCAACTCCAACCATGGATTTCAGTATTCTAAAAAATTCTCTCCAAATTTATAACAATGATGTTCATTCCTTGATTAAAACAGGCAAATCAGGCTATGTTGTTTATAATGTGGGTTGACGCAAGTGTCATTTAAAAGCATTTCCATTTGTAAAATATCCTTAATATATTTCATTAGGTGACAAAGGAGATTGAAAATGTACTGATCGGGGGAGAAAAAAAAGATGGCGGAGGAGTAAGGGGACCTTTTTTCAGCTGGTTCCCTGAATTGAGCTGGATATCTACCAGATCATCCTGGACACCCATGAAATCAGCCCGAGACGTAGGAAGATACATCTGGATCTCTACAAAGGAACATCTCTGGTGCTGGGTATTGAGGTACGAAGCAGGGAGCCCTGAATCCATGCACAGATATCGGAAGATAAACGGAAGGGGGTGGGAACCGCTGCACTCGTGCACCAGGAAGCAGTAGCCACCTGCACTGGGGAGTGGGCTGGATTCTCAGACCGGTAGCCGCTGAGAAAGCTGCCTGAGACCGGGAGCTCAGGAGCACGCCCACAACCAGACTGCAAACCGGAGCTCTGGAGTGCGCACAAACCACACTGAAACAGGGAGCTTGGGAGTGCACGCAGGAACCAGGGGTGGCTGGAAGTGTTAGAAGAACAAAGGAAAGAGATGAGCCGGCCCTGGGAGCGAAGACTGGGAGACTGGCTGTGGGGCACACAACCTGGGATGCTACAGGGTTTTTAGCAGCACCAACAAAAAAAGAGTTAAAGTGGTCAAGAGAGCTCCGTAAAGAGGAGACTGTGATCTCTCTGTTCTGAAACAGAGACAAGGATACAGCCACTGCTGCTCTGACTCTCAGAAGAGTCACAGAAAGCTACCAGAGAACAAAAGCCTGGAAATACCGGTTCACATTGTGCCCATCCGCACCCCCTCTCACAGGGGACAGGGCACTCTACCCAAACAGGGTTGCTGGAGTAGCAGTGTGGCAGGCCCCTCTCCTAGAATGCAGGCTAAAAAAACAAGAAGCCCACATCCCTAAGGCCCCTATAAAACAAGTGCACATTGCCTGGGTCCTGGTCAATAATTTGGGCTCTGTACATCCCCACAACCACTCCTCATCAGAATGACAAGGAGGAGGAACCCCCAACAAAGGAAAGAAACAGAGACTGTGGCCTCTGCCACAGAACTAATGGATATGGATATAACCAAATTGTCAGAAATGGAGTTCAGAGTAACAATGGTCAAGATGATGTGTAGGCTTGAAAAAAATATTAATGAAAATATTAACGAGAATATAGAACCTCTAAGGGCAGAAATGAGAGCGAAACTGGAAGAAATTAAAAATGCTATGAATCAAATGCAGTCTAAACTGCATGCTCTGACAGCCAGGGTAAATAAGGCAAAAGAACGAATTAGTGAGTTGGAAGATGGGATGATAGAAAAGAATGAAAAAATGGGAAATAGGCTCAAAAAAATCCAATCTCAAGAATGTAGATTACGGGAGATTACTGACTCAATGAAACGTTCCAATGTCAGAATCATTGGCATCCCCAAGGGCGTGGAGAAAGAGAGGTCTAGAAGAGATATTTGAACAAATTGTAGCTGAGAACTTCCTTAATCTGGCAGAAGAAACAAGCATTCATGTCCAAGAGGCAGAAAGGACCTCTCCCAAGATCAATGAGAACAGACCAACACTATGTCATATAACAATACAATTCGCAAATCTTAGATCCAAGGATACAATCTTGAAAGTGGCCACGGGGAAGAGAATCCTCACCTACAGAGGGAGAAACATCAGAATAACGTCAGACCTGTCTACAGAGACCTGGCAAGCCAGAAAAAGCTGGCAAGACATATTCAGAGCACTAAGTGAGAAGAACATGCAGCCTAGGATACTATATCCAGCAAGGTGGTCATTCAGAATGGATGGAGAGACAAGGACCTTCCAAGACCAGCAGAAACTGAAAGAATATATGACCACCAAGCCAGCTCTACAAGAAATATTAAGGGGGGTTCTATAAAAGTAAAAAGACCCCAAGACTGATACAGAACAGAAAGTCACAATCTATAGAAACAAAGACTTCACAGGCAACATGACACCGTTAAAATCATATGTCTCAATAATCACTCTCAATGTGAAAGGCCTAAATGCTCCCCACAAAATGCCATGGTGTTGCAGATTGGATAAAAAGACATGACTCATCCATTTGCTGTCTACAAGAGACTCATTTTGAACCTAAAGATACATCCAGACTGAAAGTGAAGGGATGGAGAACAATTTTCCATGCCAACGGACCTCAAATGAAAGCTGGGGTAGCAATTCTCATATCAGAAAGATGAGATTTTAAACTAAAGACTGCAGTTAGAGATACAGAAGGACATTATATTATTCTTAAAGGATGTATCCAACAAGTGGATATGACAATTATAACTATCTATGTCCCCAACAGGGGAGCAGCTAGATACACAAGCCAACTCTTAACCAGAATAAAGAGACATATAGATAATAATACATTAATAGTAGGGGACCTCAACACTCTGCTTTCAGCAATAGACAGATCACCTAAGCAGAAAATCAACAAAGAAATAAGAGCTTTGAATGACATACTGGACCAGGTGGACCTCATAGATATATACAGAACACTACACCCCAGAACAACAGAATACTCATTCTTTTCAAGTGCACAGATAACTTTCTCCAGAATAGACCATATACTGGGTCACAAAACAGGTCTCAACCGATACCAAAAGACTGAGATTATTCCCTGCATATTCTCAGACCACAATGCTTCGAAACTGGAACTCAATCACAAGGAAAAATTTAGAAGAAACTCAAACACTTGGAAACTAAGAACCATCCTGCTTAAGAATGATTGGGTAAACCAGGGAATTAAAGAAGAGCTTAAGCAATTTATGGAAACCAATGAGAACGAAAACACATTGGTCCAAAACCTATGGGACACTGCAAAGGCAGTCCTAAGGGAAAAATACATAGCCATCCAAGCCTCGTGCAAAAGAATAGAAAAATCTAAAATGCAGTTTTTATATTCTCACCTCAAGAAGTTGGACCTGGAATAGAAGAACAGGTCTAACCCACGCACGAGAAGGCAGTTGATCAAGATTAGAGCAGAGATCAATGAATTAGAAACCAGGAGCACAGTAGAGCAGATCAACAGAATGAGAAGCTGGTTCTTTGAAAAAATAAATAAGATAGATAAACCACTGGCCAGACTTATTCAAAAGAAGAGAGAAAGGACCCAAATTAATAAAATTAAGAATGAAAGGGGAGAGATCATGACCAACACCAATGAAATAGGAAGGATCATTAGAAACTTTTATCAACAGCTTTATGCCAATAAATTCAACAACCTGGAAGAAATGGATGCCTACCTAGAAACCTATAAACTACCAGGTCTGAAACAGGAAGAAATTGACTATTTAAACAGACCAGTTAATTATGAAGAGATTGAAGCAATGATCAAAAACAAGAGTCCAGGGCCTGACGGATTCCCTGGGGTATTCTACAAACATTCAAAGAAGAAGTAATACCTATTCTCCTGAAGATTTTTCCAAAAATAGAAACAGAAGGAAAACTACCAAACTTATTTTATGAGGACAGTATTACCTTGATCCCCAAACCAGGCAAAGACCCCATCAAAAAGGAGAATTACAGACTGATATCTCTGATGAGTATAGATGCCAAAATTCTCAACAAGATCCTAGCTAATAGGATCCAACAGCACATTAAAAGGATATCCATCATGACCAAGTGAGATTCATCCCTGGGATGCAAGTGTGGTTCAACTTTTGCAAATTTATCAGTGTGATAGATCACATCAACACGAAAAGAGTCAAGAACCATATGATTCTTTCATTGATGCAGACAAAGCATTTGACAAAATACAGCATCCTTTCCTGATTAAAACCCTTCAGAGTGTAGGATAAAGGGTACATTCCTCAATTTCATAGAAACCATCTATGAAAAGCCTACAGCAAATATCATTCTCAATGGGGAAAAGCTGAAAGCCTTTCCTTTAAGATCAGGAACATGACAAGGATGCCCACTCTCGCCATTATTGTTCAACATAATACTAGGAGTCCTTGCAACAGCAATCAGACAACAAAAAGGAATAAAATGTATTCAAATTGGCAAAGAAGAAGTCAAACTGTCTCTCTTTGCAGATGACATGATACTCTATATGGAATATCCAAGAGACTCCACACCCAAATTACTAGAACTCATAAAACAATTCAGTAATGTGGTAGGATACAAAATCAATGCTCCGAAATCAGTTTCATTTCTATACACGAACAATGAGACTGGAAAAAAAAAGAAATTAGGGAAACAATTCCATTTACAATAGCACCAAAAATCATACGATATCCAGGAACTACCTTAACCAGAGATGTAAACGATCTCTATTCTAGAAACTACAGAGCACTCTTGAAAGACATTGAAGAAGACACAAAAAGATGGAAAAATATTCCATGCTAATGGATCGGAAGAATACACATAGTTAAAATGTCTATGCTACCCAGAGCAATCTACACTTTCAACACCATCACGATCAAAATACCAATGACATTTTTCAAAGAGCTGGCACAAACAACCCTTAAATTTGTGTGGAACCAGAAAAGACCCCAAATCACCAAGGCAATGTTGAAAAGGAAAAACAAAGCTGGGGGCATCAAGCTATACTACAAAGCTGTGATCACAAAGACAGCATGGTACTGGCACAAAAACAGACACACAGACCAATGGAACAGAATAGAGAACCCAGAAATGGACCCTTGGCTCTTTGGGCACTAATCTTCGATAAAGCAGGAAAAAACATCCAATGGAAAAAAGACAGTCTCTTCAATAAATGGTGCTGGGAAAATTGGACAGCTATATGAAAAAGAATGATATGTGACCACTCTCTCACACCATACACAAAGATAAACTCCAAATGGATGAAAAACCTTGATGTGAGACAGGAATCCATCAAAATCCTAGAGGAGAACATAGGCTGCAACCTCTTTGACATTGGCCACAGCAACTTCTTTCATGACACATCTCCAAAGGCGAGAGAAACAAACAAACAAAAAATGAACTTGTGGGACTTCATCAAGATAAAAAGCTTCTGCATAGCAAAGGAAACAGTCAACAAAACTCAGAGGCAACCCACAGAATGGGAGAAGATTTTTGCAAATGACAGTACAGATAAAAGGCTGGTATCCAAGATCTATAAAGAACTTCTCAAACTCAATACACGAAAAACAAATGATCAAATCAAAAAATGGGCAGAAGATATGAACAGACACTTTTCCAATGAAGACATACAAATGGCTAACAGACACATGAAAAAATGTTCAAAATCATTAGCCATCAAGGAAATTCATATCAAACCCACCTTGATATATTACCTTACGCCAGTTAGAGTGGCAAAAATGGACAAAGCAAGAAACAACAAATATTGGAGAGGATGTGGAGAAAATGGTTCCCTCTTACACTGTTGGTGGGAATGCAAGTTAGTATAGCCACTTTGGAAAACAGTGTGGAGGTCCCTCAAAAAGTTAAAAATAGATCCAGGAATTGCACTACTGGGTATTTACCCCAACGATACAGACATAGTGAAGAGAAGGGCCATATGTACCCCAACGTTCATAGTAGCATTGTCCACAATAGCTAAACTGTGGAAGGAGCCGAGATGCCCTTCAACAGACAAATGGAAGATGTGGTCCATATATACAATGGAATATTACTCGGCCATCAGAAAGAATGATTACCCAACATTTGCAGCAACATGGATGGGACTGGAGGAGAGTATCCTAAGTGAAGTAAGTCAAGCAGAGAAAGACAATTATATGGTTTCACTCATTAATGGAACATAAGAAATAGCAGGGAGATCGGTAGGAGAAGGAAGGGAAGAATGAAGGGGGGTAAACAGAAGGGGGAATGAACCACAAGAGACTATGGACCCTGAGAAACAAACTGAGGGCCTTAGAGGGGAGGGGTTGGGGGATTGGGGTAGGCCAGTGATGGGTATTAAGGAGGGCATGCGTTGCATGGAGTACTGGGTGTTAAACGCAAACAATGTATCTTGGAACACTACATCAAAAACCAATGTGTGCTGTATGGTGACTAACATAACATAATAAAAAAATTTTAAAAATAAAATAAAATGTACTGATTCATGATAGGCACTGTGGCCATAAGTATTTTTTATCTTTAACTTAATCCTAAACAACAACCTATGAGGCAAGTATTGCTATTTGCCTTTAATAGAGCAGAAAACTATGAGTCTAGAAATTTCATAAGTTGAATGAGATTGGGCAGACCATAAATGAGAAATCGAAGACTCAAAATGGCCTTCATGAGATTTTAAGTTTCTGATTGGTTTGTAAAAATCTGGAAAGGACATTGCTCTCACCTGACAACAAAAATTTCTGAATCATTTGTGAAATCACAATTTTTCTTGAGTAAATAATATATCTGAGATTGCAGAAAAAAACAACTAACCCAAAACTTAAAGAATAACAGCTACCTCTAAGGAGAGATAGGACACAAGCACCTGTTTATTTGCAGAGGACAATGGACACTATTCAAAATTTTTAAAGAATTGCTAAATGTTGAGCATGGACTAATATGACAACCTCACTCTAAAACGAACATAACACAACAAGAATTTAAAGCTCCTATTACACTGAGAGTGACCACAGCAATAAGAAAACCCAAACACAGCTCAACTTAAATAGGCTCAAATTCCCACACTAACAACTCAGGAAAATGAAGAGAAGTATATCCATTTCCAGGCAATAACACTAGTTACATTAGTTTTCACTGTCCTATAGAAGATGTCATCTTAAAAATAAAAAGCATAAGACATACATATAAGCAAGGGAGGTGGGAAGAAAAGAAAAAAATATGATCAACAAGAACAGATTTCAATATAACACAAATGTTGAAACTATCAGACAGGAAATTTAAAATAACTTTAATTAACATGTTTTAAAAAGTGGAAAAAGTATTCTGCACGCATGATCAGATGGGGAACTTCAGCAGAGACATAAAAAAACATGAGGAAGAAGTCAATGGGAATGCTAAAAATGAAAAGTATAATAAAAGAGTTGAAAATGCTTTAATAGGGGACGCCTGGGTGGTTCAGTCAGTTAAGCATCCGCCTTTAGCTCAGGTCAAGATCTCAGGGTTCTGAGATGGAGCCCCACATGGGAGCCTGCTTCTCCCTCTGTCTGCCACTCCCCCTGCTTGTGCTATCTTTCTGACAAATAAATAAATAAAATCTTTAAAAATAATAATAATAATAATTTTTTAAAAGATTTTATTTATTCATTTGACAGAGAGAGAGACAGCCAGCGAGAGAGGGAACACAGGCAGGGGGAGTGGGAGAGGAAGAAGCAGGCTCCTAGCAGAGGAGCCTGATGTGGGGCTCGATCCCAGGACTCCAGGATCACGCCCTGAGCTGAAGGCAGATGCTTAATGACTGAGCCACCCAGGCGCCCCAATAATAATAATTTTTTAAAAGAAAATGCTTTAATGGCCTCAAAAATAGAATCAATACAGTTGAGGAAATAATCAGTAAGCTGAAAGATAGTTCAATATAAGTTCTGTAAACTAAAACACAAAAAGAAAAATTAGCGGGGGGGGAAAAAAAACAGAGCACCCAAAAGCTGTCAGATAATATAAAGCAGTCTAATATACATGCATGTGAAATCCCAGAAGGAAAGAAGAGGAACAGGGCAGAAAAACATATTTGAACAGATAATGGCCAAAAATTAATGACAGACACCAAAACACAGACCCAAACCCTCAAAGAGTACCAAACAGAATAAATACACCCACTCCTTAAAAAATACATAAACATATTATATTTAAACTCTTGAAAACCAAAGATAAAGATAAAATCTTGAAGGCAGCCACAGGGAAGGGGAAGACACTATATAGAGAGAAACAAATATAAGAATTACAGAAGACTTTCATCAGAAATTAGACAAGCCTGAAGACAATACAGTGACATATTTAAAGGGATGAAAGGAACAAAACAATCAATTACATGTTCAATAAAACACCTTTTTAAAGTTAAGAAGAGTGTCTGTTTCAGCAATACATACACTAAAATTGGAAAGACACAGAGAAGATTAGCATAGCCCCTGCATGAGGATGGCAAGCAAATCTGTGACATGTTCCATATTTTAAAAAAATAAATAAATAAAATAAAATTAAGGAGAAATAAAAATACGTTCATCAAGCAAAATGAAAAAATCCATTTCCAGTGTACCTGCTCTAAAAGAAATGTAGAAGGAAGTTCTTCAGATAGAAGAAATACAATACAAAAGCCTGGCTCTATATAAAGAAATGAAAGCACTGCCAATGACTTAAGTGAAATGTCATAATACTAATTCTGCTCTAAAAGTTAACTTATGTCTAAAAAGGGTCAATAAAATTTTTCTGTAATGAATCAAACAGTAAATATTTTATGCTCTGTGAACCGCATATGGTCTCTGACACATATTCTTTGTTTTTTGTTGTTATTGTTATCTGTTATATTTTGTTCTGAATTTTTAGAACACTTTAAAATGTAAAAACCATCATTAGCTTGAAAACTATACACACAGGTCAGGTGCTCCACTTCTGGGAAGATGAAACAAATAATGTTTCTCTATTCTCCAGCTGTTTATCTGCTAAGTACAACTAAAGCTCCTGGACATTGTATATAAAACAAACATCAGAAGACTGAACAGTGAGGAGAAAACACAAGGTGAGCTACTGACTGAAGGACCCATGGGAAAACAGTGCTATATCTCTTGGGTTCTATTTTTGCCTCATATATCCCAGACTTGTAGAAGAAGAGGATAACTAACAAAGGCATAAGCAAGCACAGATTTTTCAAACTCCCAATAAATGCCTACTTTTTCGGGGAGTTTGAAATTAATCAAAGACCAGCAAAGGGACTGTCTAGCAAGACAGAGAACTTTTAGACAAAAACCACACAACCCTAGCCAAACAGCACAGAAAAACTGTGGTCCTACTACACTCACACTAGCAAAGGCCAGTGGAGAGCCTGGACTTTAACCTAACACCCAACAGAGAGCTGTCAGAGAAGGCTGAGTCTGACTTTCGTTACTCTGAGCAATGCAGGGCACACTGCAGAGACCATGTGGGAGTCTGGGCTTCCACTCTCCAGTGACAGAAAGGAGGTACCCTTGCCCCTGTCCAAGGGTGGAATCAGAGGCAGCCTAGTGGAGAGTCATGACTTTTACCACTGCCCAATGGTAAGGAGACCAACACCCCTGACCTCAGTGGAGGCCATATGGGGAATAGTAATGAGTCATTCCTACCCTCCCAGCCACAGTAGTATCAACAAAGGTCTAGTGACAGGCCAAAGTACCAAACCAAAAACTTCCAGGTTTTAGTTGGAAATCACTTGTCATAACAAGAACCAGTAAAATGTCAACCTGAATGAAAAGAGACAACAATAGAAGCAAAACTGAGATGACGGAGATGTTCAAATTACCTTATAAAAATTTTAAAGCAATCATCATAACAATGCTTCAATAAATAATTATAAATATGCTTGAAACAAATGAAAAACAGGAAAAGTCTCAGCAGAGATATAAAAGATACAAAGAAGAACCAAAAAGAAATTATTGGAAAAAAATATAATATCCCAAATAATAAAATCAATTGATGGTTGGGCTCACAGCAGAATGGAGGGAACAGAGAAAAGAATCAGTAAACTTGAAGGTAAAATAATAGTAATTACGCAGTTAGAACAATAGAGAAAAAATAGACTGAAAAAAAAAATGAACAGAGCCTCAGAGATATACAAGATTATAACAAATGATCGAATACTCATATCATGGGAGCCTAAAAGAAAAAAAGAAAGAGAATGAGACTGAAAAAGCATTTGAATAAATAATGACTGAAATTTTCCCAAATTTGGCAAAAAACAAGATTCAAATAGCTTAGAGAATTCCAAACAGGATAAACCCAAAGAAATTTATTTTAAAATGCAATATAGTCAAATTTCTGAAGAGTAAAGACAAACAAAAAATATTGAAAGCAGCAAGGGAGCAATTATACCTTACCTATAAGAGAAAACAATTCAAATGACAGCATATTTGTCATTACAAACTAGGGAGGAAGTAGCACAATATTTTTCAAGTGCTGAAATAAAAAACCCAAAATTATACATGCAGAGAAAATATCCTTCAGAATTAAAGGGAAATCAAGACATTCTCAAACAAAGGAAAACTAAGAAAATTTGTTACCAATAGCCCACCTGAAAGAAATGGCTAAAAGGAGTTTTCTGAACAGAATGAAAATGTTGAAAGAAGGGTTCCTACAAGATTAGAGTGGGAAGAAGCAAACAATCAAAGAAAAGAATAAATAATTAAAAAAAAAACAACCCACAAATCCCCATAGGGGCACCTGGGTGGTTCAGTCAGTTAAACATCTGCCTTTGGCTCAGGTCATGATCTCAAAGTCCTGGGATGGAGCCCCACATCAGGCTCCCTACTCAGTGGGGAGTCTGTTTCTCCCTCTCCCTCTGCCCCTCCATTCCCCACCCCCCGTATGCTCTCTCTCTCTCAAATAAATAAATAAAATCTTTAAAAAAATCAAAACATGTGTAAATACAATACATTTTCCTTCTCCTTCTGAATGTTCTAAACTATGTTTGAAAGTTGAGCCAAAATTATAACACTGTTGTATGTGGTCCTAAATGTGTGTAAAGGAAATACATAGAACAATTATAATACAAATTTGGGAAGGTAAAAGAACTTAAAGAGAGAAGGTTTCTGTACTTCACTCAATCTGGTAAAGTGTGGACAACTGTAGGTTCTGATTAGTTACGTATATATAATTTAATACATAGAGATACCACAAAAATATCTATCCAAAATATATACTTAAAAATACTATAGATGTGAAGAAAAAGGGAACTCTCGTGCACTGTTGGTGGGAATACAAGTTAATTGCACCTACTATGCAAAACAGTATGAGGCTCCCTCAAAAAATTAATAAAACAACTATCATATGATCCAGTACTTCTACTCCTGGGCATTTAGCCAAAGAAAATGAAAACATTAATTCAAAAGATATATGCAGCTCTATGTTTATTGCAGCATAATTTACAATAGCCAAGATATAAAACCAACCCAAGTGTCCATCAGTAGGTGAATGGATAAAAAAGAAGTAATACACACACACACACACACACACACACACACACACACACACACAGGAATACTACTCAGCCGTAGAAATGAATGATCTTGCCATTTGTGACAACATGAATGGACCTAGAGGGCATTATGCTAAGTGAAATAAGTCAGACAACGACAAATACCATATGATTTCACTATAAGTGGAATCTGAAAAACAACAAAACAAATAAACAAACAGACTCAAATACTGAGAATAAACTGGTGGTTGCCAAAGGAAAGCTGGGTGGGGGGATGGGTGAAATAAGTGAAGGAGATTAAGAGGTACAAACTTCCAGTTCTAAAATAAATAAGTCATGGAGATGAAAGTACGGCATAGGGAATATAGTCAATAATATTGTAGTAGTGTGGTATGGTGACAGATGGTGAGTACACTCATTGTGGTGAGCATTCAGTAATGTATGGAATTAGCGTAACTATTATAACATTGCATGTCAACTGTACTTCAATAATAAATAATAAAAACACTATAGATAAATTAAAATTGTAAAAACTAAGTAACCCACAAGGAAAAAAATAAAAAGAACACAGACATGAAAAACAGAAAAAACAGAAAACAAAAATTAAGACAGCAGACGTAAACCCTAACAGGTCAATAATTACATTAAATGTATATATTCTAAATTCAGAGGGGATAAAAAAAATAACCCAACTTTATGCTGCCAACCAGTAATTCACTCCAATAATAATGGTATAGTGAGGTTGGTATTAAAAGGATATAAAAAGATATACCACACAGATATTAATCAAAAGAAAGCATGAGTGACCATGTTAGCCAGATAAAGTAAACTTCAGAGCAAAGAAAAACAGGAGAGACAGACAGTGACATAACATAATGATAAAAGTTTCAATCCACCAAGAAGACATAGGAATCCTAAATGCATCCACATCAAGCAACAGAGCTACAAAATATGTGCGGCAAAATTGATAGAATTTTTAAACAAATAGACAAATCTTTATTTTTGAAGTTGGGATTTTTAACACCCATCTCTCAACAATGGATAGAGCAAGAGACAAAACCAGCAAGGAATAGAACATGACAAAACCATCAACCAAAATGATCTAATCAAAATTTATCAAAACCTTCAACCAGCAAAAACAGAATACACATTCTTTTCAAGCTAAACCATATCTTGAGTCATAAAACAAACCTCAAAGATTAAAATCTTATATTATGTGTTCTCTGACTATAATAGTATCAAAAGAACAGAAATAAAAGAACATAAAGGTAACAGAAAAGTCCCCAAACACTTGGAAACTAAGCAACACCTAAATAAGTTATGGGTAAAATAGAAATCTCAACAGAAATTTTAAAGACTGGGGGCGCCTGGGTGGCACAGCGGTTAAGCGTCTGCCTTCGGCTCAGGGCGTGTTCCCGGCGTTATGGGATCAAGCCCCACATCAGGCTCTTCCGCTATGAGCGTGCTTCTTCCTCTCCCACTCCCCCTGCTTGTGTTCCCTCTCTCGCTGGCTGTCTCTTTCTCTGTCAAATAAATAAAATTAAAAAAATCTTTAAAAAAAAAAAAGAAATTTTAAAGACTGGTGATGGGTAGTAAGGAGGGCACATATTGCATGGTGCACTGGGTGTTATACGCAACTAATGAATCATGGAACTTTACATCAGAAACCAGGGATGTACTGTATGGTGACTAACATAATATAATAAAAAAAAAAACATTAAAAAAAATCTAACTTTAAAAAAAATTTTAAAAACACATTGAGCTGAAGAAAATAAAAATACAACGTATCAAACTTTGTGGGATAGAGCTAAAGAAGCATATGTATAAGTCTGCTTGGGCTACCATAACAAAATACCACAAAAATTTATGAAAAGTTCACTAAAAATGACAAACCTCCAGCAAGAAAAAAAAGAAAAGACACAAATTACCCATATAAAGAATGACAGGAAATGTCACTAAAGTTCTGGCAGACATTAAAAGATAATGAGATTACAAACAACTCTCTCTATATAAATTTGACAATTTGATGAAATGGGTCAATTTTTCAAAAAGTATAAACTACCATAACTCATGCAATATGAAATAGGTAATTGGAAAGGCCTATAGCTACTAAAGAAATTGAATTCATAGTTAAGGTCTAACCCTAAAAAATCTTTAGGCCAATATAATTTCATTGGAGAATTCTACCAAATATTTAAAGAACATTAATTCTATACAATATTTTCTGAAAACAGAAGAGGAAGGAACACTTCCCAATTAATTTTATAAGGTTAGTGTTACCGCAATCCTAAAAGTAAAAATTAAAAAAAAAAAACAGTACAATAAAGAAAAACTAAAGACTGAATATGGGCAAAAATAATTAACAAAATATTAGCAAATAGAATTCAGCAATGTATGAAATATAGCATATACAAGCAGAATATATTCCAGGAATGCAAGGGTAGTTCAAATATTGAAAATCAATCAACATCATCCATCATATTAACAGAGTAAAGAAGAAAAATCACATTAGCATTTTAATTGGTGCAGAAAACTCATTCAAAAATATTTAACCTCAATTCATTACAGTAATTCTTGGACATCTAGGAATAGAAGACAACTTCCTCAACATGATAAAGAGCACCTACCAAAGAAAAAAAAAAAACTACAACTACGATTGTACTTGATTGTGAAGGACTGAGGCTTTCTTCCTAAGACTGGAAACAAAGCAAATACAACCCGTCAGCACTCTTTACTCAACATAGTGCTGGAAGTCCTGTCCACTGCAATATGGTAAGAAAGAAAAGGAACCCAGAACAAAAAGGAAGGACTAAAACTGTCACTATGTGCAGGTGACATTATGATCTCTGCAGAAATTCCTGAGGAATCTGCAAAAATAAAATCTTAGAACTAATAAATGAGCTTAGTAAGGTCACAGGAATGAACATCAGCATATAAAAATCAGTCCTACTTCTATAGGCTAACAATGAACACTTGAAAGACAAAATTTTAAAATACAATGTTATTTTAAATGACTCAAAAATGAAATGCTTAGGTGTAAATCTAACAAAATATGTACAGATGTTGTATTCTAAAAAATAAAAAATACTGATGAAATCAAAGATCTAAATAAATGGAGAGA
Source organism: Ursus maritimus (assembly GCF_017311325.1). Lineage (NCBI taxonomy): Eukaryota > Metazoa > Chordata > Mammalia > Carnivora > Ursidae > Ursus > Ursus maritimus. The sequence goes on along the minus strand of NW_024423343.1, from coordinate 107,029,703 downwards.
TATGACATTTTCATATACTAGAAATCTTAATGTAAGTAAAGATGTCAATACTCCCCCCACTGTTATACATATTTGGTAAATTCCTATCAAAATCCCAGTATGGTTTTTACAGATTTTTATGGATAAATGTATATGAAAATGGAAAGGAACAAGAGAGTTAAGCATTTTTGAAAAAAGAAAAAGAATAAAATTGGGAGTTTTCAGTCTATCTAACTTCAAAACTTATTATATAACCTCAGTAATCAAGACTGCATGGCACTGGTGGGCAACAGACCCATAACAACAGAACAGAATAGAGAATCCAGAAACAGACAGACATAAATATGCACAACTGAATTTTTTTCACAAAGGAGCAAAAGCAATGTGATCAAGGAAGCTTTTTCAGTAAACAATTAGACATAAGCCAAAATAAAACAAAACAAAAAAACTTGACCTAAGCCTCACACCTTGAGCAATAATTAACACAAATTACAGCAGGTACTTAAGCATGTAAAACATAAAATTATAAAACATACCCCCTCCCCCCCAAAAAAGAAAATCTTTGGGTTGGGGCGCCTGGGTGGCACAGCGGTTAAGGGTCTGCCTTCGGCTCAGGGCGTGATCTCAGCATTATGGGATCGAGCCCCACATCAGGCTCCTCTGCTGTGAGCCTGCTTCTTCCTCTCCCACTCCCCCTGCTTGTGTTCCCTCTCTTGATGGCTGTCTCTATCTCTGTCAAATAAATAAATAAAATCTTAAAAAAAAAAAAAAGAAAATCTTTGGGATGTAGGGCTAGGCAAAAGTAGTTAGACTTGGTACCAAAATGCATGAGCCAAAAAAGAAGAAAATAAAAATGAAAATGAAAAATTTTGCTCTCCTGAGTGGCTCAGTGGGTTAAGCATCCAACTTTTGATTTCAGCTCAGGTGATGATCTCAGGTTCGTGAGATCAAGCCTCACATCGGGCTCCACACTGGGTATGGAGTCTTCTTAAGATTCTCTCTCTCCCAGGGCGCCTGGGTGGCACAGCGGTTAAGCGTTTGCCTTCGGCTCAGGGCGTGATCCCGGCGTTCCAGGATCGAGTCCCACATCAGGCTCCTCCACTATGAGCCTGCTTCTTCCTCTCGCACTCCCCCTGCTTGTGTTCCCTCTCTCGATGGCTGTCTCTATAAAAAAAAAAAAAAGATTCTCTCTCTCCCTCTGCCCTACCCCCACTCCCACTCATCTCTTTCTCTCTCTAAAAACAACAACAACAACAACAGGGGTGCCTGGGTGGCTCAATCGGTTGAGCATCTGCCTTCGGCTCAGGTCATGATTTCAGGGTCCTGGGATCAGGCCCCATGTTGGGCTCTCTGCTCAGTGGGGAGTCTGCTTCTCCCTCTTCCTCTGCACCCCCCCCCCAGTTCATGCTCTTTCTCTCTCTGACTCTCTCTGTCTCAAATAAATAAATAAAATCTTTAAAAAAAAAAACTTTTGTTCTGCAAAAGATCTTGTTAAGGGAATAAAAAGACAAGTTATAGACCAGTGGAAAATATTTGCAACCAATGTACCTGACAAAGACTAGTATCTAGAATATATAAGAATTCTCCAAAACACAACAGTAAAAAATGAAACAATCCTTTTAGAATATGGGCAAGGATCTGAGCAGACATTTTACTGAAGAGGATATAGAGATGACAAGGAAGCACATGAGAAGATGTTCAGTGTCACCAACCATTGGGGAAATGCAAAACAAAACCACAATGAGCTATCACTACACAGCTATCAAAATGCCAAAATTAAAAAATAGTAACAACACCAAAAGCTCATGAGAATGAATAGAAAGTCGATCAAAACATATATTATGGTAGGAATATAAATGGGATGGCAACTCTAGAAAAGTTTGACAATTTATTTAAAAACGAACATACAACTATCAAGCAAACCAGCAATTGCACATGTGGACATTTATCCCAGAAAAATGTTTAACATTCTTGAAATGACAAAATTACAGAAATGGAAAACAGGGGTTTTGAGGAGTTAAGAATGGAGGTGGGGTCTCAGAAGAGAAGCAGTTGCAACTTCTTTCTCTGCACTGTCCCCTTCAATATCATGGTGGGTATAGGACAGACAAGGGCTACTCTCAACAGAACCAGAACTTGCCTCTTGCCAAAGAAAATCTCCAAAGATGTGTCTATAGAAGAAGAATAAAGAGAAATTTGATTCAAACATATAAGCATTTCATTAAATTACTCTCAATGAAAGTGATAAAAGTTAGGATTTTTCAAATCACCAAGTGTGTTCTGAAATGTAGGTTGGTTTCAGTAGACCATGTCCACCAGGAAATTGCTAAAGTCAGATTCTTAAAGATGCATAGGTCCCTCCAAGGAATACTGAGGGAGGGGACTGCAGCCCCAGACATTGAGACAGGTACCAATTCTTTTTTGACAGGAATAGCAGTCCTATCATGCTAGATCTATTTATCAAAAACAGTGCTTAAGTTTTCCATAAAACATCTTTCTTAACTTGTCTGTGGGTTTTAAATTCGAGGGCTGACTTTGCTCTTGGTTGAGCTGCTCTGTAAATCAGAAAAAGCAAATCCTACCCCCTGAAAGAGAATATGTAGTTATGTTTGGAGGTGGGGTGCAAGAGCTCACCCCCGGATGGCTGTTCAGAGCATGGAGCCTTAAAAATACAGGTTAAGGCAGCTTTCGGGGTCTCAGAGTCCATCCTGCCCACTCAGCTGATTGACAAGAGAATAGCTGTCCACTGTTATACTGGACATCTCCAGCCCCAAGTGATGTACGAGGTTGAGAATTGACCAGGCCCTGTAGGAGACAAAGAGGAGGAAGTAAGCCTGAGCCTTGTGCTCATGAAGATGGCCTCTGAGGTGTGGAGAGGGGCTCCAAACATGATGGAGAAAAACCTATAAAAGTTATTCACCTGTAGTGGAACTAGGTGCTAGAGTTGACCTCCAACTACAGGGGCTCTGAGGAAACAATTCAGTGGAGCCCACAGTGATAGCAGGGTCAGCACCAGCCCTAAGCATGGGGAGGGTCGATTGACCCATTATGAGCAGACTGAATCCCAGCACCATCATTTAATAGCTGGTGATGCTGGCTACACATCACCTCTCTTTACCTCAGTTTCTTCATCTGTAAAATAGGGTTTACTGTGGTAAGATTCAGCATAATGTTACCCAAATCAACACCATACAATGAGTAGAAAAGCAGACAGAGACAGAAGACCCACCTGTCCCATGTTACCCACATCTAGCCCCTCACAAGGTATGCAATCCTGTGTTAACTTTATTCCTTAAGAGACTTCTGGAGCCACAGGCATTTTAACCCTTGGGAATAGAAACAAATGTTCCAGCTGTTTCCACATTTGATGAAGCCCACGACTTCCCAAAGGCACTGCTGAAATGGAGTGTCCCCAGGTAAGCCCAGCTCAGAGACTGGGGCTGAGCAGCCAGCGGCCTCTGTGGTTCAGTGGCCTTGGCTTCAGCAGGAGAGGAGGCATTCATTTGCTCATTCCAGCTCTCCAGCAAACACTTACTGAGAATGGCATGCTGTACCATGGAAAATTCCAGTTTCCATGCATCCCATGGACTTTGAGGGGGAAAAAACTTACCTAAATTTTCATTGTTACTCTGCCATTCATGGGTTGTGTGATCATTTTTCTGTCTCTGCAAGGCTCAGTTTCTTCACCTTTAAAATGAGGACAGGCGTCTTCACCTCCTCTCAGGTATTGAAAGGGTTAAATGGTATGCTTTTAGAGTAAAGGGTCCAGTGCAGGCCTCATACAGAACAGAAGCTTGATGTTTCTTGGATACAGGAACAGAGGGAGAAAGAGGACACATTCCATCCCACCTGGTGCCCAGCCACCCCTGTCCTCCTTGTCATATCCTCCCTGGACCTTTGGCCCATCCAGCTCACCCCTGGGTTCCCAGTCTGGGCCTTCTAAGTCTCTCTTCCAAAAGGCCACTATATCTAATCACAGCTTTCCTCTGCTCAAACTCCTTCAGTGGCTCTCAAGCACCAGAAGATAGCACCCAGATGCCTTATGCTGAACTGTCAGGCCTGTGGCAATCGGAGCCTGCCAGACTACCCAGCCTTACACTATACCCTCCCAACCTGACCTCCTAAAGCCCCCACTCCCCAGATCTTGGGCATTCTGTGCTTCCCCAAAGACTCTCCCTTTCAGTCCACTGGAGACAGACTCAGCTCATTCTAAGCTTGCCTCAGGGAGTCCTTGACCCTTCTTACTTTGGGTTTCCACAGTAGCCAGGCAAATACCTGCCTCCCTCATAGCACTTAGAGCTTCTTATCCTAAGCGCATCTTTTCATGTCTGTGTCACATGCAGGTGGCGAACAGTTTCAGATTGAGCCTTATGGTCTTATTTACATATCTCGGTAACCTCAGCCATAGTAGGGCTCAGCATGAAAGTGTTCAGTGGACATTTATAGAAGGAAGTAAAGGAGGGAGGGAGAGAGGGAGGAAGGGAGGAAGAAGGAAGGGAAGGAGAGAGGGAGGGAAGGAGGGAGGGAAAGAAGGAGGGAGAAAGGAAAGAAGGTGGGGGGAACAGAAGGGGTTAGGGGAGGAAGGAAGGGACAAAGGGGGGGGGCAGGGAGAAAGTTAGCCAGTTAGTTAGTTGGTTGCAAAAATGAGACCAAAGAGAGCCATTTGACCCACAGGAGTAGAATCAAACTTGACTTTGTGAGCCTGCGCTTGAGCAAATTAATCAGAGCCTGAGAAGCAAGTTCATGCTCAGGCCATGGTGCCAAGAAATGAAATGGCTCCCATCCATCTTGTGCCTCTCTTTTGTTATCCAGATTATACCGTGAAAGGCAGAAGCAACATAATGAGGCCCTATGCATTCTTGGAGGGGGAGGGGAAGCAGGGAACAAAGACCTCCAACCTTCCAAGAAGAAGGCGCCCTCATTTTCTTGAGCAGCCCAGCTTCCTTTGAAAGCAAGAAAGTAGCACAAATCTACTGTCATGGCAACCACTCCTAAGCCATCCTGGGAAGTGGCAACTTACTGTAAGTGCTCCAGAGTCCAGGTTCCCCCAATTTCCAGCCTGCCTGGGAACAGGAGCCCTTTAAAAGGAATGACAGATCCCATCTTTTAAGCCCTGGTCCATCCACAGTGATGGATGGGGAACGCCTCCACCCTCACCCACCACCTGCTCCATCATAGGATGTAATTTCCTGTCCTGAACTGCAGTTTGAAAGCAGACTATAGCTATAAACCCAAAGAGCTGCGAACAAAGGCTCGTGCATAAATAGACAAAAGGACACATCGCCTCTTGGCTCACAGTGAACACTGATCCTGTGACTATCTGTGACACCAGATGCAGCACATCTCAGTCTTCCGCCCTGGAGCTGACGTTCACCTGCCACAACGGGCCCAGAGCCACTGTAGACATTGAGCATATGACCTTGGATGAGGGTTCCTCGGGACCAGGCACTGTAGTAAGAACCTTACGCGTATTCTCATTTACTCGTGGTCATGACCCTACAAGGAAAATGTCATAAGTGAGTTGTGCACGTCACAAAGCTTATATTGCAGAGGTGGCTACGGATCCACCAAAATTCATTCTCCCTTTCCTCTTCAGTAACAGAGCTGCAGCCTGCCACACGGCTGCACAGTGATAGCACCCCTCAGCCTCCCTTACAGCCAGGGAGGGCCCAATCTGAGAGGAGTAGGGTCACATATAGATCAGAGCCTTTATAACTGGGTGCTTGCCTCCACAACCCCGTCCCTCTTCCTACTAACCTGAGCCTGGAAGGATTTAACCCAGTCTTCATTATGCAAATGAGAACAATGCCTAAGGAGATGGGGAGAAAGAAATGGAAGGAACCTGGGTCCCTGAATTAGCATATGGAGCAGAGATGTCTGCAGGCCTGGAACTCGGTCAGTTATGGGAGACAAAAATGACCTCTATCTCCTTTGAGCCTTTAGCTTCTGGGTGTTACCTCCAGAGAGGAGCAGAGTCCAAACTATCCGCGATTCTGCCTGACTTGTAAGCCTGTGGTTTATACAGGGTATACCACTCAGCGTCCAGTCTGATGCACAGAGCAGGAATGTAATATGGAGCACCAGTCACGACAGTGTGGCGGGAGGGAGGGAGAATTAGGAGGGAGAAGCTGAAGTTACCCAGATGCTAGTAACCATGGGGAGTTGTTTACACCCCTAGAACTGGAGAAGCAAAAAAAGAAACAGTGTCGCCAGTGCTGTGATGATGATTACCAAGCCTCCCAGGCTCAGGGCACTCGCTGCCCCTGCTGGTGCTGTTGGAACCACCGTCCCCACTACTTCACAGTGAATGAGGCCCCCTCACTCATGTGGACAGCGTGTAAGCCAGTACCCGTAAGGGACGTGCAGCCAAGGCTGCTGGAGCACTGAACACTCCTCCTGCCACTGGAGTCAGTCAGCAGGTCAGCCACAAGGGCAGGGGTAGACAAAGAACTTATCACAGCTACCAGAGGCAGCGGCAGATAAAGGGGGGAAAAAAGATGGTTTCTCTCTTCCTCTGCCCTCCTGTCTCCTGCCAGAGCCTCCCATCATCAGGACTGAACTAGAAGGCAGCCAAGAAGTCATCTGAGAAATGTAGCTTACAGGCTTCCAGCCTCCAACCCCATGGCACAGAGGAGAGCATAAAAGGATGGAGATGGATGGGTCCAGGAACCAGAGACAAGTATCGAGTACACAGGTCTACCAAAGGTCTAGTACTGGGTTGGCAAATGTCCCTGGTTCCAGATCTCAGGTCTGATTGACTGACCGTGGCTTTCCAGGATGCTTCAGGGAGGTTTCTGTCCAGGCCTGGCCTCAGCAAGATATAGGGCATTTAATGGTTAACAACATCTGGGAGGTGAGAGGGAGAGCGGTGGTGTATGCATCCTGTATTTATCATCTGCATTCCAGTGAGAAAAACCTCCCGTGCATGGACCAACACCTCCATGATGAAATCTGATAAAGTCCTAAGTTTAATCAATATACTAACATAAGCCACCATCTGCTGAACAGCTCCTGAATGCCAGGCACCTTGCTGCACCCTTTAAACACATTTTCCTCATTCAGTCCTCACAAAGTCCCATCAAAGAGACATTTGTATCCCCATTTTACAATTGAGGACACTGAGATTTAGAAGGTAATGTAAATTAATTCATGAGTGAAGAAATAGCAGAGGTGATATTGAGCTCCAAATCTGGGTCCATGCTTGTACATGTTTCCTCCGAACATCACATCACCAATTTAGGGCAGCATCCCCAGTTCTGGCCTTGTCTACACCCAGGTAGACTGGGGTGCTGGGCCCTTATTTCTCTTCCTGTCTTTAACCACATGACTCCCTAGGTTAGGCTCCCACTTGCCAGAAGACCCCTCTAAAGCCAACCTCCCTGTGTCATCCCTCACTTAACACAGATGTGTCCACCACCACTCAAGGCCTTCCCAGGCACTTCATGGTTGCTCCAGAGATTCCCACCCAGCTGGTCTAGGAGGCAACCTATACACTTGTCATTTTGAAAGTCCCCAGGAGATTCTGATTCTCTGCCCACTCTAGAAAGCCCGAGCATCTGCCCACTCTAGAAAGCCCTCTGGTCCTGCCTCCACCTGCAGCCTCAAGACTCAGCTTTCCAGCCTAGAACATGGGACCCAGGTGATCCTTGACAGCCTGTGTTTCCCTCCCAGGGCATTCTGCTTCTCTCTGGGGCCTTTACCCTCCTCACTACTTCCCTGCTATGGCCCCCTCCTGCTCAAGTCTTGTCCTGTTAGGCCCTCTGTGGGAACAGCAGCCCTACCCAATACTCTCAAAGTCCAATGCCATCCCTTCTTGCAGCAATTTCCTGATTGTGTCCCTTCACCCCAGCATGCTGGCAGCTCCTTAGACAGGGATCAGGGCCTACAGGTCTGTGTCCCCAGCACCAAACACAGCATCTGCCGCTAAGGGAAGCTTAAAAAATGTGGGAGGAGCTGAGTCTCCTTCCCACTACACAGATTCTGCAGTTCACACCTCGAACTGGCACAGGCTTTTCAAAGATGCTTGGAGAGAACTCTCACTTCAAGTAAAGCCCACCTAGATGGCGTGGGGCAGAGAGGTCATGAGCATGAGTCTGAGACTGAGATCAGCCTGGGCTTGAATTCCCAGCTTTGCCATTCACTTGCTGTGTGTCCTAGGGCAAACCTCTGCCATTCTCTAAGCCTCGCCTAGGAATGGAGTAATGTGCTCTAGGTCACAGGAAAAGTGGTAAGAATTGAACATGGTAGCCTATAGAAAGCACCATGCACTCAGAGGCCTTATGTAAATAGAAGACTTTTCATGAGCTCTGACTCTGACCCTAAAAAATCACCTAATTCCCTTCCTAGTTTCTCCCCCTTCCCCTTCCTGACTCCTTGGCATTTTCCCAAGGTGACACATGACTCATAGAGGTTCTGTGCATGAGATGGGGCAGGCCCTGCAGGCCGCGTGAGCAGAGGAGAAGGACACAGAAGAGTAGTTACCTGGCCCAGGGCTGCCTTCTGATGTGACAGCTCAAGCAGGGAGAGGCCCCATTTCTCCTGTATCTGTGCCCCATGCCATTTACCAAGGACTTTTCAAGTCTAGCGGTGACTCAATGTTAGCCTTTACAAACCTTAGTAAACTCCATAAAGCATAGAGACAGAGGGAGACAGAGAGACAGAAGAGAGACTTTCTCTGTCCCCAGAATGTCTTGGGAAAATGTCACCACTTTATACAGGCACCAGCGCTTTCCACATAGCTGGACACATGGCAAGGTGTGGGCGAGCCTTGGGCTTCCTGTCACCGTTGGGCATTTAGGTCCTGGGGAGTAGCAGACTTTGTGTGATGACACAACTGCATTTACTCACCACGACAGTGAAAGAGACATCATTGGCACTGAATACAGCTGAGACATTCTGGCCAGGCTGTCCATTGTTCAGTGGGGAGTGCAGGTCTGGGGTCCTCCCGGCTCCCACATGGACCCAGATCAGGGAAGCTCTTTTCCAGGCCCAGCCTCTTGTTCCAGGCTGTACAGGGTGTCTGTCAATCCCTGGCCAGCATTACAGGTGACCTGCCCACCCAGCTGGCATGGGGAATAGCTTTGCCTGTGACACAGACTCTGTCCTAGGCCAAACTCTGAGCAGACCCCTCTGACCTTTTCAACTAGGCCTACTTCCACGTTCCTCTCTGCATTGTCCAGTTTTAGCAAGAATCCTACTAGTTCAGCTTAACCAGAATCCCCACCCTCAGTATCTGACCACCCTCAATACCTAATCAGCTTCCTCATCCCCCACAGTCCCCAGGTGAGATCCAATCACCCTGGCCTGCCTTCAGTGAGAGTCCTATTAGGTTAGTTTAGCCAGAAACCCCCCACCCCATCCCACCCCCACCCCAATGCTTCTTCTTAGTAATTTTCCATCCGCTGCCCCACACTCTGCTCCTTGGCTATACATTCCCACTTGCCCAGACTATATTCAGGGCTGAGTCTAATCTCTGTCCCCGCTGCAACACTCTATGGTAGTGGTCCCTACACCCATCATCTGGCCCCCACCTTTAATAAAGACTGCCATAATGTCCTCAGTAAGTGTCATGGGTTTCCCTTTCCCTTTAGCAGTTGCACAGGGTAGGAGAGCATGGCCATGGTATCAGGCATCTCAGCACTAAGGTCTCTGGGTCACAGAGACTCAGACCCCAAATTCTCCACCAATTGCTTTACATCCCACCAGAGATTTTTGAGGAACAGTGCACAGGGGCATGGGGAAATGGACAGATAACTGAAGGTGACCCATTGACTAGATCCAGTGCCAGCATGACCTGGCCCTCAGGTCCTGGGTCCCTGACCCCTGATGTTAAAGCTGTGATTGTAACAGCTACCCCACAAGACCTCTGGGAAGATTACATTAGAGACCACGCAATTACTGCTCTTGCTGTATGACCCAGGCCCTGACAAATTACTCCAGACACAATATACCATGTATATGTCTGCACAGACCACAGGAGGGAGTGGTTAGCATTACCAGGCCCTGAGGTTTTGTGACTTGCTCAAGGTGCCCCACAAGGACATGACAGATCTGGCATTCAAGCAGTTGTCTGAAATGCCCCATTCCAGGGACCTTGTTATGAGCTGCCAGGGCTGGCTCATGAACTATCCATCATCCTATACACAAGAAGCAATACATGGCTTTTGTTAGTGTATTATTTGCTAAACCATTTGCAAAGCTGAGCAATAGAGCACTTTGAATTGCCTCAGACCTACCATGATACGGCTGCCTTCCGCAGACCTTCCTGCCCGAGCCATGGCCCTTGTTTCTTGTCAGATTACAATTACTGATTTGTACTTGCCCAACCATCTGGAAATGCCTATCACAGCTGTAGATTTTGAAGGAGTTGCTGTTTTCCCATTATAACCAAAACTCTCACTAAAGGGGAAATGAAACTGTATTTGTCTCCTATTGCATCTGTAACAAATTACCATAAACTTGGTGGCTTAAAACAACATGAATTTATCACCTTATAGTCGTGGAGACCAGAAACCTGAAATGAGTCTCATTTGGCTGAAGTCAGGGTGTTGCCAAGATTGTGTTCCTTTCTGGAGGCTGTAGCATAGAGTCTGTGTCCTTGCCCCTTCCACTTCTCGAGCCCACCCACAGTCTCTGGTCCACAACAAAGGTGGGTGGACTGTTCCTCACACTGCATCTGTCTGACTCTCATTCTTTCTGTCTCCCTCTCCCGCTGTGAGAACCCAGTGACTCCTTGGGCCCACCCGGATAATCCAGGAATCTCCCTAACTTAAAGACCACTGATAAGCAGCCTTAATTCCCCCTTGCCATTAACATAACCCATTCACAGCTCAGGAGATTACATTGTGGACATCTGCGGGGGCCATTTTTCAACCTACCACAGAAATGAATAAAAATACTTGGTCTGGGAAGGCTTTCAGGGGCTATTGGGTTTAGTCAACTCACAAACCCAAAAACTCCCTCCCCAGCATTCCCAGTGAGTGCTCATGAAACCTCTACTTGAACACATCCATGCACAACATACCCACTACCAAAAGCCAACTCTACATCCCTCTGGGGCTCTGAGCTTTGCAAGGATGCAGGTGCATCTGCATGTGTCCCCCCTCACCTCCTCTCTGCAGCTGCACACAGTAGAGTCTGGCCTTCCCACCTGCCACAATTCCAGGCATCCCTCAGTAGCACTAAACCCATGGGCAATGTCTCTTCTTAAACATGGCAGCCAGAGGAAACAAAATAGTACAGATGTTATTGATTTCCCACTATGTCCTACATGAAACCCCCAAGTGACACCCATTTGAGCTTATTAGGTGGACATTATTATACCCCTGATGCAGATGGAGAGAACTGAGATGTAGGGAGGTGAGATCACTCACCCACAGTCACTCGGCTAGGTGACTGAGTTGGACTGCATCTAGATTTGTTAACCAAGGAGACTGTTCACTCTGCCACATTGCCCCATCTCTAGCCCCTGCTCGCTGCTAGAAAGAGCACTGAACAATAAGCCTAGAGACCTGGGTTTCACTCCCACTGAACTAATTTGTAGCCGTGTGATATGAATTCAAATTTCTTTACTTTGACTGGGGCTGCCTATAATGTGTCAGGGCTGGTGGAAGATCAGATAGACCAGCAGTGACAGAGCCTGGGAACCTGTAAGGTGCCCCAGGAAGAGGACAGGTCCTCCTAGCCACACTTGTGCTGCATCCTATGCTCCATTTGCATGAGTTCTCTGCAACCCCATCTCCTTCTGACCTCTACTGATCTAGCTGTCCCTGAAAACTCCAAAGCTGTCACACTAGTGCTTGTCCGTCCAGTATTTGGAAGGTCCAGAAGAATACTTGTCACAGAAAGGTGTTCAGAGTCTGGAAATCCAGTCCAACCAAGTCTCCAACATGCTTGGCCTTTTAATGTCCTCTTTATACCTAGTGAACATGACTCATGCCCATCACTGTGGAAGCAGCAGAAACCCTGAGATGATGGAGGCCAGCGCTTCCTCCAAGGAGAGAGACAGATATGTGAGCCTCTTCCAACAGAGTACTGATCACAGGGAAATCCAGGAACAGAGAGGAGAGCCACTTCATTCTGCCCACTGGACCCACCAAGATGCAGAGGAGAAATTTCTGAGTCAAGCTGAGAAGGATCAGAAGATGGTCTTTGACCTTGGAAGAATGACAGCAGACATGTATACCAAGCAGCAGAAACAGTCTGTAGATGAGCTCTTCCTGTCTGAGGCTCACCATAGACAGCAGTGCAAAACCAAAGGTGGAACACAGGCACAAGAAAGGGATTTTGCTTTTGATGAAGAGGCTTTGCCATCAAAAAGCCTTCTTTTCAGGGTCACCATTTATGTAAGTGTTTTGTCTATTATTTATTCTTGCAGATGCTGCATTTTATTGCAAATCTCAGAATACCTTTGTCTCCATAATAAATTCACCTAAAAATAAGTCTTAAAATAGAATTTCCTTTTGTCCCAAACCAAGTAAAATAAATCAGTTCGGTCAACAACTCAATGTACTCCTCCACAGTGTCTTCAGAAAGCTCTCCGGGTTCAGGCTTGAGTTTGTGGTGAGCTGATGCTATCACTGCAGCTGTTTGTCCCTCCCTCTGGCACTCTGCATCAGTGGAACTGAGTCTAGAAGTTGACACTATGACCCCATCCAGGGTGGGAAGGAGCTGGACAAGGATAGAGATAACACTGGGGGGGGCCCTGCCTTTTCTTCACATCTAGCCACTGTAAGCAAGGCGTCATCAAAGCCTTTAAAAGAGAATTTTGAAAGAAAAAAAAGATAGCTAACACACAGCAATACCAGAAGGGTATTTTAATCCCCACCCCCTCTCCCATAGGAATAAGAACTGCGCTTCCTATCCACCACTGCAAAGAGCCAGGGAGAGTCTGCCTTGAGAGGGGAAAGCAATAGAAGTTGAGGGAAAATTCAACTGCACTTCTACAAACTAGCAGGAAACAATTGGAAATTTAAAAATGTATATTTTTTAAAAAATCATTTATTGCAGCATTATAAACATCACATACTTAGGGATAAATCTAACAAAATATGTGAAAAACGTATGCAAAAAAATCCCAAATTGATAAGAGAAATTTAATAAGACTAAAACTCCAGAGAAGTGCAACATGTGGATTGTAAGCCTCAACATTGTTTAAGATAGCAGTTCTTCCAGATTGATCCATATTTAAGGCAAACTTATTAAGAACCTCTAAAATTAGCAGCTCATTCTAAAATTTTTTATTGAAAAGCAGATCTTAGAATAACCATGACAGTTTTGGGGAAAAAAGAGAAGAAATTTGGAGGAATCTCACACCTGACCTAAATACTTACTATAAAGCTACACTAATCAACACCACGTGGTCTTGTCATAAGGATGGGCAGCAGAGAGCAATACAAGAGGGTTGGGAGTTCAGAAATAGGCCTGCACATACATGATCAATTGATCTGCAACCAGCATGCAAGTAAGGGACAGTCTTTCCAACAAGTGATAGTGGAACAACCGGATACCCTCATTTTTTAAATGCATTATGACTCTTGCACCGTATGCACACAAAAAAATAACTGAAATGAAACATAAAACAAAGTATAAAACCAAAAACTAAAACTCATAAAGAGAAAACACAGGAGAAAAATATTTGGGTCCTTGGATTCGGTAAAAATGTTTTAAACAAGACTTAAAAATTTCAGCCCACAAACAAAAAAATTGATCAGTTAGGCTTCCTCAAAATTAAAATCTGTTTTTGAAAGACACCATTTTAAAAAAGGAAAAGTCAGTCCATAGACTAGGAGAAAACATTTTCAAAAGACATATCTGATAAAGAACCTTTTCAGAATGTATAGAGTATTTATAACCCCATAATAAAAAGACCAACAACTCAATTTTTAAAGATGGGCAAAATATTTTAACAGGCACTTCACCAAAAAAATATATGAATGGCACACAAAAACACACAATAGCATTATTCATTAGGGAAATATATTGGTTTGCTCAAACTGCCATAACAAATAACACAGACCAGGTGGCTTGAACAACAGCAATTTACTTCTCACAGTTCTGGAGGCTCCAAGTCCAGGACCAAGGTACCAGCAGGGTTAGATTCTCCTCTGTCTGGCTTGCAGACAGCCTCCTTGCATGTCCTCACTTGGCCTTTCTTCTGTGTGTGAGCATCCCTGGTGTCTCTTGATATGTCCAGATTTCCCCTTCTTATAAGGATACCAGTCAGAATGGATTAGGGCCACCCTAACAGCCTCATTTTAACTGAATCACCTCTTTAAAGGTCCTATCAGCAAATGCAGTCACATTCTGAAATACTGGGGGTTAGGACTTCTATGAAGTTGGTGGGGAGACACAATTCATTCAATACAGGAAATGAAGTTAAAACTACAGTGAAATACCGCTACACATCTACTAGAATGGCTAAAATTACAAAGAATAACCATAACGAGTATCAGCAAGAATGTGGGGCAACTAGAATTCTCATACACTGCTGGTGGGAATGCAAATGGTACAGCCACTTTGGAAAACAGTTTGAAAGATACTTACAAAGTTAAACATAAGCTTACCATACAACCTAGCAATTCTACTTCCATGCATTTGCTCAGAAGGAAAGGAAAGCATTTGTCCTCGTGAAGATCAACTTCAACTCATAACAGTCAAAAATGAAAGCAATCTAAATGTCTATTAACTAATGAAACAATACATATCTATGATATAGGCAAACAACAGAACATTATTCAGCAATTCAGCAATACAAAGAAATGAACTATTGATACGTGCAATGGTGTGATGAATCTCACAAATTACCAAGTGTGTGAAAGGAATGAAACACAAAATGGTAACACTGTGAATTTACATTTATCTGACATTCTGGAAAAGGCAAAATAAAAAGAAAGAAATCAGATCAATGGTTGCCAAAGGCTAGGGTTGGGAGGAGGACATTGATTGCAAAGAGTCATAAAGGAACATTTGGGGTGATAGAAATGTCCTATATCTTTGGTGTCAGTGGTTACAAGACTATATATTGGTCAAAATTCAATGAAGTATACACTTCAAATGAATAAATGTTACTGCAGGGAAATTCTACACCAGTAACCTTCCAAAAATAAGCAAGTTGAAGTAGGATACAATTGGTATGTTACATTTGCATTAATAATAATAATAATAATAATAGCAACAAATTTAATGAGTCAAATGCCCAACCAAAGAGGTGAGAAAAATAACAGCAAAATATACCCAAAAAGGAAGAAAGGAAATAAGAGCAAGGACTACAGAAATGGTACAATAGAAAATAAAGAGTGTTTTTTAAAAACCAAAAGTTGTTTCATTGAAAAAGCTAATAAAATAGACAAAATTCTGACAAGCATAATCAAAAATTAATAAAAGGAGACATTTAAAATGTCAGGATTGATAATGGGACATAACTACAGATACAGCAAAAATCTAAAAATAGTAATGCAAATAACTTATGAATTCCTAGTAAAATAAAATTTACCAAATAGACTCAAAAAGAATAAAAAGCTTAAAAAAAACCTGTATCACTGAAAAAATTAAAACATTAGGACCCAGATGGTCAGAAAGAGTCCCTAACACAAACCCTATGTGAAACCTCTACATGGAGAGGCAGTGACACACGGGGGGAGCCAGAGGCAGTGTGGGAGAGGCTGCGGCTGGGAAGGGCTGTGTCCTTCTTGGCCCCACAGGCCTCCAAGGATTCTGTCTTGTCCCTGAGAACAAGACAGTGGATGGTTTAAGCATGGGTAAGAGGTGCTCAGATTTGCATTTTCAACTGATGGCTACAAGTGACTTGTAGAGAATAGCTGAGCCAGACAAGAGCAAGGAGAAGGAGGAAGCCAAACAGGGGATTGCAGACTAGGCCAGAGAGGGCAGGGCTTGGAAAGAGCAAGTGGCCATGCAGTGGACGGAGGAGCCAAGGCCCTGTCCCTTCCCTGAAATGTCTTACTGGTAGTGATACCAATGGGTACGGGCTCATGTCACATGGAAGTCTCCAGGGCATCACTATTAAAAATGACACCTAGAAAGAGCAGGAATGGGGCTTTCCTTCTGCTTTCTGAGGATGAGGCCAACGAATTAGCTAGTCATTGGCCTGGAGTGTAGAGAACAGAGTTTAAAAGGACTGGAATACAGGGTCTAAAAACAGGTGAAATATGGGAAGAGTGGGCATGGCTGATGGAAAACAAGGGCTCTGGATCACCCAGGAATGTCTCCCAGTAGGGGCATGGGGTACCAGAGAGGTGTCCCCTGCCCACAGTGGGCCCACAGTAAGTGTCTGCAGCTGCTGCTGCTGGAGCAGGGATGGAGGGAGAGATCTGTGTCCTCCACAGCAGCAGGTCTAGGTTTCATCAATCCTGATGCTTACCACAGCCTGGAAAAAGAGAAGGCAATCTATTTTGCGTTATGTCTTTGTGTGATCATCAGTGCATTCCCTTAGTATTTATCTGAGCACCCAATTCCTAAAATGACAGTGTAAGATAGATCCCCTATTTTCAGGTGAGAAAAATTCAAGCTCAGAGAGGTTCAGTGACTTGCCCAAGGGTCCCAAATAGAGGAGCTGAAGGTCTAACTCAATCCCAAGCTGTTTCCATAATATCACACAGTGTATCAGCCAGGGTTCTCCAGAGAAACAGAACCAATAGGAGATAGAAAGAGAAAGAGAGATTTATTATAAGGAGCAGGCTCATGTGACTATAGAGGATGTCAAGTCCAGAATCTGCAGAATAGAAAATGCAGCAGAACCAAGAGCTGATGTCCCACTTCCATGGCCATCTAGTGTGAAGAATTCTCTCTTACTGAGGGGGTGGAGGGTCAGCATTTTGTTCTGTTCAAGCCTTCAACTGATTGTACAAGGCCCACCCACATTATGAAGGGCAATCTGCTTTCATCTCATCCAAAAATACCCTCACAGAAACACCCACAATACTGTTTGACCAAATATTGGGATGCCTTGTCCCAGCAAAGCTGACATCCACACATACATTTCACAATCACATATAACCTCTCCTAACATTTTTAAGTGAATATATGAAGATTTGCTTATTTGGGAAAAGCTTACATAAAAAGTTCCATTATAATAGCCACATTTTTAAAAGTCTTACACATATTTCCATTGAAACTTTACTCTTCAGCTTGCAAAAAATTTAGAAATGCAGTAATAGTCCAGCAAAACCTAGACAGCTTCCTCCCATTGCTCAATCCATGAAAAGAGCCTCTACTCAGGAGGGAAATAATAAGACAGTTTCCAAGCCCTTTGGCAACAGCAACAAAGAACTTGCTAATTACAAACTATTCACACAGTGTTCAAATGAAGGCAGCAGGACTGTGGGTAATTGTCAGCTTTACCCACCCTGCTGTGACCCCCTGGGAGACAGGTACAGACCTCCATGGGCTGGTGCCTGCTTGGTGCTCAGAAGCTGACACTTGCTCTGAATATCCCAGAAAACACTATCATTCAGGTTCCACACTAAACAAGCCTGACTCTTCTTTTGGGTCATCCTGTGAGCTGTGTAAGAGTCCCTGTTTTTGCTCACAAATGCTGCAAAAGAAAGAGCATGCATCCTAGAAAAGAAGAGAACTGTGTCTGTCCATGACAGTTGTAAAGAGTCCTCCAGGGAGGTGAAGAGCAACAGGGAGGCTCAGATCATGGCCACCGAGTTGTGAAGATGGCAAAGGGGAAGGAAGGAGCCCTCAGAAGAGCTGGCAGCTCGTGGGAGGGAGGAGGGCAGAAACTGTCAGCAAGCAGAAGGCCTATCATTAGGATAATTATTATTATTTATTAAACATTTAGGAAGTGCCAGCCATGTGCTGGCTATTGTCACAATCCAAATCATAGAATTAGACCCAAGGCCTCTAGAAAAGTCTCTCTATCTAATTACACATAATGAAAAAGACAAAGGAGCTGCACAAAAGATGAGGTTCAGGTGAGGAAAGGACATTCCATCCAGGCAGAGGCAGCCTCACAGCCCCAGAGAGTACCTCACTTCTTCCCAAGGACTCAAAGACCAACATATGGAGGTTGGTCATGTGACTGCCTACTTCTCAGCTTTGGCCAATGCCCACCGCTCCCCCAACGTGTTGGCCACATACACCGGAACCATTTTGTAATTCTTGTCTTGAAGCCACTCACACAGACTGATGTTTCGCCTCTGCAGCCAGGCAGGACCCAGCAAGCCAAAAATCTTCCCTCAACATCCAGTGGTCAACAGCCCATTCTATTTGGCCAGACCATTGCCAAGGGCCAGGGTTTGGGAAACAAAGATGAAAACAGACGTCTCTACCTTCAAGGACCTCACTGCTTGTGGGGAATCTTTCAGTTTGCCCCTAGAAGAGTCTATGCTTGGTCTAAAGGCAAATTAACCCAAGAGGTTAAGACATGACAGTCCTCCTTTAGGAAAGACCTCCAGAGGGTGTGGCCACACTGCCTCCTTCATTTGACTGGCATTGCTCCTTCCCACATCTAAGGACCCAATGAGCTCTAAAGGGAGGCTCGGGTCAACCCCCTTCACCCCCAAAGAGCAGACTGATTTCTAATAGCTTAACACAGATATTTGGAAATCTTAGCTCTAAGGTGACATTAGTTCATTTCCAGAGTCTAGCTATAAAATACAGACTGAGTTATGGTGTGTTAGGTCTCAAGCAAATTCACACTGGCCTCCATTAAATTGTATGAGGTTAAGAAATATATTGGATTCTGGGGACATATATTCTGCTAACCAAAATTACACACTAGCCATTTGTCATATCTGTGTGGGCATTCTTAAATCAGGGCTCTAAAGGTGAATGCATTGGTTGGAATTATATCATCAATGTCTCAGTCACAGAACAATTTATGGGGGGCAGAAAGAGGGGGTCTTGATGAGAGTCCCCTCCCAATTGTCTCTGCAGGGCAGCACAGACACAGGTGTCTGTCATGGGGAAGCCAAGCAGCAAACAATCCCCATCACAGTAAATCATTTTGCTAAATGAACCAAGCAAATCCCCAGGAACTCAATATTAAAGTTGCAAGTGTATTCACTGGAAAAGCAGAAGGTGAGTAGGTTCCCACAGAAAAGGGAAACTGCCCAGACGCTGCAGAGCAGAAGGGAGTATGCTTCTCTCAGCCCTCCATCAGCACTCAGAGCTACATGCACGCTCTTGGTTTTGAAGCCTATTTTCCCAACACACACAGATCTTCCAGCACCCACACAACAGCCACCACAACCATATGCTCAGAGTGTCAGAGCTGGGAGGGCTCAGAGTCCAGCCCCATGATTTTTCAGACTGATACACCAGGGCATTGCCATGGCGGGGGGGGGGGGGTTCCTCAGGCTTCCTGTCACATTATCCACCCCCTCCCTGCATCCCTGTTTCTCCATGGAATCAGTTGGAATGGATGGCCAGGACAGCTTTGGAAAAAAGAGCAGTGATCCTCAGGAAGGCATCCTTTGCTACCCTGGAGTAACTGAACTGCCACCCCCTATCTCCTCCTCCTCCTCCTTACCTCCTCCTCCATCTTGCTGGGAGCTCAGAGAAAGTCATCAGGGCCAGGCCTCTATGTCAGCCCTGTGAATCCGCTTACCCAGACAGCTCAGACACTGCTTCCAAGTTAACCAGCTTATTATGGGCACTGGCTGTATGCACAGTGAAAACACAAACACACATGCACACATGTACACACACACATAAGCACTCTAACAGGAACACTTGTCAGAAGGTAAAACTAGAGCCACCCCCCTCCTCGTGTCTTATATTGACTGTAATGTCCTCTAAAACACTTGAGAAGAGACAGTACTACGCACCATGTGCCAGAAGTCAACTTCAGTCTATACCATTGGGTGCTTAGGCAGCATTAAAGGGACCCACTGGAGACAGAAACCATTACAAAGACATCATTAAGTTTGCAGCAGAGGACACTTACTTAGCAGAACGTATGTTAGAAGTAGATTTTTATTGGTGGGATGAAAGTTTAAGATATGGGATTAGCCACAAAAACAGGTCACACCACCTTTGCACCTAGAGGTATGAAAGGCCTATATGTGAGGAAAGAGATGCAGCCATGTCCCCAGTCAGAGAACAGCAGCCAGGCAGCAGGAGGCCAGCCTTTCTGGAACAGTGATTGGCGAGGGGCACTCTCAAAGATCAAAGTAGCAACAGGTGCTGGCTCACCTGTCCCCTCACAGTCTGGGAAAGTGGCCCACAGTCAACAAAGCTGAATCAGACTCCTGGAGAGGACCTGGCCTTCAGGTTGCAGGATCTTAAGCTGTTTGATTAGAAAGTGCCAGCCCCTTTCTTGGCAAGATCAGGGGGCTGCCAACAGATTGACATGGTGACTCCTTGACCCGCAGTGTGTTCTTCCACCACAGCATTCATTTTTAGGCAGTCTCCAGCCCCTGCCCTAGCATGATGGCCTGGATGCCAAACCCAATGGAGACAACCTTATGAGGAGGAAGATGGTGCCTTGAATCATCTATCTTACCCTTCTGCCAGAAGAAGGCCTTAATGTGACCCTCACGCACTTCTCAGGAGGGCTGCCTGCAGGGAACTTGCCTGCAGAGGTTCTACTTACCTTTCAGGTTGATGAAAAGAGCAGAGAACTCCTGTAGGAAAGGACAGGAGATACCCCATGATTGCCAGGCCACTTCCAGGATTTGCAAACAATGTGAGACCAGCCAGGGGGCTCCTGCGCTTCCTCCAGTACTTTAGCTGTTCAGAAGGAGACCCAAAGTGGGTGGGGACTAAGGTTTAATCACAGCTGTGGATTTTCTGAGCAGTGGAAAGGAAAAGCTTACTCAAGGTGGGCCAGAAGAAAGGACATTCTGAGCAGGAGCATGGAGCAGTGCTCCCCACCAAGTATGTGTTCCAGTGATGTCACAACCTGCTCCCCACCCCCTCTGCTCTTCTACACAGTTGCCTGTGTGCTCCTCCCAGTTAGAGCCTTGAATTCTTTAGGGAGTGGGGCTGGGCCTCACCTTCAATCAATAAAATGCAGAGCACATGACTTCGCAGGCTTGGTCAAAAAAGGGATGGATGCACCAGGCCATGAGAGCCCTTGGTGCAGCCACATGAAACACCTGCGGCCCTCTACGGCTACTCCTGGAAGTCTGCAGATGATTCCAGCCTTAGCCTTTGAGTCACTCCTACCCTTCCTGCAGCAGGGAGGTAGGGCCAGATTGCCCATGAATCCAAGGAAGGTAAGCAATGTTGCTGGCCAGAGGGCTTCTCTGCCCTCATTCTGGACTTAGGAGCGGGGGCAGAGCTGGTACCCTCCTGCCATGAAGGCTGGGTCTCCCAGTGGCCCCTTCCCACTTGGACACATGTGAGAACTAAAGAGCTGGGGCAGGGGCCGGTAATTCAGACAGATCATGAAAAGTGCTTTGCTGTTGTCATCCTGAATCACTCCCTTTGAGTGTAGCTTCACCTCTGCCTGGGAGGTGAGGCCTCAAATGTCTTATTTCCATGGATGAATGACATGTCGACAGAGTGGCTTATGTCCAGGCTGCAGGTCCACACCAGATCTCAGAGACACACCTAAGTCAGAGAAGCATCTGCATCTGCTTGCTCCTTCTCTTTTCCTTCTGTTAAAAAAAAAAAAAAAAAAAAAAAAAGAACAAACAGGCTCCAAACTGAGTCACTTGTGCTAAGCCCACATCACCAAACCAAGACTTAATTTCTAACCTAATTGTGGTTTCAGGCTCTCCAGGGATGTACTCTTAAGCAGTCAGTCTGGAATTTCTTGGTCAGCACTACTGAGGTAACCAGCCTGATAGAATTCTGCTGTCCCCGAAGGAAGGTGACCTTGCCGGAAAGAATTCACTCTTTTCTAGTAACCTCCTTGAACCAGCCCCTTCTGCCTGTAAAACCCTTCCATTTTGTGCAGCTCCTCTGTGCGTCGTCTGATGTGGGATGGTGGAACCCAACGGTCAAGAAAGAATTCTTGAGATGTCTCATGGCATAAAAAAATGATTTTACTAAAGCACGGGGACAGGACCAATGGGCAGACAGAGCTGCATTATAAGTGTGAGGAGTAACTATTATATAGGGTTTTCTGTCCCATGGAGGGGAAGGTGACATTAGGGCTCCGGAAAATTGAGTCCATAAGTTTCTGGAGGTCTGACTATTCTCAAGATTGTGCTTTTCTTGTAAATCATTAAGACAGTGACAAACTGATAGAGTTTCATGTGGTCTTTATCAGTTGACCATTGGCTTTTTCCTTCCTTTGTTCTTAGGCAGTCAGGAGTGCCTGAGAAAAATCAGATCTATCCCACTGCCACCTGGGTGTGGGGGGAGGGCAGCAGTATGTGGAGTGTCAGTTTGACTTTTGTCATCTCGTCTCTTCCTTTCTGCTAGATGGGATGCTGCTTGATTCATGAATCCTTGAATAAAGTCAATCAGATCTTTAAATTTACTTGATTGAATATTGCTTCTTAACCCCTCCCTTCCATATAATTAAGGAAGACTTCTCTGTCACAGGTGCTCCACAGAGCAACCTCAAACCTGAACATACACAGTGGGAGCCTGATGACCCGGCCATGTTCATTCTGGGAACCAGAACATGGTCAAATCTTCAGGCCCAAGTAACAGTAAAATGCTGTTTTCCCAGGACAAAACCAAGTTCCCCAAATGAAAGCAGGCCCCTTTGGGATGCACTCCTTGTTTTCCTGTTACAAAGAAACCAAAGGATGACCTCAGGGCCACTTGGGACTCCAGCTCTTTCTTACCGAAGAGCATGGTGACAGAAGAGGAGATCCTGTCTGAAATGCATTGATCCTTCCCTGCTTTTGTCCCAAGCAGTCCCTGTAGGGGTGCTCCTTACAATGAACATTTGGATCTAAAAGCAAAGTGCCATTTAAAAAGTTACCAGCACATTCTGCATTTGGAGAAGAGACTGAAATTAACCTCAAGGTGCAATTGCCCCTTTGTTCCAAGAAAACCCTGCATGGTTCTTTTAGCTATCCAAATATGGGGCTGAGGTCGTGAATGCCCACCCACTGCCCTGAGGGAGACTCAATACAGGGACTGATTCTGAATGCAGAATGTGAGCTGGGTGTACAGTCAGAGGAGTCATCAGGTGGAGAAGTGTGTGTGTGTGTGTGTGTGTGTGTGGTTCTATAAGCCTGTCAGCATCCCACCCCAGTCAGGCTCAGGGAGGTCCCATGATATGTTCCTATTTATGATGGAATGAGACCCCTAGACAAAGAGGCAGAAACTCTGGAAACATGTGACTGCTTCCCTGGGGTCCTGGGCTTTTACTAACAAGAAGACAAGGCCTTTCCCCTGCCTCCTCATCAGTTTGGGAAGGAGCTGGGGCCAGGGATGAGCATTTGGAGAGGTGAGTCTGAGGGAAGAACTGCCCCTTTCTAGGAGAAGGGTTAGTTTGCTCTGGACTGCCACCTGCAGAGATCCCTGAGATAGGGTGAATGAAAGTTACCTTGCAGTGGAGAGGTCAAGATCTCAGCAGAGCATCCAGGAGTGGGAGATCAGACTTAGTCAAAGACAACAGAAGAGACCGGATTTCAGCTTCTGCTTGGCCACCCCCTGTGCAGTGAACAACCTGCCCACCAGGACAGGACAGGTGTGATGGTGAGGAGATGGGGACATGGAGTTAAGAAGCCCCTTTAGAGTCAAACCATAAGAGCCTTTGAAATCCAATTCTCAGTCTCATCTTCACTGAAATTTTTGGTGGAAAAGGGAAGAGAGAAAGTACAGACAGAGCAATTCTAACATTCACCTCCACAAAACCATTTATCTCCATTGTGTAATTTTTCCCTGGTGATTGAATCTTGCGCCAACTAATTAGCACTTTTGCAATAAGCCAACCAGTTCTTGGAAAGAACAAATAGATTGTGTGTGTGTGTGTGTGTGTGTGTGTGTGTGTGTGTGTGTGTTGCCCTCCCCACAGCAGGACGGGCAGGGATGGATGTGGTTGGGGGCAGGGGAGGGGAGAGGAGGAGCCTGGGTGGGGTGACAGGAGGCACAGCACAGAGAAGCATGGAGCATGGAATTGTCCAACCCTCATTGGGAGGCAGAGTGAAAATCCAAGGAGCAAAAAGAAACAAAGAACAGATTTCCCACTTGGGCATGCAAGCACAGGAGTCCCACAATGATTAATGATGCAATCAGACCACAGAGGCTTCTCAGGTTTCTGTGCAAATGAAAAGAAAAATTTGCAAATGTGGCTGAAATCCAAGCCCCAAGTGTAATCCGAAGAGTCTCTGCTCAGAGCAAGGAGAAAATCCGTCTCTGGGGGGCATGATGTAGCCACCCTGCGGGTGTCTGCCTGAGCTCAGATTGAATTGAGGGGTTTATGGAGCAGGATTCCACACCATGGGCGGGGCCCAGGTCAGCAGCAGAGAAGGTTCTGGAATAGTTACCCAGCACTATCAACGCCAGGCAGGCCTCCCCTGCCAGGGATCACAGGGTAGGCTCTCAGGAGACCTTAACCTGGGGCATCTAAGGATAGAATTGCAGGGGAGCCCCAAATGTGGGAATGAAAACATTTTATCTTTTTTTTTCCACCAAACTAACTGAAATTAGAAGTTCCTTCCCTGATGAATGTGAGCAACAAGCCACAGTGAGATTTGCAGTACTGTGACTATTGCCTGAAGAAATCACAGGTATTTTCCTCTCGCATAGCAGGCAGGTGCCACAGACATCTCAAAATATCCTGCACTACCTCATCATTACTTTGAAACTACGGTAATCATTAGAAGTGTGCTAATTTTGCTATATAACAGGTTAATTAAGAAATGCAGATGCTACTGAAACTCAAACTCAAACTTGCCTTTATATTTCAATATAATTGGCTTCCTTTATAAGCCTATGGATTTTATTTGATGCATTTAAAACCATTATTTTGAGAAGGAGACCATAGGCTTCACCAAATTGCCAAAGGTAGTTACGACCACACGGAGTAGCTACAAGTCCTGGCTAACTCTTGTGCATTGCTTTAGTTAATCCTCATGACGTGTTTTGAACAAGATGTGAGCAGGACGAGGCTGCCTCCCTGCTCTCTCCAATGCCAAGGCCAGTCCACCTGTAGCCATGGCATCTTCCGGAATGCACAGCTATACTTGCTGGCTCCTCCTCTCCCCTCCTGGGATCACCCACCCTACCACTTGCCAGGGCCAGCTCTGCGCCGCTGCCACCCCCTGCCCCGGAACTCACATGGACCAGATCCATTCCCAGAGATGGGCAGTATTTAAGATGAGTAGGGGGCTTCAAAGGTCTGGAAATCTTGCTAAGGACTCCACCTGTGAGTTAAAAGCCTTCTGGAGCTAGGACATTTTTAACAACGTCCAATAAGGGAGAAGCTCTGCTCCACACATGCACTGAGCTCTGCTGTTTTCTCTCAGCCTCCCCGACTAGACTGTAGGCTCCAGAGCTTCTAGGACGGGCTGTGCTGTTTGCTGCTGTTCTCCCCGTGGCCAGGAGGCACCTTGCATACAGGAGGAGCTGGGATGCTGTGGTTGAATGAACAAATGAATGAACAAATGAACTCATTTCATCCATGGCTAATGTGGCAGACTGCATTTTTTTAAAATGGTGCTACAACCTCTTCTATCCCACACCCTCTTCTCCCCACGTGTTTTTGGTTCTCTTACATTGAGAAAGTGGAGTCTGTGTTTCCATTGCCTTGAATCTGGAAAGGTCTGTGACTACAGGGAAGTGACACAAGGTGCTTCCAAAGATAGGTCACAATGGGCAACACCTCTTCCGCCTAGTTCCAGATGGAACCCAACCGCCTTGCTGTGAGGAAGCCCAGGTGAGCCACATGAGAGGCCACACGCACATTACAACCAGCAGCTCTAGCTGAGGTAAGAGCTGACAGCTGCACCACCTACCAAGCACTTGAGCAACTGGCCTTCAGTGATTTCAGCCCCCATCTTCAAGTCTCCTCAACCAGCCCCCAGACACCATGGAACAGAGACAAGCCATCCCCACTGTGTGCTGTGTGAACTCCTGACCCACAAAATCATGAGCATAACTAATGGGGGTCATATGCCACTAAGGCTGGGGAGCTACTTATGCAGCATGGGTAACTGGGCACAGGTTCAGAGGTGAGAGAGAGGCCACTCACATCAGAAGGGCCAGGGGCCCAGGCCTGGAAGAACTAAACCTGAGAAGGAATGTAGAAGGGCCAGAGGGGCCCACAGAGGGTGGAACGCTGAGGCTCCTGCCTAGGACCCACCTGGCTAGTTGTCTAGAGCTGTGGCTGGGTGGAATAGAGGGACAGTTCTGGGGAAGAGAGGAGGAAGTACTAGGAGGGCAGCAGGGGCTAGACTAGGCCCCCCTGGGCAGGGGGTGCCAGGGATCTGAGCCTAGTAAGTCTTATGGCCACAAACCTACTGGTCCAGAGTGAGAGGAAACTCAGCTCATGGGCCCAGGAGGACACAGCACTTCTGTGCAAGGAGGGCTGCTCAGAACCCAAAGAAGCCCCAGAAGAAACAGTGAGAGAGGGAGGGCAGAGAGATAGACAGCCTCCAGCTCCCCCAGACAGATAGCTCTTTCCCTCCAGGGACACCCATCCCTACAGCAGCCTGACTACCTTGGCTCTCAGGACCAGGGGACTGCAGGGGCATCCTATGTACCCGAACATTCAGGAAGGCACTTTGGAGCAGACAAACCCAAGCCCAGCCTGGCTGGGTTGCCCTGATGCCCTTGAGCCTCAGCAGCTTATCAGTAAAGTGCTGATGTCACCACCTTGCTGAAATCAGAAAGGACCCTTGTGCCAAGTCACCCTTGCAGGGCCTGACTGGCACTCGGTGCTTGCTTGTTTCCTTCTCTTCCTGAGAACCAAAAAAGTTGGGGAAGGTAAAGAAAAACAGCAGCCCAGGAGGTCCTGCCACAGGGTCAAGAATCTGCTGGGACCTCAGGGTCAGTATAGCCTCCTGGGGCAGGCCACCCAGCTGGAAGGAGTTCATTCAGCAGAGCTGAGGGTCCACGGAGGAGTACATGGCGCGGCGCAGGCTATGCCTCTGTCTCCAAGGAGAGCAGCTGACTGTGTGGTCGGCCAGGCTGTGTGTTCTTAATGAGCAGCACATTTCCACACACTGGATCCTTGACCCTCCTGCCTGCGGAGATGCTCCCACATTCCCCCCACTCCCTCCTCACACATTCCTGAGCCTTCAGCTCTACTTCTGGGAAGGCTGTGAAGGCAGCACCCCTTCTGTGAGCTGCCCCATGCTACTACCTTCTGGAGCTCTATTATCCTGCCTAGTGTCCC
Source organism: Ursus maritimus (assembly GCF_017311325.1). Lineage (NCBI taxonomy): Eukaryota > Metazoa > Chordata > Mammalia > Carnivora > Ursidae > Ursus > Ursus maritimus. The sequence continues at coordinate 107,002,507 of NW_024423343.1, read as the reverse complement.
TTTGCCCCCGCACAGGTATCTGCAAAGTGCTATCCCATTACTTCTTGTTCCATTATCCCATGACTTTGTGGTGTGCTCACTTTGACTTAATTTTTTTAACATCCAGACTGCAAACCCGAGAATCTCTGCAATCAGGAATGAGTCAGAGCTATGGCTCCCAGACACAGCAGAGCAAAGGGGCCTACGCAAGCCAACTAGAAGAAGGAAGGATAGGAAAGGCACAGAGAGCAAAGGGGCTAGATGCTGCAAGATGCAGGGGGCTGAAGAGCAGCAGGGCAGCTGCACTGTGTAGTCTCCCAGGTGGCAGCCTCCACTACTCACGAGCCCATTGCAGAGAAACAGCTCACCCAGCAGGCCTGACAGAACCAGCAGCACAGTGATGTTGCCACTGCTCCCAGGACTGCTAAGAGGCAGCGGGATCAGTACTGCAGATGCTGATTCTCTTCCCAAGCATCCCTGATGCTGGCAGGACAGCCACAACCTTGATGCCGTTGTCCACTCAGCTTCAAGTCTCCTCCAGAAGGGGGTTCCAGGCCCTTCTCACAAAGTCAGATTAAGATTCTTTTTAGAACATATTTCCTTACAAGAAAAACACACAGCAGGAATCTAGCTGGTCCTAGGCAGTGGCTTCCACTAGGAAGGCCATCCCTACCAACTATGCTAAGTGCCCAGAACCCCTTCACACCACCATTCACTCCTGCCAGGGAAGAACTAGACCCACAGTCACATGCAGAGGCCTCTAGGGAAGGTGATGTTTTAACTGATTAAGCAGTGTTCCCACTGCAGCTTGATTCACTTCACAGACTGGCTTTGTTTTCAATATGCATTAGTTTTCTATTGCTACTACCATTGAGGGGTCCCCAGGACCTCTCCCTGTTGACAAGTCAATAAGACTCACAAAACTCAGAAGAGCTGTTGGTACTCACAGTTTTGGTGTGTTGCAGTGATAGGATACAGGTTGAAAGCAGCAAAGGGAAAAGGCACACAGGGTGACTCCAGGAGATACCAGGCACAAGCATGTACTATTCACTCCCAGGAGGATCACACAACAGTACTTAAGTCTCCCAGTGAGGATACGTGTGCAGTGTGGCCATCCAGAGTGTTTTCTGGGGGTCACTCACACAGGCATTAAGAGCCCATGAGAGTGACCTTAGTGACTCAGTCTCCAGGCCCCCCCAGCAGCCAAACTATACACAGTGTGGCTCGGGGTCTAGACAAAGAAAAACAAGCATTCATCATTGTTATGGGCTGAATTGCATCCCCCCCCCAAATTTTTATGACCTCCAGAACGTTGGAATGTGACTGTATTTGGAGATAGGGACTTTAAAGACGTGATTAAGTTAAATGAGGTCGTTAGGGTGGCCCTCATTCAATCTGACCAGTGTCTTTATTAAGACCAGTGTCTTATAAAAAGAGAAAATTGGGACACACAGAGACACCAGGGGAAGTCTAAGTACAAAGGACAGACTGTGTGAGGACACAGCAAGAAGGTGCCGATCTGCAGGTCAAGGAGAGAGGCCTCAGGAGAAACCACCCCTGCCAACACCTGAATCTTGTTCTTCCAGCCTCCAGAATGTGAGATAATAACTTTCTGTCATTGTAGCTGCCCAGCCTGTGATTCTTCATTATGGCAGCCTGAGCAGACAGAGAGAGCCCTAAATCACATTGTTTGCATGAACTGTCTGGCATGGCCCAAAGCCTCAGCAATACAAAGATATACAAAGACCCTCTTATCAGGCAGGATATTTCAACGGCTCAGAAGTTATGCCCCAGGAGCTGGGAAAGACAGTCCTAAACAACTTGGAAAGTGCAGGATTTTCACAACCCGGGCCTACAGAGCTAATCATTTACTTCACACAGCTGGAACAAATCACCATGAATTCCATGGCCTAAGACAACAGAAATTCATTATCTTCTAGTTCTTCAGGTCAGAAGTCCATGGCACAGAAATCAAGGTGTTAGCAAGTGGGTTTCTTACTGCCAGTTCCAAGGGAGCATCAGTTTCCTTGTGGCTGTAGGACTTTCTTGCTGGCTGCAAACTTCTAGAGGTTGCCCACAGCCCTCAGCTCACAGCCCCCTTCTTGTATCTTCAAACGAACAAGGACAAGCTCCGTCCTTCCAATGTTGCATTTTGCTGACCTCTCTTCTCCATCTTCCTGTCCTACTTTTTAAAGGACTTAGATTTGACCCATCTGGATAATCTCCCCATCTCAAGATCTTTAAATGAATCCCATCTGCAAAGTCCCTTTGCCACATGAAATAACATATTCCCAGATCCTTGGAACTAGGGACTGGACATTTGCTGGGGGTGTGGCACTGCTACCACATCAGTTCATGTCTCCCTGATGCTTCTGTCTATGGAAGACATGCTCCACTGAAGTTCTAAAGCCCTCCTCAATATTCCTGGGAAACTCTAAGGGGTTTTCAGATTCCTGACCCCCTGTAGCTCTGGCTGCCTCATCCCATTGAATTGTCTTCTATAGTTTCTGAGCTGCATTGCTGTTTGTAATCATCACCTGGCAATGACTGAAAGAAAGGGAACACAGGAAGATTCCCCCATCACTGAACACTAACCTCTTGCCATGGCACAGTACACATTTCTAGACTGAAATGTCTTTGGTTGGGCCATGCCATGCTGACACTCTTCCCTCCTGTCTCTCCTCTGCTCCCTTCCCCTCAGAAGAAAACCAAAAACAATCCTCCCATTTGCTTATGCAAATCAATTCCACTCTGTAAATGGAAAACATTTACACCCATATGGCCTCCTTTGCATGGCCCAGAACCAGCCAGGATAGCCCCTCCACCCCCGAGCTCTGCCTCTGGCATGGGGGCAAGGGGCGATACTACCAGGGTGCTAGTTCCTGTTAGCACCTATATTTTGCACTGGAAACCGATCCACTGATTTCAATTAACCTTAGGATCATTTCCATTACAAAGAATCACCAGGGTTTCAGAGGGGAGGGGGCGGGGGAATGGGACAGACTGGTGATGGGTAGTAAGGAGGGCACGTATTGCATGGTGCACTGGGTGTTATATGCAACTAATGAATCATCGAACTTTACATCAGAAACCAGGGATGTACTGTATGGTGACTAACATAATAAAAAAAAAATCAAAATTTTTTAAAAAAGGCATCTAGCACAGATAGGTAAATGAATACATGAATAAATTAATAATTTTGGAAATACAAAAAAAAAAAAAAAAGAATCACCAGGGTAAATTGTAACAGGTATTTTCTTATGGGTGGGTGATACATACCTCACTACTACTGAAGGAGGTAGGGAATGAGCCCTGAGTGGTATATTTGGATTGAGTGCTGTCTGGGCCAAGAATAGCAAGTGCAAAGGCCCTGAGGGGATATGCTCCTGACTTGTTTGAGGAGCAGCAAGGAATCCAGAGCAGAGTGAGGTTGGGGGATAGAAGGGTAGGGGATGTGCTCAGAGACCCTGAACAGGATGGGGCATATGAGGCTCTGGGAAGAATTCCAGTGACATACCTCAGAGGTATTAGCATGTACCTATTTCTCAAAACTATGAGTTCAAATGAGACCCTGGAAAGAATGTGTAAAGATGGAAGAGAGGAGAGAACCAGGATGTAGCCCCCAGGGCCTCCAACACTTCTGGGTCAGGAAGATGAAGAGAGGCCAGGAGAGCAGATAGCAAAGAGTGGCCATGGAGGTGGGCAAAGAGCCAAGAGGACAGTGACCTAGGAGTGGCCAGCTATGTCCCATGCTGCTGAGAACCAAGGGGGGCAGGTTGGCACCCCACAACAGCCATTATGTCTCAAACATGTCCCCAAATAATGGCCAATGTCATCTAAAGGGATTCCTGACCGTGGGCTTGCAGTTCCCAAAACTCTGAGCTTCCAGGCAGCCCGTGTGCCTTATTCTTAAACATGAGTGGTCCCAGGACCACAACTCATGAAGAAAGCCTAAAAATGAAAGACCAGCATAAAGAGCAGGGACAGTTTCAAACAAAACAGCTATCACTCAGTAAACAGATCTCCACAAATAACTTTAGGAAGAGACATGCAGTGAATGTTCTGGGGAAATTGGATATGATAAGGAAGGCATCCATGGAACAGGCTGTCATAGAAATAAAAAATCAGGGGCACCTGGGTGGCTCAGTCGGTTAAGCATCTGACTCTTGATTTCGGCTCAGGTCATGATCTCAGGGTCCTGAGATGGAGCTTTGCGTCAGCCTCTGCAGTCAGCAGGGAGTCTGCTTGAGATTCTCTCTCTCTCTCTCCCTCTACCGCTGCTAGCACTTGCTCTCTCTCTCCATCTAAAAAATAAATAAATAAATCTTTTTTAAAAATAAATAAAAATTAGGGAACAAGAAAATTCTCATGAATACTACATACATTGCCAAAACGAACAATTTGATAAAAAGATAAAAACAAAAATACTCCCTGGAGTGTAGAAGGAAACACTAGCAATAATGATAAACCATGTAGGGCATCAATCCAGAAGCTCTAACAACTGACTGGTAAAAGTTCCAAAAAGGCAGAACAAAATGAAGGGGGAAAAGTATCTAAAAATTAAGAGGGAAATTTGCCAGAGTTAAGGAAGATACAAGGCTTTTGGACAAAAGAACACATCACCCATAAACATTTAACTGTCCCAATAACAACAGACATCAGGGTTTCCAGAAGGCAACAGAGGGTTCCTGCCAGGTTCTAAGCAGAAGTGATTTGTAAGACATACAATTGTTCACCTAACCAAACTATCAGAAAATGTGAAAGCAAAATAAATCTTTTTAGAAATGCAGTGATTAAAAAATTTAACTCTATATAAAACTTTGTATAAAACCCCTGTAAAACCCACATTTTTAGAAAGTTATTCCTAATAGAGTCCAATGAAGTGAGAGTGAAAACCAGGGTACGTGAAAAGACAGAACCAAATAACAGTGCACCCAGTGTAAAAGAGAGGTGGGGGTGACCCAGGATGCCACTGAGCTGCCGGCTGAGACAGTCCCCCAGGACTGCAGGGGTGAGGGGAGAGGGCACAGGAAGGAAGCCTCAGAGCACATTAGGGGCCTTTAGAGAAGTGCTGAAAAATCTATTCAAGTCTTGGGGTAAAACAAAGTTACACAAAAACTGAAAAATGGTAGCAATAATAACAATGAAAAATCTTCAAGGAAAAAAACCTTAGAAGAAAGGCATGGTGCAAATCTAAAACTAAGGCCCAGATCGATCTGAGCAGTCAGGAGTGAAGAGGGGTGTCCCCTGTGATGTCGATGCGGCAGAGGGTCCAGACTAGCCACAGAGCAAGAGGATGCCCTCCTGCATGCCAGCGGCAGTCAAAGCTGGTGTTTGTCGTCAGTGTAGAACTCACTTCTGGACCAAAACCACAGAGCGTCAGCCCTGGGTCCAGGGCTGAACGTGGCACACCATGGTCTTGATAATAGGAGTGAAGACGGAGCTGACTGAGAGGCTAGGGCGCTCCCAGCGGGGCGGGGGGGGGGGGGGGAGACTGTGCCCCAGTTCCCCCGAGTCCAGTATGGAGGCCCTGCTAATAAGCAGAGCTACCACAACCAAGGCTTGGGCTACAGGGAACCCTGACAGGGGAAGTGAGGATGGTAATGGGACACCGGTGATTCCAGGTCTCAGAAATGAGAGCATTGTGATGCCTCAGCAAGTAAGACTCACAGCTGCTCAGTCAAGGGGCCCTGGGAAGCTGGGTCACCAAGAATGGGAAGCGGAAATGGGTGGCTGTGCACATTCCCCTAGGGTAAGCTCCTCCTTCTTTCTCCCCCGCTCTGACAACTTGGACAGGCATCACTTGCCATGGCACCCTGCCTGAACAGCCCAGGAATGCACACGCCCACCCCATCAAACACCACAGTCCTCTGCACCCATCTCCTCCCAGACCTGCCCCTCCCTCAGCCCGCCTCTGATACAACCTCCATTAGCTGTGGCTCCCACTTTCCTCTCCCATTCCTCATCCCACAGCAACAAAGCTGAGGGTTCTCCCCTCCCAATACCATAAACCTGGAGCCAGCCACTTCTCTGAGCCTGCCCTGCCTGCTGCCATCCTTGTCCAAGCTCACCCTCATCTCCTGCCTCCTAACACATAGCTGTGCTTCCCCCAACCCCTGCCCCTGACAGTCTCCCCACAGCATGTCACCAGAGGGATCTTTCCAACGTGTAGGTCAGGCCGGGGCCCTCCTCAATCCAAGCCCCAGTGCCACTGTCTCACTCATAGCGATGGCAAAGTCCCCACAGTTGCCTGCAAGGCCCCATCTGCCTCCATCCTGTTCAGGACCCCTGAGCACATCCCCTACCCTTCTTTCCCAACCTCATCCCACTCAGGATTCCTTGCTGCTCCTCAAATAAGCCAGGAGCATGTCTCCTCAGGGCCTTTGCACTTGTTATTCTTGGCCCAAACAGCACTCAACCCAAATATACCAACTCAGAGCTCATTCCCTACCTCTTTGTGCAGTGATGTACCACCCATCCATAAGTAAGCACCTGCCAACAGTCACCTTGGTGATTCTTTGTAATGGACATGATCCTAAGGTTAATTGAAATCAGTAGATCAGTTTCCAGTGCAAAAAATGGGAGCCGTCAGAAACTAGCAGCTGCTCACAGCTGAGGTGTCCACACCCACCAGGAAACCCTGCCCCCTGCTCATCTGAGAACCCACTGCCCTCGTTCCTTCCAAGAGCTGTGGGGTTTGTACTTTTGGAGGGCCCAGGCAGCCCTCCAGAAGCATTGCCACCTGCGCAGAGGGCAGCAGGGGTGTGTGAAGCTCCTCTCCTCACATCGGCCAAACCTCCTGGTGCTGCGCAGGTCAGGCTGGTCGCCAGGGCAGTGAGTGCCAGTGGGAGCCTGGGACCCTGTGCCTCACTGAGACATGGCCCTGACGCCGCTGCAACCACTGTGGCTTTCCCACGGTCTCCACACAGCACTGGAAGAAAAGACAATCCCGGTTAGAAATATCCACAGGGAGGAAAAGACCAGAGAGCGCAGGCTTCAGCAGTCTCCTCACCTCCCCCTGCACCACGCCTCCCCCACACCACCCGCCCCACCCCCCACACTGTCTGCCTTTGGTGTCCTCATTTCCTCCCAGCCCCTCCCTCCCTTTTGTTTCTCACCCTCTACTCCTCCTGCTTAATTTCTTAAAATAGAAGAATTTTGAGAAACAAATTACAGACTAATGGCAGTGTCAGTTCCCATGAGCTCAGGAAAATGTAGAATTTAATTTTAAGTCTGTGAGAGCATATTTACAGAGCTCATTTTTCTCTTCAGGTCCAACGTCATTAAGAAGCTTACATACCCGAGGAGCCTCCCAGTGGAGGTGCTGATGTCACCAGGCTTTAAAAAGAGCCATTTCTTCTTCCTGGGTGGGCAGCCGCAGCCCCCTTCCCCAAGCACACTGGGCTCAATACCAGGAGGGTCACTTGGCACCCTTCCCAGTAAACTGCGAGCTCTGTGGAGCAGGGAGGCAGCCAGGTGATTTGAAGCAGGAATCCCAAGCCAGAATTTTCTTTCCCACCTTGCTGATGTTGGATCTTATGTTTTGGGAGCTTTTCTCCAAGGTATAAGACATTCATTCATTCACTCATTCACTCACTCATTTGACATTTACCTAGACTTGCAGTGTTTTAGGCACTGGGGATACAAAGTCCCTGACCTCAGCAGTTTATATTCTAGGGTGACAGAAGCAAAACAAATAAACCTATGTCAGCTGCACCAAAATGTCAAGAAGAAGAAGAGGAGTAAAAGTGCAGGTGTGGCCAGTTTGAAGAGGTTAGTCAGGGAGGACAGGCCCACCATGTGATCTTGATCCAAGACTTGAAAGAAGGGCAGAAAGTCTGGAGATGGGTGTCTGGCAGCACAAACAGTGTGTACCAAGACCCTGAGCAGGAGTGTGGTTGAAATGTTCAGGAAAATACTAGTGATCAGTGGGGCAAAAGCAGGCATGAGCAAAGGCCTGGGGGTTTCCAAGAGGGATGAGAGCCATTGGAGGGTTGGAGCAGAGAGGAACTGGGTCTGATTTTGTGTTTGGTGTGGAGGGGGAAGAGCACAGGGTACAGCCCAAAGCTTGCCCTGGACCCCTACATCAAGACTTTGGTCTCTGCCCTTCCCTGGCTCCTGCAGTGCCCCTGTCCACACAGCCAGGAGGGAAAATTTTGACAGTAACAACAGTTGTTGGAGGCTACTGAGTAACAGTCCTCGAAGATGCCCCTGTCTTTATCTCCAGAACCCGAGAATGTCACTTCCCATGGCAGAGGGGACTGTACATGTGTGATAAAGTTAAGCGTCTTGAGGGGGGAGATTATTCAGATTACAGATGTAGCCTGATGTAACCACAGGATGAATCAGAGAAGAGACTTGGTGACAGCAGCAGAGGTTGGAGGACAAGCAGTGAAGATGGAGGAAGGGCCACAAGCTTAGGAGTGTGGCGGCCTCTGGACACTGGAAAATGCAAGGGAAGGGATTCTCTCCTAGAAGCTCCATAAGGAACCCAGCCTTAATACCAGTGAAGCTGATTTCAGGCGTCTGGCCGCAGGACTGTAAACTACCAAGTCTGTGTTGTTTTCAATTGTTTCAAGTGTGTACTAATTTGTTACAGCAGATACAAGAAGCTAATACTGCTGTCTTGGGCTGTGTCCCCTAGAAGCAGAACCTGGGGCTCAACGGTGCACAGATGTCAGAGTCTTAGGTGAGCTTTCCAGGAAGCTCTGTGAGGCAGCCCCGGCAGCTTCCCCCTGGAAAGGGCCAACTCAGGTGACCTCAGGTAAAGTCAGTCTCACCCTGCTAGGGGAGCGAGGCCCCAAGCACAGACTGCTTGGAAGTGTGGGGTTCCCCTGGGGCATGCAGTCCTTGTCCACGGGCCTCTCCTGGGGCAGAGGTATGACACTCCCAGTTCCAGAGAAAGGGCACTGTGCATGGACCCCGATGAGGGCCTGACAGACGCCAGCTCTCTGCACAATCATACAAGCACCAAAGCTCACATAGTGTCCCCTGTGACCCCAGTTTAATTTTAGCAGGACAATGAATGCTCCAAAGATGGCCTATGAAGTAAAGATTCTTATTATCCCCATTTCGGAGGAATAAACTGAGGCACAAAGGAGTAGGAAAGCCACCTAAGTGCACTGCACAGCCCACAAGGCCACTGGGATGGGCACTTTTCCCGAGCACATGGGAATTCTTGTTCTGTGTGTTGGGGAGCCTATGGTCTTTATCTCAAAAGAGTGATTCTTGAAAGAGTCAGAAGGAAATTATCAGACTATAATAGGAGTTATCTCTAAGTGGGAGAGTTACAGATGATTTCTACTTTTCCTTTATACCTTTTCATATCTTCCAAATTTCCAATCAGAAATTAGGAATGCAAACCAAAACAAGGCATATTTTCAGGGCCCCATAACTGAGCAGGGGTGAGAAAGGGAGAGTGCGAGGACTCCCTTCAGAGAATCCACTTGGCACCTGTCCTCTGGGACCCCGGCCCTCACACTGGGCTGTGGGGGCAGCACTCTCCAGCGGTACCCACACTTGGCCTCAAGCAATAGGCCCCCCTCTCCCTGTATAAGCCCCTTCTAAGCTCTCTGCATGGTTGGGCCCTCACGACCTCCATTCTCTGTTGGTCAAAGCGGCCTCAAGCCAGCCCTGATGCAAGGGAGGGAACACAGGCCTCCTTCCTGGGGAACTGGGAGGCAGGGAGGTGGTACCCATCTTTCAGCCTCCACACTCACCTGCACAGTGCCCCCTGGGAAGTGGACTTCAAAATATTAAGTGGAATGAACTAGCACGCCACAAGTAAATGCACCTCTCAGTCATGCAGCAGACAGCACCGGCATTGCCTCCACTTCAGATAGACAGGAATATGCCTGTGGAATGCTGGGCCTAACACCTTCTCTCTGAGTCTTGAAGGCCAGCACCCGGCCCCTCAGAGCCATGAAGACTGTGCCCAGGACACATTCTCTTGTCCGCTGCAGACACAGCTACCATGTTATCCCAAGTATCTTTCAAGGCAAGGACACTCAGTCTATCCCACATACATGATGCCCTATGTCAAGAGCCATCTTAGAGCCTCACAGGCTCTTGGGGTTGATGGTACTTACCATGGTTGATAACTGTGACTAAGAAGAGAGCAGCTGCCATGGCCAACACACCTGGTGGCAGTGAGGTATCTCTTCCTTCAGCTACAGTAAAGCCTCTGCTTGGCCCAGGGGCCATGTGACAGCATGGAGCCTGTGTTCCTCAAAAGCTCCCACAGGGATGTGCACTGGATGAAAGGGTCTGGCCATGGGAGACACAGCTCATGCAGACAGCAGAGGCCTGCACACCCTGTACTGCCTTTGAAATGCTCCTCACCTTTCAAATGCTTCCTGGTTGGCTGGTGTGTCCTCTGGTTGTCCTTAGCTGTGTCCCCAGCTCCACTATTTATCTGCATGTGTGTGTGTGTGTGCGTGTGTGTGTGTGTACGTGTATCCACACAAGCATGCATGCACACATACCATACACCTGTGCATGCTAGGGTAATGACTTGATCCCAGGCACCACCACGGAGCACAGGGCATGTCTTCTGTGTGGCCCAGAGCACCCAGGTCTCAGGCACCTGAGGGACGGCCACCTACTAAAGCACCGCCAGGTGCTTCCTACAGCTCACCTCACTTAACCTTGCAGATCCTGACAGGTAGGTACTCTGCTCTCTACTTTGAAGACAAGGAGACTGAAGCACAGAGACTCAGTGGCTGTCAGCATTATGGGCAGAGTGCAGCTTTAACCTGCATTTATCTAATCACAAACCAACCCACTTTCTATGGCATCACATCACCCTCAGGATTCCCTGAGGGTCCCTCCTTCCCCTGAATACTTCTTAACCCTCCATTGCCTCCTTTTCTTGTTCTTCTTTTCTTAAAAAAAAAATAGCAAAAGAAAAAGAAGACTGAAAAGGTACATTTATAAAATACTAACAAAAGGTTCATCTTTGGATGGTAAAGCTCTGACTTAGATTTTGAAAATAAATTTAGACCCTTTAACAAGATAGAAAAGACTAGGCCAATAAGAAAAGTATCCCTTTTCTGCCTGTTTTCTCCTTTGCCAACAGCACAGTGCATAATTCCTCTATGTCTGAGGTGACTCTACAGTGCATGAAATAAATTATGCAGTGCGCTGGAATAATCCCTCCTTCCTCCTGCCATTAAAATGCATTCTATAAGGTGTACTTTATTAAAGTAATTAAAATGTATTCGAATTCCTCAGCCGTTTGCTCTCGAAATGTCAAAGACCTATTCTCTTATTCAAGCCATTTCTGCTAACCAACTCAGGACCTGGGTATGGCTGCCAAGCACCCACCTAAGCACCTGAACAGGAGCCAGCAGGCCTTTGGCCTCTACCAGCACCACTGGAGTTGCTGACCAAGCTCTTCTCTCTCCACCTTAGTCTTTGGGAGTTGACACAGCAGCCACCAACCAGGTCTCACTGGGCAACAGGCAGAGGGAGTCTCCAGGCGCCCTCCAGCGTGTGCCCCTCCTGCACATTAACCACCCCCGTGTCCAGGCAACAGACATTGTTCTTGGTGCTTGTGTCAAGGGCTGCAGAGCCAGTGCTTCCCAGCACATTGCCCAGCACACAGTAGGGTCCCCAAAATGTCTTTGGACTTTGTTTCTGCTTAACAGGTCTCAACCTGATTCATGCCAACTCTGGACAAGGCCATAGTACAGCTGCTCTTTACCAAGTAAGACACATGTAATAAGAAACTCCATGTAATAAGACCTGCTTCACCCAGCAATGTGCAAATATCAGTATGTTTAATATTCACAGCAACACTCAACCCAGGAGATGCTGGGTGCTGTGCTTTCAGGCAGAATCATTCTGCCATTTATTGGCTCTGGTCAACTTGACCCAAACTTATTATGACTCAGTTTCTTCAATTGTGCGAGGGATATATAGACAATACATTGCAATAATACCACTGTTTTAAAAATAGATCATACTATGTGTGGGTCACACAGTGAGTGGTCAATATGATGAAAATGATGATAATGTTAATAATGATGATAATCGTAATGATGGCGGGGTGATGATAAAGATGGTGATAATGATGATGGTGATAATAGTGATTGTGATGATGGTGATAACTATGGTGATGGTGATGGTAATGATCATGGTGATGATGATAGTAATGGCCATGGTGATGGAAATGATGATAGTGATGATGATGGTAATGGTGGTGATGATGATAGTGATGATGGTGCTGATGATGATGGTGATGATGATGGTGATGATAATGGTAATATCATGGTAGTGATGATGGTGATTATGGTGATGGTGGTAATAATAACAGTGATAGTGGTGATGATGGTGATGGTGATGGTGATGGTGATGATGATGGTAATGGCCATGGTGATGTAATGATGGTGGTGATGGTGATGATGATGATGATGGTGATGATAATGGTAATATCATGGTAGTGATGATGGTGATTATGGTGATGGTGGTAATAATAACGGTGATAGTGGTGATGATGGTGATGGTGAAAAGGATAATAATGATGGTTGTAGATTATATTATTTGTATTCCACTGAGTATAGAGACATTAAGACATTTTCTCAAGTTCTCAGAGCTGGTAAAAGGATGAAGGTCTAGCTGATTTCCTAGTCAATGCTCTTTCCAAACATTGGAAATTGCCATTACCTTTTTCCAATGTTCATTTCAATTCTCAACTCACTTCTCATATCTATTATTCCTTCAGCAGTTTGACACAAGTCCTCCCCCTGTCCATCATGATTTCATTCACTCTTCTTTTTTTCAAGCATCTCTGCATCTGACCTTCCTCACCACAGCCCCTGAATAATGAGCTGCTGCCAGGCAGAGCATTGGAGTGTGAATAGCCGGACCTCCTAGCATCCTGAACATCTGGTCCCTCCACACTCGGAGGAGTTTATGAAATATGCAGAGGCCAGGTGCTACAAATTGGAATTCAGAGGCCCACCCTCCCTTTCCTTTCGATTTCCTTTTTGAGAATTTAGTTCTCCAACATCAATTTCTGTTTGTAATAAATATTTAAGTACTTTGCCTGCCAGGTCTGCAGCATGGGAATGCTTCAAGCTGGCAGCCGCAGAGCCTCTGGCTGCCCCACGTGGCCACCCTGGGCCCACGGGGAAGACTCCCTCAGGAGGTCTCAGCTGGGGTGCTTCTTGTGCCTTCTATTCCCATAGCTGCTACAAAGGACTCCTCCCTTTGGCTTGTCTTCCATGTCCAATCAAGGACCACATCCCATCTGGCTGAGATTGTTGCCACAGACTCCTCCTTGGATTCTGTGCCTCCAGCCACCCCACCCCCATCCACACTCCTCCACTAGGTTAAATCCAAATCCAATCTGTCACTTCCTGGCCTGAAACCCCACAATGGCCCCCCTATGTCTGCAACATAAAGTCCAGACTCATTAATACCCTGCGCCAGCCCCTGTGCAATGTCTCCCATCTCCCTAGCTCCAGCTCACACTCTCTCATTGCACAATATTGCTGACACACACACTGATTGCACTTCTGGGCTTTGCTCCTGTCCTCCCTTTGTCTGGGCCCCTGCATCACTTCTGCCTGCCACTCAAGGCTGGCTAGCTCATGCTCCTGTTCTGTCTCATCCTCAGCTGGCAAGTCCTTCAGGAAGCCTCCCTGCTGCCTCTCCTGGATCTCCCTGAGCTTGAGCTGAGTACCCTCCCTTGTCCTGTACCCCTTGACTCTGGATCTTCTATCACATCTCCAGTACCTTACACAGTACAGCACCTGCCTATCTGTTTTCTGTCTCCCTCACTGACTGAAGACTCATCCAGAGCCCAGCAGGAGATGCAGGACCAGAATGGCTGGCTGCAGGGCTGTGAGAAGGTACTCTAGAAGCTCAGTCCCAACAAAGCCTGGTCTGGAGCCCAGTTCGATACCCTCCCCACCTCCCTGCTCCCTTTGGCTGCTCAAGGCTCCCTAGCATGGACTTGCCAGTTTTAGCACCTTTCCAGTCTCTCTGAAACTTGTCTGTGATGTCCTGAGTCTTTGAAAGATGCTCCTGGGTGTCATGAGGTTCTTAGGAGCCTCTGAGTCCACTGGCCTGGGGGGCTGACAATGTGTGGACATTTAATGGAGTGACATGGAAAATGTCTGCATCCATGTTCCATGAGGTAGGTCTCCAGTCCCAGCTGCATTCCAGTCAAGAACCTCTCGTTCTGGACAAAGGAGCTGAAAGCAACCTCCCCCCGCCCCGCCTTTTCACAGTCACATGATCCCTGAACAACCCATAAGGCTCAGACAACAGGACTACACTTGTCCCACAGAAATAATGGGGGTCTTTTTTTTTTAACTGAAGTGAAGTTGGCATTCAATATTATATTAGTTTCAGGTGTACAACATAGTCATTCAACATTTGTGTACATTACAAAGTGATCACCAAGATAAGTCTCACTACCATCTGTTACCATACAAGGTTGTCATAATATTATTGACTATATTTCCTAAGAACAGGGGTCTCTTCCAACATGAGCAAAAGAGGTAGACAACCCCTCTTAGAAAATATCACCTGGCCGCTCATTTTGTCAGGGTGTGGGGCATCCCACCACCTATGAAATGTAAGGGGTGGCATTTTCGAGAGCAGCAGTGGAAGGACTGCCACCGATGTAAAGTCAGCTATGAACCTGTAGGAAATTGATTTTGCACCTTGCACCCTGCATCAGCTGAATTCATGAATGGATATGTTAAGGGATACTTACAAAGCAGAGTGTTAAGCAGTTCAGGGCTCACGGCTCAGCAAAATCTTCACCCAGAATCCATAAAAGAAATTCCATGGCGTATTGGCATTTGGGACAGAGGTAGGAATGCAAGTCCCACTGCTCCATCCACTTTGAAGATCTGTCCATCAGCACAGTAATCACTGAGGGAGGTGTGTTATCATCCCCATTTTACAGATGAGAACACTGAGGCTAAGAAAGCTTCAATAACTTGGCCAAGGAACCAGAGGCCAAGTTTGAATCAGGAAAGGTAGCCTGGCAATGGTGAGGAACTAAGTCTGCCTTACTGGCCACCTGCCCATGGCCTCATGACTGGGCTTCCCTGCAGCCTGGACTGTAAAGGCTGCAAGCTGTAGGTGACCTCATAGGCTCGGTGCAGGCTAGCCCAGGAAGCCCGTACACTTGCCTGCGGGGGTTGTTTGTTGCAGTAGCACTGTTGTGGTAAAGACCTGGAACTCTGGGCCCAGTGCATGCTGGGAACATAAGCACTAAGGATACAGTAGCTGACTAAACACATGAAATCCTTGTCCTCATGCTGTTCATATTCCAGTGAGGGGAGACTCAAAAATGCCAGTGAACAAATCAATATAAACTGGGTCATCTAATAACAAGTGCAGTGGACAAAACCAAATAGGGAAGGGCAACAGAGAGGGCGGGGTGGGGATACGGTCCACTGCTCAGATCAGGAGGGCCTCTGCGACCTGAGGGGAGTAGGAAACAAGCATGTGGATATCTCCAGCACAGAGGCACAGAGCAGAGGCCCTGGAGCAGGGTGAGTTGGGCACCCACAGGGAACAGATGAATCTGGGACGGAGCAAGGGGGCAGCCTGCAGGGACAGTCCAGGAGGGCCACAAGGGATAAGAGCCACTGAGGGTTTGAGCAGAAGATAGACCCAATATGACTCAGGTGTAACAGGGTCACTTCTGCTGTAGTGCCAGGTATAGACAGCAGGGTACAGTGAAAGCAGCAAGGCCGGATGGGTGGCCCTGGTAGCCACCTAGGCCAGAGTGGCTGGATGCTTGGACCAGGGAAAATGTGAGAGGTGGGAGGAGGGGCCCGATTCTGAATATATTTGTTGATATGGGATACCAGAGAAGAGGGAAGCAAGATAATTCCCAGACTTCCCACCTGAGCAACCAGAGTGATGAAGATGGCATTCATAAGAAGATTCCTGTGACCCACTCTTAACACCTAAGAGATCTTGTTTTCTCCTCTCTGGAAACACCATGGTGGGAATGATGTAGGAAACTAGGAAAGCAAGTTCACCTGAGTCTTCCAAAACAGGCTGCTGGCCAGGTGAGCTCTGGAAGAGCTGTTAGGTGTCCTTTCTTTCACCAGGCCCACACTACCCACCTTGCTGTCTTACATGATATGGTGCTTAGAGAGGGTGACTGCCATCCAAGCTGACGGGTGGCACCTTGCACACACAGACCCAGCTTCTGCCTGGTGGGGACCACAGAGGGGCAGGGTCAGAGGGCTACAGCTGTGGCAAAGCTGAGAGGATGCTAAGTTCACATCACAGGCAATCTCAGCAATCAGCTTAGTGCTTTACAGACGGTCCAGGGGACAAACTGTATGCCTGAGGTGAAACGTGAATGGTCCTGCCAGTGTCAGACACATTCTGATAAACCCATCTGCAGCCAAGGAAAAGTAAGAGCTTTGACCAGAAGCTGCTTTGGTGCCCAAGGAGCACTCAGAGGAAGGGCATTGCCTGCCTCAAGGAGGTTCTGGGTTTCCCTCCAGGTCTCCGTAACTCCCATGGCTGCCCCGGGCCTGGATGCTGGGGGGCTCCCAAAGGGAAGATCATCACCATCACAACGAGATGGTGCTGTCCCCAAGCCACACGGCTGACAGTGGCAGGAGGGATAGGTGACCAGGCCTGAAGACAGGGATCCGGCTTTACAGCATGGATTTCACCAGGTTCTGGTGATTTTATCACAGTCTGCCTTATTTCCCAAATCTCCACGGAGCACAGAAACCACAGCTTGTCCCACCTGGAGCAGAAGAGGAGCAGGTAGGCCACAGAGCCAGTCAAGGTGGGCCATTCTCAGGCCCTGAATCAGGACCAACTGTCCTCAAAACGTTTATCTGGTTCTCCATTCCAATCCCACCCCAGCACCCTGCCTTTAATTCTAGAGCCTTCCTGGAGTTTTGTACCAATAATAGGTGATTAGGTCTAGCTTTCTCCAGTGTCCAAAGTCACTTACTATGTATGCACGCTCTCCCAGGCTTCTAAAACGTTCTGAACACCTCCTCTCTGATACAGGCACGTCTCCTCTTATTGCCCTTCAGTTTAGTGCCCTTTGCAGATGCTGCATCTTTCACAAATTGAAGGTCCGCGGCCACCCTGCGTTGAGCATGACTATCGATGCCATTTTTCCAACAGCATTTGCTCACTTCGGGTTTGCGTCACCTTTTGGTTATTCTTGTGATATTTCAAACGTTTTCGTTATTATTGTGTTTGTTGTGATCTGTGATCAGTGGTGTTTGATATTATCGTAATTGTTTCGGAGCACCACAGACCGTGCCCATATAAGACAGTGAACTTAACTGATAAATGTTATGTGTGTTCTGACTGCTCCACCAGCCACCCGTTCCCCTGTCTCTCTTCCTCCCAGGCCTCCCTATACCCCGAGACACAACAATATTGAAATAAGACCAATTAATAGCCTATGATGGTCTCGAAGTGTTTAAGTGAAAGGAAGAGTCGCCTGTCTCTCACTTTAAATCAAAAGCTAGAATTGACTAAGCTTAGTGAGGAAGGCATGTCAAAAGCTGAGACAGGCTGAAAGCTACCCCTCTTGCACCAAACAGTTAGCCAGGTTGTGAGGGCAAAGGAAAAGTTCTTGAAGGAAATTAAAAGTGCTGTTCCAGTTAACACACAAGTGAGAAGAAAACAAAACAGCCATATACCTGATACAGAGAAAGTTTGAGTGGTCTGGATTAGAAGATCAAACCAGCCACAACATTCCCTTGAGCCAAAGCCGAATCCAGTGCAAGGCCCTTACTCTCTTCAGTCCTGTGAAGGCTGAGAGAGGTGAGGAAGCTGCAGAAGAAAAGTTTGAAGCTGACAAAGACTGGTTTGTGAGGTTTAAGGAAAGGACTCATCTCCATAACATGAAAATGAAAGATGAAGCAGCAAGTTCTGATGTAGAAGCTGCAGCAAATTCTCCGGAAGATCCAGCTGAGGCCATTAATGCAGGTGGCTACACCGGCAGGAGATTTCTAATGTAGATGAAACAGCCTTCTATTGGAAGAAGATGCTATCTAAGACTTTCACACTAGAGGAGTCAATGCCCGGCACCAAAGCACGGGCTGACTCTCCTGTTCCTTAACGTAGCTGGTGACTTTAAGTTGAGGCCAATGCTCATTTTCCAATCCAAAAATTCTGGACTCCTTAAGAATTATGGTTAAATCTACTCTGCTTGTGCTCTACAAATAGAACAAAAGTGAGGATGATAGTACATCCATTTGTAACATGCTTTACTGAAGGTTTTGAGCCCACCGTTGAGACCACCTGCTCAGGAAAGAAGTTTCCTTCAAAATATGACTGCTTATTCACAACGCACCTCCTCACCTAAGACCTCTGATGGAGATGCACGCAATTAACACTGGCATGCCTTTTCACACAACACCCATCCAGCAGCCCATGGGTCAGGGAGTAAATTTTGACTCTCAAGTCTTATTCCTTAAGAAATACATTTCATAGTCTAAAGCTGCAATAGATAAAGATTCCTCTGATGGATTGGGAAAACTTAATTGGAAATCTTCTGGAAAGGGTTTGCCATTCCAGATGCCATTAAGAGCATTTGTGGGGGCGCCTGGGTGGCACAGCGGTTTAGCGTCTGCCTTCGGCTCAGGGCGTGATCCCGGCATTGTGGGATCGAGCCCCACATCAGGCTCCTCCGCAATGAGCCTGCTTCTTCCTCTCCCACTCCCCCTGCTTGTGTTCCCTCTCTCACTGACTGTCTCTATCTCGGTCGAATAAATAAATAAAATCTTTAAAAAAAAAAAGAGCATTTGTGATTCATGGGAAGAGGTCAAAATAGTAACATTAACAAGAGTTTAAAAGAAGTTGATTCCAGGCCTCATGGATGACTTGGAGGGGTTGAAGACTTCAGTGGAGGGAGTAAGAGTAGCTGTGGTGGAAATAGCAAGGGAAGGAGAATTAGAAGTGGAGCCTGAATATGGGACTGAATTGCTGCGATCTCGTGATAAAAGTTGAACAGATGAGGGGTGGCTTCTTATGGATAAGCAAAGAGAGCAGTTTCTTGAGATGGGATCTACTCTGGTGCAGATGCTGTGAAGATTATTGAAATGACAACAAAAGATTTAGAATATTACAAAAATTTAGTGACAAAGCAGTGGCAGGCTTTGAGAGGTTTGACTCCAATTTTGAAAGATGTTCTCTTGTGGGTATAATGCTCTCAAGTAGCATCACGTGCTACAGAGAAATTGTCATGGAAGGAAGACTAAACTGATGCCACAGACCTCATTGTCGTCTTGTTTTAAGAAACTGCTACAGCCACCCCACCTTCAGCAGCCATCACCCTGATCAGTCAGCAGCCACCAACACCCAGGCAAGACCCTCTGCCAACAAGAAGATTACAACCTGCTGAAAGCTTACAGAATGGTTAGCTTTCTAGCAATAAACTATTTTTAATTAAGGTATGCACATTGTTTTTTAGGCATAATGCTATTACACACTTAATAGACTACAACACAATGTAAAGATAACTCTTACATGCACTGGGAAACCAAAAAATTCATTTGACTCACTCTCTTGGAATATTCACTTTATTGAGCTGGTCTGGAGCTGAACCTGGACTATCTCTGAGGCATGCCTGTGTTATGTCCTCCCTGGTTCTCTTTTTGTTCTTGTAAGTTTTTGCTCTTTTTACTCCTTTACTGTCATTTAAATGTAATTTTGATAGGAGACAGAACACTGCATGTGTTCAATTTTCCTTGATTAAAAAGGAACCCCTTCTTGCCTTTTGGAAATTTCCCCCTAAGATTTTTAATTGCTGCATTGATCCATTCCACACACACACATCAAGTGTGCTGCAGGCCCTGTGCAAGTGCAAAAGGGATTCAGAGACAGGGAGACAGGGTGGACATGACTAGACTCAGAGCCCAGGGAAGAGCACACAGATGGGGCCAAATGGCTCAATGCACAGCAGAGGGCGCCCATGGGGGCTGGGAAGGATAGCCATCACTCTTTTTGAGTCAGGGGTGGCTGAGGGAGCTAGGCCACGGAGGAGCAGCATAGGAGCCCACCGTCTGGGCACACTCCTCCCTACCTGGCCCTATAGCGCAGGCAAAGTCAGATCCCTGGGCCCTACCCACCCTGCCTTTGGGATGCCAGCCCCACCTTCTCTGCCAGCTCTGCCTAGACCCTCCAGCCACGTGCAGCTGTGGGTCTGCACTTTGTCTCACCTCCAGGCCGCTGCACCTGCTGCTCTGACATCTGAAACACCCTCAAGTGCCCTCCCCATGTTACCCTCCCACTCATTTCATGTCAACTAGGAGGATGCCAGAGTTCTGCTCTGAGTACCTAGACCCCTCCCTCTGTCTCCATAGGTCCCTGGACTTCATTCTGCCCAACAGCTAGCCAGCAGTACCATCCTTGCCCATTCAGGTCATCTTCACCAGCCTTGAGCATGGGGCACAGACCAGCACTACAGAGGTCAGTGACTGGCTTGTGTGTTCAGAGGAGAGGCAAAGCTGGCTAGTTCTGAGTACAGGTGACCATTGAATAGTAGGAGACAGGCCCAAAGCCAGCCAGGCAGATGAGGGGCTGGACCTGACTTCAGAGAGGCCAAAGCAGGCCATGAGGGGCTCCATTCCAGTCCCCACTCACCTGCAGAAGGCCTCAGTTACAAGAGGCATGGAAGGTCTGTGAGCACTGGACACACAGTGGCTCCCGGTCACTGGGGTCACAGCTCTCCCCTTGGAAAGTGCATACTGTACTAGGCACTGTCCTAAGCATTTAGTGAGCTATTTTTGTTAATCCTTTAAATGTGGGATTTAGACAGTATTTTCCTCATTTTAGGTTCAAGGCCCAGCAAGAAAGCACCTCTGTTTTTGTTGCAACAGTAAGTCACCTGCATCATGTTTCCTAGATCTAATCCCTATTGGTGAGCAGGGAAAGGGGAGGGTCCAGCCCATTCTGGTCACTTCCACAAAGGAGAAGCTCTAGCCCTGGGCTGCCCACCCTCCAGCAGTGAGAAAGCAACCCAGAGAGGACCCCCACTTAGAATCAGTGTGCACCCAGAGCAGCCCCAGGGAGAATAGTAAGAACAGGTGGCATCCCAGATGGAGGGTCTAGAGCTACAGAGGGTGACAGGGACAATGCAGAGCCTCCCCCAGATCTGCCATCTGGACCACCTAAGCAAGGGCAAGAAGGGTCTACACCACCTCACTATACCAGACAGGGAAACTGAGGACAGCAGTGGCCAAACCAGGCCTGGGTTCCTCTCTGCCCTACTAGCCTCCCAGTTGCTATCTCAGAGTACCCCTCCCTCACTCCCTACTCCCCACCCCAAGTGCCTGACATGCTCTCCCGGTCTCTGTCTCTTCTTTGCTTCCCTGGTTTTCACGCTGAGCTTTCTTCTTGTCTTCACGGTGATATCTGAGCCAGGGGCCTATGCTGTGGGGCTGCATCGCTGGGGGCCCAGGGGTCCAAGACTCACGTTCCTAGGGGAGGACACAGGGGGCAAAATAGCCAGTACAGGGTTCTCAGCCTTTCAGAGTAGCAAAGGGCTTAATCCCAGCTTCCCCTGCCCACCTTACCCGGCCTCACCCTTCTAAATTCATCCACTGTACGTCTCCCTCCTCCCACTTTCTTTTAAACCAGCAGAATGTTACCTCCTCTTCCTTTGGAAGAAAAAAAAGTATCTGCAGGCGAGGAAGCCAGTTCCTCCCGACAGCCCAGGCAAAACGCCTAGGCTGCCTGTCAAATTTGATTTCGAAAGATAATTCTATTTTGAGCAAAAGAATAATGAAAAGACATCCCCAGCTGTCCTGGAAATATCTCGATTCTCTTCTCCCACCAACTCAGGTGCTCAGGCTCGGCTCTGTGTCCCTCCCTCTGCTGTGTCCACTCAGTGTCCTGCCTGCAATGGCTCTCTCCTCCTTCCCCTTGTCCTCCTTGGCTCCCTCTCAGAGCCCTCGCCCACTCCTCCCTCTTAGGGGACTGATGAGGAATGATGACAGCCAGGCAGAGCACACAGGGCCTTCTCCGTGCCCGGCAGTGGCGTGCAGCACAGGGTCACACCCACACAGAGCCTGGCACATCCAGTCAGCACCCACTGAATGACTGAGTCAGCCTCATGCCAGGTCACGGCAACTGGGGAGGAGGGCTTCCGTCTCACCAAAGAGGCTTGGTGGGTTATTTGAGGACTGAAGTGATAAAGCTGGTGGCTAGGGAGCCTGGGACTGTCTCTGCCTGTGCTGGCAACTTCCCTGGTAATGCTGAGAACGCTGCCTGCCAGCAGTCCCGCAAGCATCCAGTCCCAGCTCGCCTTCTGGGGCTGCACCTACCAAGGGAGGAAGATTCACCCTCCTTTCCTCCATGCAAAAGGAGTCCAGCCCACGAGCCAACCTGACAGCTGAGGCGTGTGCCTGGGACACCCTCCAGAAGGTCTCATGGGGGAGCCCTGAGCTCACCCCCTCTCCTGCCCTTCCTTCCCAGCAGCAGCTGGCTGGAGCTGGAGGACACCCTTCCTCTCACTGCTGCAGTCTGCCCATCACTACCCCCCCACACACCACCAACACTGCCAGGAGGCTCCCTGCACAGGGTTTGGGAACACAGGGAAGAGTGGGGAAGGCACGATGCTGGAGAGCGGGACAGTGGGGAGCCCGAGGGAGGGCAGGATCCAGGCGAGGCCCACCCAGGTTCCCAGCCCTTCCCTGTGCTACCCTATCCATCACACCTGCTAACTTCTGATGCCCCACACCATAGATGGCATTGATTTTGCTTGTTGTCTGCCTCCCTCTGATGACTTTCAGCTTCTACAGGGATTCTTGTCCCCTTTGTTCATGTCCCCAGGAACTAGAACAGTGATGGGCACAAGCAGAAACAGACCATGGGCATGGACCTGTCAGGGAAGGCATGGATGCCACATGGCCCAGGACAATCCAGGGTTCTGCTCA
The DNA here is from genome assembly GCF_017311325.1 of Ursus maritimus. NCBI lineage: Eukaryota > Metazoa > Chordata > Mammalia > Carnivora > Ursidae > Ursus > Ursus maritimus. Next base: position 106,979,627 of record NW_024423343.1, on the reverse strand, counting down.
GCACAAGGACCCCCAACAGTTTGCAGGCTTTACCCCACGTACTTCCCACCCATGTCCCTCATGTAGCCCTGAGAGGGATTATCCTACCAGTCTCCTAACCAGAACACAAGGATCCCAGTCACTGAGCCATTCCCCCAGCCAGCAGTGAAAGAGAAAGCTGGAGCCGGCCTAGACCCAGGGATTGGGGAGGGGGGGTGGGCACCCACCACTAGCTGTTCCCTGGGAGCAGCCACCTCAGAGGGACCCCCTAATCCATCTACATAGCCCCTGAAAAGGACGAGCTCTCTGCACAGGCAGGGAGGGGGGTGGGAGAAGGAAGCTGCTGCCAGTGTTTTCCTTTCCCCAACTCGAGTGAACACTTCCTCCAGGAAAGCATGAGATTTTCAAAAGATGAGCGGCAGACAACATGGCTAGTGTCCCTCCAGTTGACCTATTTTGTTGGGCAAACACATCTAAGGGGATGCAACCATGGAGCGGGGTCATTTATGCCCCACCTTCACCTGGAATGTATAATATTTTTCTGGTCCTTCTACCCCTGGATTTCCAATTTTAATGCAAGTCTGGTCACTGAAGCTCTAAAACAAGTCTCAGGTCAGTAGCAACCTCAGTGAAAGCTTATCAACCCTGTCATGTAAAGAGGTGATGCTTCAAGACATCGACAGTGGGAAGGAGAAAATGAAGCTGGGAAGAAGCAGAGGAGTGCATGTTTTTCCTCCTGTGTGACACGAGAGCTGTAAGGTGCCCCAAGAGTAGACAGCCCAAGAAACAGAGGTGTAAGGACATAATTCAAATTTATCAAAATAACAATTACTTGTAATAGCGATTGTAATAGCATAAAAATTAAAATTTGAGAGGAAAAAGTTAAAAATACTGGATACCTTAAATGAGCTAAATTCCTCTCTTAAATATTGAGGACTGAATACATGGGTCTTGGTTGATAAATCAAGGATAGGGGCATGCTTGATTCCATGTTTATTACAAAGTCTTTATAAAAATAATTTTAGTGGCTGCATGATATCTGTCTGGGCAATTTATTAGGTACCTAGATTGCTGGATATATATCTTTCACTGTTACCAAGTACAAGGACTAAAATTACTAGACAAGGGTTTAGAATACTTGACAACTCTTACTTACAGATGGAGAGTCCATTTCCAGAAAAACAAAAGTTATAAATGGTTAACAGAGGATGGGAGGTTAGAAGAGGTACAGAATGAGGCTACATGCTTTTTATTTTCTGTTCTTTTGGACATTTAATTATTTTCTTTGTACATGTTTATATAATATTCGTGTATTATTTTGTTATTTAAACAATATGTTATCAAACATTCTAGATGTTTCTCTAGTACTTTCAGTCCTAGAATTCAGTTGCAATAGAAGTTATAAGTCCAGTTGTTAATATTCTATAGCCACTAAAATTATTTTTATAAAGAATTTATAATAACTATGGGAAAAACTTCTGTTACAGTGTAAGATGAAAACTGCAGAACATGAAATTGTATATGGACTATGGTCACAAATATATATAAAAACAAGAACAAGAACAAGAACAAAACAAGGCACCTAGGTGGCTCAGTCAGTTAAGCATCCGACTTCGGCTCAGGTCATGATCTCAGGTCCTGAGATTGAGCCTAACCCTGCCATGTCAGGCTCTGCACTCAGTGGGGAGTCTGCTTGAGACTCTCTCCCTCTCCCTCCCCCTCACCCCTGCTTGTGTGCTCCCTTTCTTTCTTTCTCTCTCTCTCTAAAATAAATAAATAAATCTTAAAAAAAAAAAAACGGAAAACAAAAAATCATCCTAGATTTCTTTTTAATGGGAAAAATTATCCCAAAAGTTAACAGTGGTTGTCTTTGATAGGAGTCACTATGGGAATTTAAAAATTCTTTCTAACTCTGACTTTTACATTTTTGTTAATAGAGAAAATGTGTGATTTTTTTTTTTAATGAAGAGGGAAGGAGACCTTGAACTGCGAATTCATAGCAACAGGGACTAGGGGCATAATTTAACTTGGCAGTCCTTGTCTTACACATAAGAAGAGAATGGACACAACCAGGTAATTTCTGTTTGTCCTCTTTGCTGCCAATAGAACTGAGATGACACTGAAAGCATTTGAGTCCCCCCACTAGTTGAGTCACAGCCCAGATGAACCCCAAACTACTCTAATTATGTGCTACCAGTTGTGTGAAACACATTCTCTGAGGGGATAGAATTCTTCACAGCACAAGAACAATCCCAACATCAGCAAACAGGAGATTCTAAATCCAGCTCTACCACCACCTGCCATGTGTTCATTCTAGTCACTTTGCCTCTGCAGATAACCCCAGCCTCTATCAGGGAGCCAGAGTTGTACCATCTCTCTAATCCCTCAAGGTCTTGGCTCCCCTAAGGAGCTATGACTCCATAAACGTGCTGGTGACTCAGATCTACCACTAAGAGAAAGTGCATTCCCTGATGAAAAACAACTCCATATGGCAAAATGCTGCCCCCCAAACTGACTACAAAACACTGTTAATCTACCCACACAGTACTCAGCCTGAAAGGGATTTCAATGTATTTCAGAAATAACCCTGATGTTTTTTTGTTCATGATTATTTCAGCCAAAAGAAATTACATAAAATGAGGGAGCAGAGGTGGGTTACAGTGAGAATGGGGAGAGGAGAGATGAGTGGAAGCTATTAACACCTACTGAATATTCTAGAACTTCACATATCTCATTTAATGCTTACAAAACAGGGATGGAGAGGAAAGGGGAGCTTGGTTGACTAGGTTCAAAAAGCCAAATCTGTCCTGTTCAAAATCCAGTGCACTTTTCACTCTCTCTATCAACATCCCTGAATATGTGACGTGTGTGTGTGTTTGTGCACATGTACGAGAAGTGAGCAGTTAAATATATTTATGGTTTATAAATAAAATATTTATAAAAGTGATGATGTTTATTCATGTGTGATGAAACCACCAGTTGAAATTTGTAATGACTCATTGACAAATTATGCTCTTTCAAGTAACAAAATTAGAGTTTAAAGGTTTTTGATGATGACAGCATATTTCTGATGGGACAGATTGAAGAGGATGTGAATTTGAATTTCTCCAGGTAGCCCCTACAGGTAGGTTTTAAGCAGAGTGGTATGTATGCTTAAAACTAGGCTTTCGTATGGGTAAAATAGGGACTTCTGCTTACAGCCAAGAGGAAGTAGCAAGGACTGGATTTATCCTCCCACCTGAAACATAACAGCAGCAGAAATTGATAAAATAAGTGAAATGGATATCTGCAAGGCACTGTACTTAAGGCAACAGAAGATAATGATTCCTGAGAGATGGAGAAAAAATAAAGCAAAGATATACCTTTATAAAGTTGCCCCAGTTTATCACCCTGGGAGTTCAAATTCAAAGGCAAAGCACAGGAGTTCAAATTAAGAAGGAGCCTTGCAGACTTCCTAAGCTGAGGAGATGATATGGAAAACCCAGGAAGACCAAGTCTACCAGAGTCCATGGAACAGTGCTGAGTACAAAAGAGCTGCTAAGAGAGAAAACTCTTAACCACAGAGGACCCGCCTCAACTCCTCAGCCGAGAACAGATCAGCATATACTTATAAAAAAACTATTCAAGACCATGAAAAGACAGACCCCAGTGATTGCAGGTAACAGTGCCTGGCATCAGGAGAAGACTGGGAATCATGCCTGTTCCCACCAACCATACTAAAAACATTGAAATTCATGGGGCCTCAGTAATAGTGAATACTAGACTTAGAGTGCTAAGGATGCTTAAGATGCACTGCTCCTAAAAGAATCTTCAAAGCAAGACTCAAAATCATCAAACTGTTTCCAAGTACTTAAATGTGTTCTGAAGCAAAACTCAAGAATATGTAAGAGAATACAAAAATATCCATTACCAAACAACTCATAAAGTCCAGCATCAGTAAAAAAATCAGCAGGTATGAAAAGAAACAAGAAAATAGGACTCCCAATGAGGAGATAAATCAATCAAATCTAACCTACAACCTCATAGAGGTTTGAGTTAGCAAATAAAGACATAAAAACCAGAGTCAGGAGTAGGGTGAGACAGAAGAGGTATGTAGGCACAAAACTTCAGGAGACACTGACTCTCAGGCTTGTGCAAGTGCAGATCAGACCAAGAGAAGTTAGAGAGGTAAAACTCTAAGCAACCACAAAAATAATAACATAAAGTCAACAAAGAAGGTAGCATAAAATCATTTTTAAAATATGTAACAAATCCCAAAGAAGACAGAGAAAGAAGAAAAGGAGATCAGAGAACAGATAGGACAAACAGAAAACCAAAAGCAAGATGATGGATTTAAATTGAATAATACCAATAGTCACATTAAATATAAATGGATGAATACTCCCAAATTAAATACCAGATATTGTCATATTGGATTAAAAAGCATTACCCAAATACTGCCTACAAGAAAGACACTTGAAACATAGACACAAATAAGTTAAAAGTAGAAAGATAGAAAAAAAAAGTATATCATACTAACACTGGCTAAAAGAAAGCTGGAGGGGCTGTGTTAATATCAGATAAAATAGATTTCAAAGCACAAAATATTACCATGGACCAAAATAATTATTTCATAATAATAAAATGTTTGTTGCATTAGAACATAAAAATCTTAGCCACCCATGCCCCAAATATCAGAGCACCAAATTAATGGATAAAAGACAAAACTTCAAAGAGTGATAAATCTAAAATTATAGTTAGATATTTCAATACCCCTTTCTCAATAATTGCTAGAATAAGTAGACAGAAAATTAGTAAAATCAAATTTGAGCTACACTATCAACCAACCTGATCCAAAAGATATTTATAAGAACACTCCAACCAACAAAAGCAGATATTCTTTGCAAGTGTGCATAGACCATTTATTTGGATAAACCATATTCTGGATCATAAAACAAATCTTTGTAAATTTTAAAGAATTCAAAGAACACAAAAGCTGTTATCTGTCACAAAGGTATTATATTAGAAATCAATAACAAGAAGATATCTTAAAAATTCCCAAATATCTGGAAACTAACATGCTTATAAGTAATACATGAAATAATGAAAAGTTAAATTAGGAATTAGAAAACAAACTGCTATAACAAATTCAGTAAAGTTACAGGATACAAAACCAATTTATAAAAATATTTTGGTGCTCATTTTGGCAGCACATATTCTAAAATCAGAACAATACAGAGATTAGCATGGTCCCTTAACAAGATAACACACAAATTCATGAAGTATTCAATATTTTTTAAAAATCTTCTGTATTTCTATACACTAATAACAAACTATCAGAAAGAGAAATTAAAAATAACCCAATTTACAATTGCATCAATAAGAATAAAATACCTACGCATAAATTTAATGAAAGAGATGAAAGACCTATACACTAAAAACTATAAAATATTGATGAAAGAAATTGAAGAAGGCACAAATAAATGGAAAGATATTCTATGCTCATGGATTGGAAGAATTAATATTGTTAAAATGTCCATACTACCCAAAGCAATCTACAGATTCAATGCAGTTCCTATCAAAATTCCAGTGACATTTTTCACAAAAATAGAACAAAGAATCCTAAAATTTGTGTGGGATCACCAACATCCCAAAGATAGCCAAAATAATCTTGAGAGAGAAGAATAAACCTGGAGGTGTCACACTCCCTGATTTCGACCTATATGACAAAGATAAAATTACCAAGCTATAGCACAGAATAGGCATAAAAACAAACATAGATCAATGGAACAGAATAGAAAGCCCAGAAATAAACCCACACATAATTGGTCAATTAATTTATGACAAAGGAGCCAAGAATATAGCATGGGGAAAAAGTCTCTTCAATAAATGGTACTGGGAAAAATGGACAGCTATATGCAAAAAAATGAAACTTGATCACTATCTAATACCATACACAAAAATTGAATTAAAGCTTTGAACCTGAAACTTAAAACCATAAAACTCCTAGAAGAGGAGCACCTGGGTGGCTCAGTCTGTTAAATGTATGCCTTTGGCTCAGGTCATGATCCCAGGGTCCTTGGGACCAAGCCCTGTGTTGGGATCTCTGCTTCTCCCCCTCCCTCTGCCCTTCCGCCTGTTCATGCTCTCGCTCTCGCTCTCGCTCTCTCTCAAATAAATACATATAGTCCTTAAAAAAAAAATTCCTAGAAGAAAGTATAGATGCTAAGCTCTTTAACATCAGTCTTGGTGATGATTTTTTGGATCTGACACCAAAAGCAAAAGCAACAAAAGCAAATATAAAGAAGTGGAACTACATTAAACTAAAAAGCTTTGCACAGCAAAGGAATCAACAAAGTGAAAATACAACCAACCAAATGGGAGAAAATATTTGCAAATCATGTATCTGATAAGGGGTTAATCTCCAAAATATATAAAGAACTCATACAAGTCAATGACAAACAATCCAATTAAAAAATTGACAGAAGGTGAGAATATAAAAACTGCATTTTAGATTCTTCTATTCTTTTGCGTGAGGCTTGGATGGCTATGTATTTTCCCCTTAGGACTGCTTTTGCAGTGTCCCATAGATTTTGGACCATTGTGTTTTCATTCTCATTGGTCTCCATAAATTGTTTAAATTGATTTTGATTTCCTGGTTTATCCAATCATTCCAAGTGTTTGAGTTTCTTCCAAATTTTTCCTTGTGATTAGTTCCAATTTCAAAGCATTGTGGTCTGAGAATATGCAGGGAATAATCTCAGTTTTTTGGTATCAGTTGAGACCTGTTTTGTGACCCAGTATATGGTCTGTTCTGGAGAACGTTCCATGTGCATTCGAAAAGAATGAGTATTCTGTTGTTCTGGGGTGTAGTGTTCTATATATATCTATGAGGTCCATCTGGTCTAGTATGTCATTCAAATCTCTTGTTTCTTTGTTGATTTTCTGCTTAGGTGATCTGTCTATTGCTGAGAGTGGAGTGTTGAAGTCCCCTACTATTAATGTATTTTTTTCTATATGTGTCTTTATTCTGGTTAAGAGTTGGCTTGTGTATCTTGCTGCTCCCCTGTTGGGGGCGTAGATACTACCATAATATAATAAAAAATATTATTATAAAAAATAATAAAATTTAAAAATTAAAAAAAATTGACAGAAGACCTGAATAAACATTTTTCCAAAGAAGACATACAACAGGCAATAAAAAGGTACTCAACATCACAAATTATCAGGGAAATTCAAATCAAAACAACGAGATATTACCTCACACCTGTTAGAATGACTATTATCAAAAAGCCAAGACATAAGTGTTGGTGAGAATGTGAAAAAAAGGAAATCCTTGTGCACTATTGGTGGGAATGTAAATTAGTACAGCCACTATGGATAAGTGTGGAGGTTTCTCAAAAAATTAAAAATAGAACTACCATATGATCTAGCAATCCCACTTGTGGGTGTTTATCTGAAGAAAACTAAAACACTAACTGGAAAAGACATATGCACTCACATGTCCATTGCAACATTATTTGCAGTGGCCAAGATGGGAAGCAACTTAGATTGCATTAATCCATTGATGGATTAATGGATAAAGAAAATATGATATATAAAAAAGAAGATCTTGTCATTTGTGACATACGGATGCACCTTGAGGGTATTATGCTAAGTAAAATGAGTCAGGCAGAGAGAAACAAATACCATATGTTCTCATTTATATGTGAAATCTAAAAATAAACAAACAAACAAACAAACAAACAAAAATAAGCCTATAGATACAAAGAATAAATTGGTGGTTACCAGAGGTGGGAGGTGGGGCCGTGAGTGAAGTGAATGAAGGGGGGGCAAAGGGTAGAAACTTCCAATCATAAAATAAATAGTAACGGGGATATGATGTTCAGCATGGTGACTATAATTAATAATATTGGGTATTCCATATATGGAAGTTGTTAACAGAGTAGATCTTAAAAGTTCTCATCACAAGAAAAAAATGTGTGACTATGTGAGGTGACAGATATTAACTACACTTATTTTGGTGATCATTTAGCAGTATATACGATTATCAACTCATTATGTTTTACACCTGAAACTAATATAATGTTGTATGTCAAATATACTTAAATAAAAATAAATAAATAAAACAGGATTTAAAACCCTAAAAAAATACTATTTTTAACTGAATGAAAATGAAAGCACAACACATTGAAATTTGCAGGATGCCACTAAAGAAGTACTTAGAGAAAATAAAAGCACGAAACACCTATAGCTAAATAGGTGAAAGGTCTCAAATCAATTATCTCAGCTTCTACCTTCAGAAACTAGAAAATAAGAGAAAATTAAACCCAAAGGAAGTAGAAGTAAGGAAATAATAGAAATAGAAAAGCAGTAAAACAACAGAAATAAATCAGTGAAACCAAAAACCAGTTCCTCAGAATGATTACTGCTATTGTTAAACCTCTAACTAGACATCAGAAAAAGAGAGAGAGAAAGAGAAGTCACAAATTATCAAAATCATAAATGAGAGAAGTGATATTTCCACAATTCTATGGATATTAAAAGAATAATAAGGAAAAAATATTGTGCTGGTTGAATAGTGTTCTCAAAAAATTCATGTCTACCTGAAACCGGTCAATGTGACCTTTCTGAAAATAGTGTCTATATTTGTGATCAAGTTAAGGTAAGGTCAGACTAAATTGGGTTGGCCCCTAAATCCAGTGACGGGTAACCTTACAGGAAAAGGGAAACTCAGCACAGAGAAATACACATGGAGAACATCATGTGAAGATGAACACAGAGATTGTAGTCAAGAACCTATAAGCCAAGGAATGCCATGAATTGCTAGCAATCACCAGAACTTAGGAGAGAGGAATGGAAGAGATTTTCCTTCAGAGCCTCTAGAAGGAACCAACTTTCCCAAAAACTTGACTTTGGACTTCTAGCCTCCAGGACCATGAGACAATAAATTTCTGTTGTTTTAAGCCATGGTAATTTGTTACAGAAATCCTAAGAAACTAATACAATTATAAAAATATTTATGCCAATAGATTTGAAAATTTAGGTGAAATGGACAAATTTCTTGACAGATACAAACTACCAAAAACTCACACACAAAAACAGATAACTTTTATTATCCTTATATCTGTTAAGAAACATAATTGTAGTTAAAATTTTTCCACAGAGAAAACTCCAGACCCAGATGGATTCACTAATTAATTCTACCAAATATTCAAGGAAGAACTAATAACAATTCTACACAAATTATTCCTGAAAGCTGAAAAGGAGGGAATATTTCTCAACTGATCGTATAAAGTCAGAATTACCATAATACCAAAACCAGTAAAAGGCATTACAAGAAAAAAAAAATTGTAGATCAACATCCCTTATGAATGTGGATGTAAAAATTCTTTGCAATATTTCAGTAAATAAATCCAATAATGTATTAAAAAAAGAATACATCATGACCAAGAGGGGTTTATTTATTTTTTTTAAGATTTTATTTATTTATTTGACAAAGAGAGAGATAGCCCGAGAGAGAGGGAACACAAGCAGGGGGAGTGGGAAAGGAAGAAGCAGGCTCCCAGAGGAGGAGCCTGATGTGGGGCTTGATCCCAGCACTCTGGGATCAGGCCCTGAGCTGAAGGCAGACGCTTAAGGACTGTGCCACCTGGGCGCCCCCAAGTGGGGTTTAACCCAGGATTGCAAGATTGGTATGGCATTCAAAAACCAACCAATGTAATCTCCATGTTAACAAATTAAAACAGAAAAACTGTATGTTCATCCCAATAGATGCAGAAAAAATCCAACATTCATTCCTGATGAAAAAAAAAAGACATAAAAAAACTTTCAGCAACTATGAACAGAAAAGGAGTTTCTTCTACCCATTAAAGGGCATCAACAAAAAACCTACAAGAAAATCATACTCAGTGGTGAACAACTGAACACGTTCCCTCTGAATCAGGAACAAGACAAGGATGTCTACTAACCACTTCAATCAGCATTGCATTGGAAGTTCAAGTCAGTAAGGCAAGAAAAAGAAAGAATACTTGGAAAGGAAGAAGTAAAACTATCTCTAGTCACATGATCATCTATATAGAAAATCCAATAAAATTTTAAGTATTAGAATGTAAAAGTGAGTTTAACAAATTTGCAGGTCACAAGAGTGGTGTACAAAAACACCCAATTTAATTTCTATATATTAGGAATAAAAAATCATAAATTGAATTTTTAAGAAATGCCACTTACAACATCAGAAAATATGAAACACTTGGGGATAAATCTGACAAGAAGATTTGGAAATCATGAAACACCATTGAGAGAAGTTAAAGGAGACATATGTCATGTTCATGGATCAGAAGGCTCAATTTTGTTAAGACATCAATTCTCTCCAAATTGATCTACAGATTTGACATAATCCCAATCAAAATCCCAACAGAATTTTTTTTTGCATATGGACAAACTAATTATAAAATGCAAACTGAGGGCTTCAGAGGGGAGGGGGTGGGGGAATGGGATAGGTTGGTAATGGGTAGTAAGGGGGGCACATATTGCATGGTGCACTGGGTGTTATACGCAACTAATGAATCATGGAACTTTACATCAGAAACCAGGGACATACTGTATGGTGACTAACATAATATAATGAAAAATATTATTATAATAATAAATAAATAAATAAATAAATAAATAAATAAAATGCAAAGAACGTAGAATATCCAAAACAACTTTGAAAAGGCCAAAGCTAGAGGACCAACACTCCCTGATTTCAAGACATTGTAAACCACAGTAATATAAAGACAACAGGGTATTGTCATAAAGACAGGCAAATAAATCAACAGAACAGAACAGAGGTAGAGCCGCATCTTGAGCAACCTTGAACAATACTTTACTGGTGGGTCATGAAACAATGGTAAGCACACTGTTCAGCCTGCTCCACTCAGCCTGTGGTCTAGATGCAGCTCAAACTTCTCCACACTCTCCTCTACCAGGATGAGCCTCTTCAACCCGGGGCATCCCCAGAGGCCAAGAGCAATAACTGAACTCTCCCTCACCTCTGTATTTAAGAGTCCACCTCCTCCCAAAGTCCCTAGAACTTGACTTCCCAGTACCATTAACCAGCTGTTGATCCTAAAGTCCTCTATATTCATGTGGCCAAGAGAGCTCCCTGGGCCCCATGTAGGCAGTATGACTCTAAGTAGCCTGGCCTGATCCGAGGGACTGTAATCAAGGGCCTTGACCATGGTTATGTGTCTAGAAGCGGTCACTGACCCCACAGGGCCTGTGGTTTGGTAGGAGAGACAAAGAATTCAACAAGCAAGTCCAAGGTTAACACACAAAACCTTACAGGTAGGTAGGTGTGTGATGCCGACCCAGCCAGAGGGCCTAACCTGGCCAAGGTAGGCCACGAAGGTAGCCCAGAGATGGTGGCATTCAACCAAGACCTGAAGGACAAGTCTGAGCTCAAACTGTAATTAAGTCCTTTGGGCTGTGTTGCTTTATGGGGTTATTAAGGATAAAGCAGAAGCAGAAAGAGGGAGGAGGCAGTAGAGTAAAATGGTCAAGTTTCAAAGTAAAAGTCACCTCCATTCCCTTGCCAAGGGAGATGTGGATGTAAAGGCAGAGAGGTGCCTGAAGAAAGAATCACAGTGACCCATCTAAAGCCTCTCACTTGCCAGGCTTATATGACCCACATCCTGATTGCTTCCCCACCATTACTGGCAGCCATCTCCCCATTGCAGTCCTGTGCCCCTATAATTGGAATTGGCACCAAGGCTTGAGTTGAAGCTTGAGTCAGGGGTGCATGGCCTCAGGCAGTGCTTACCTGGCCTTGCCAAATCAAAGGCACTTGCAGCTGACCCAGAAAACTTTGAAAGCTCCCATCCCCTTCATTTCCTGTTCAGACTTTGGGGAAACCAAGCTGCAGAAAGAAAGCTCCATGCATTAGATTCTGGGTGTAATGCACTCCTTGGAGAACAGTGGCTTCTCAGCTCAGACACAAAAAGGGCTCTGGTGCAGAGCCTCAGATCAAGGAGCAACAATGAGAGAATACTTAAAAATAAAAGCAGATGCCTTTGGCCTTCAGATACTATCAACCTCGATCATTTATTTACAGCCTTTTCCCTTAGAGTCATGTGTGAATTCTCTGAAGCCCGAGAGTGCCAGTTCCCCCAACCCCCTCAAGTTTCTAGAACTTGATTAATGGTGCTATTAGTGGCTTCATTTGATCTATCTGCACTATATTTAGGAATTGAGCTTACCAGTTTGGTCAGAAATAGATTATTTTTAATATTTCTTAAGTTCCTTGTGATAATTATCCAGGACTGGAGCCTAGGATTTTCTCACCAACTACTCCTCATATTCAATTTAAGTTTTGGGAGAGTGAGTTTATTTGTTTGTCTGCCTTAGAGCATTGGACTATTAAGTACAGAGGGTCCCCAGCGTATGATGGTTCAACTACAATTTTTTGACCTTAGGATGGTGCAAAAGCAATACAAATTCAGGAAAAATTGTGCTTCGAATTTTGAATTTTGATCTTTTCCCGGGTTAGCATTATGCGAGACTATCCTCTCCTGATGTTGGGCAGCAGTTTCCAGTCAACCACAGGATCACAAGGGCAAACAACCCACACACTGGCAACCGTTCTACCCATATGACCATCCTGGTTTTCACTTTCAGTACAGTATTCAACAAATTACATGAGATAGTCAGTCCACACTCAGTGATAAAATAGAATTTGTGTTAGATGATTTTGCCCACCTGTAGAATAATATAAGTGTTCTGAGCACGTTTAAGGTGGGTGAGGCTAAGCTACGATGTTTGGTAGGTTAGGTGTATTAAATGCATTTTCAATTTAACAACATTTCAACTTACAATGGGTTTATTGAGACATAACCCTATTGGGGTACCTGGGTGGCACAGTCAGTTAAGCATCTAACTCACGGTTTCAGCTCAGGTCATGATCTCAGGGTCATGGGATAGAGCCCTGCATCGGGCTCCACACTCAGCTTGGAGTCTGCTTAAGATTCTCTCTCCCTCTCCCTCTGCCCCTCCCCCCTGTGTGCTCTCTCTCCCTCTCTCTCTCTCTCTCTCTCTCTCTTTCTCAAATAAATAAATAAATCTTTGGGGGAGAAAAAGACGTAACTCTATCATAAGTCAAGAAAGATCTGGTATTATGGATGAGTGGGGAGGCTCCTTTGCCCTAAAGACTATATTATTTACGGCTTCCACTCTTGATATATTATTCGAATATGGTAGGTCCTTTTGTAGATGGCTTTGTGTAATGTTTTGGTGGTCATTATTTTCTGTTAATTGGTGGAATTATTCTTTCTTACTTTGCAAAGTTATCTAGAATAAGTTATGCTTCCACTATAAATTACATAGCAAGCTCGAAACTTTTGCTTGCCAGATTATTGCTGGCACTGAGGAGACCTGGACACTATGATGGAGGTAGAATCCCCCTACCTTTATCTATTTCTCCATACAAACTGAGATGTAGGGGTGGAGTAACAACCTGACCCTAGCTTTTCTCAAGGCCCTGTGGCCTAAACAGAATCACTGGTGCCTTGTCTTGGCTCTACAAACCAGGGGTCTGGAATCATCATCAGACTAGTTCTGCCTGGACCCCATCATTGAGTCCTAGGTGAGGAAACAGAGTGGACATTTGTGGGACATGAAATGGAATTGCATGGGAGAATGTTCATTCAGTCAAGAAAGAGTTGATGATAACTCCATTGTCTAATGGGCAATGGGGGACACTGGACTTATCCTAATTTAAGAAAGAAGACAATGGCTTCAGTTTTGGATCAGTTTGGGTCTGGATTGCTTGTGGCACATCCCAGGGATGCCAACTAGTATACAAGCCAGCAAGAAGAATGGAATATATATTTGAGAATCAATAGCACTCACTCACCAAACAAACATTTATTGAAGGCCACCTGAGCATAGGATAAGAATAAGAAATTCTTGAATAAGAATAAGCCTTGAATAAATCAATGCCTGATATTCTGGAGCTCATAGTGGGAGTGGAGGTGGGAGTGTGGAGTGGATAAATGTTAATTATATACTCACAAACATCAGGGGGCTGGGACCAAGACACAAGAAAATATGGCCATGAGTGGAGATGGGAAGACTCATCCTCTCAGGAGGGTGTGGGAATGAGGCTGAGCATAATCATGGAGAACTGGAGAGAATGGGTCAGAAGGTGATGGAGAGCAACTGGTGCTCTCAGTTAACACAGTGAAGAAGGAGGCAGTGTCATCCACTGAACACAAAGGGGATGGAAGATGAGTAGAGTCCCAAGAAACAGAGGGACATGACAGGGATATGTGCAAGGACCCCTGGAAATGTGACAGCCTCGCCGAGACGGAGGTCATTAAATTGTCCAGATCCATGCTGCACAGTGGAAGTTTGATTTCTTTTTTTTTTAAGATTTTATTTATTTATTTGACAGAGAGACAGCCAGCAAGAGAGGGAACACAGCAGGGAGAGTGGGAGAGGAAGAAGCAGGCTCCCAGCGGAGGAGCCTGATGTGGGGTTCGATCCCAGAACACTGGGATCACACCCTGAGCCAAAGGCAGATGCTTAACGACTGATTAACTTGATTTCTTGAGCTATGCCCAGTGGCTCCATACTGGGTGAGCAAGCCTCCCTGCTCTGGAGGAAGCATCTACCCGGATGACTGTGGCAGTGACAGCAAGGCACAAGTGATGGAGGAGCCCCAGGAAGGCAGGGGGCAGGAGGGGCTGGCAGCTGGAAGATCAGCAGGAGCTTGGCAAGAGGAAGAGCACTTGCACCACATGTGAAGATGGAAAGCTTTGAAGTGAGTCAGGGAAGACAGGGCTGGCTTCAGGCAGTGAGGAGGGGATGCTCACAGGGCTCAGGAGGCTAGGGAGGACCCAGAGCCTACAAGCTGAGATCTCCTAGGAGCGTGTCAGGAGGTGATCAACATAATCTAAGGCTAGTGAGTTAGGAGGAGCAGAGGCAGAGGGTAGGGCTTCTGAAGAAGGGAACCTGCACACAAGGTGGAGGCCACACCGGGATAGAGACGAGCCCTGTGCAGGCCTGTCCTCTACCAGGGGTGTGCGGTGCATGAGGCAACAGTAAGAAACAGCTCAGGAACAGGGTCCAGAAGGGACAGGGAAGAGGAAAGGGAAGGCACTGGGGGAAGACCAGGGCTCTGCCCAGGGTCTTCTGCCACCTGGATCTCCAAATGAGCAGGGACACAGGGGATGTGGTGGGAACAACAGGAATCACCTTTCATTTCACTGCCTCTGGACAACTGGAAGCCACACAGCAATGGGGGGGAGGGCTGCTTTGCTTTGGGGTGTCTCAAGGATGGGAGGGCAAGTGGAGAGGAAGTGGGGAGGCTCCCTTTTCCCTTCCCCCTCCAGCATACGTAGATTTCATTCTCTGGTTGGCTGAATCTCTTGTTTTTATGTGAACATCGTAAAGTCCCATTTGCAAGCCTTCACCAAGATCCGTAAGTTAGATTTGCTCTTTTAAGTTCTATTAGTAGTCAAAAAAATCTTCGGGTTATTAAATAAGATCAAAATTTTGACTGAGTGAATCCAGTTTAAGTAAAATTAACTATTAGTAACTCGGGACAGGATAACACACTTATTAAGTGAGGTTTCTTTGTTTCTCCCCCCGCACCATTTTGAATCCCTGATTGCAAAAACTCACGAATTTAGGAGTATTACAGAAAGGAAAAAAAAAGCCTCTTTTTTGGGAAGTCTTTCTTGTCACCGTGATAGCAACGAAGACATCTGCAACCCTCAGCAAACTTAATGCTCAGGAAGCCCCTAGGCCTCCCCCTGGGATGGGAGAAAAGGAGGTAGGGAGGATCTTCTTGTGGCCTCACTAACCATACTCCCTCTCATGTGCAGTCACCCACAGATGTGGAAAAAGACCAGAGCCCAGAGAAGAGTGAGCCAATGGGAAGAGGCCAAGGTTGTACCAACCCTCACGGCTAATCAAACCAGCAGTGCCAAGCTGACCACGGAGCTGCTCATAAAAGAGGATTTGGGGTGCCCCTCATGTACTGATCGGAATCCATGTCTCAATGAGACCCTTGGAAATGCTTATGCACCTTGCAGTTTGAAAGCGTTGGACCAGACTATGTGTACAACCCCAAGACAATGCACCTGTAACCTCAAGGTTCCCAGGAGAAAACTAGTCTGAGAGAGCAAACCTAATTCTCAACAGCTCTCAATAATAACCCTGCTAGTGATGAGCAATGTGGGCAGATGAGATGCCTGGCCCTGCACTGAGCACCTTCCATGCATGCAATATTCCCTGCAGACCTAGTTGTGGAGGATAACATTATGGTCCCCTTGGCCCAGGTGGGGCTTTGGTGGCTCCCAGAATTTAAGGAATTTGCTAAGTTCACTCAGCTTGTAAAAGGCAATGCTGGAAATCTATCATAGGTCAGCCTGAAGTCCACAGATGCCACACATTTCCTCGAAATCCAACTTATTCATGTGGGTCCACGGTACTAGATGGTTCCCTGATTCTCCTGAACAGTACCAGACCACACAATTAACAGTTAAATAAACTTTGTTGCACCCATAAAATGGAGTAATATTCAATATTCAAAAACGATATTTTTTAAAGAATTGTCAATGATACAAGGGAATTTTCATTATGAAATACTTCTTGAAAAAAAGCATACTGTAAAAACCTATATCATATACTGTATATCCACA
The DNA here is from genome assembly GCF_017311325.1 of Ursus maritimus. NCBI lineage: Eukaryota > Metazoa > Chordata > Mammalia > Carnivora > Ursidae > Ursus > Ursus maritimus. The sequence goes on along the minus strand of NW_024423343.1, from coordinate 106,962,981 downwards.
TACATATAAACTCAAATGTTCACCATTCACAGAATGGTTAAACAAAACATGGAATATTCATTCAGTAATATGCTATTCATGTTTAAATAAGATCAAGATCTCTATCAACATTGATACCTCTCAAAAATGTAATGTTTAATCACAAAAATTTGAAAAATAAAATTTTTAATATGGTAACTTTTATACACATTTTAGAAGCACAGAAAAGAATATTCTAAATTACTCATGGATACTAGTATGTAACATACAAGCCCCCAAAACACAGACTGGAAAGACACACATGGAATCACAACTGTTGTTGGAACTGGCCTGGCGTAGGGGGCTGTAGAGATTCCAACTGTACGCTATGTTATTCTTTAGAAAGTAAAGACATGATACATGTGATCTATATTGACAGGTGTTGATTCTATATGGTAGATATATATATATTCTATACCGTGGATGCTTGTTATATTTGTAGTTTTCTGCAATTTTAAGATTTCTATATTTGAATTTATATGCTAAGAAAAGTTTAAAAGGAAGTACATAAAATATTAACAATGCTGTTCTCTGGGTGGTAATGTTATAGACAATTTTCATTTTCTTCTTCAGATTTCTCTGTACCTGTAAAATTTTCCCTATTAGAATATGTGAATTTTATAATCAATAGAAAAATAGACTCACCTCCCAATTTTCCAAGAGCTAATCTATTTCATACCTCTGGGCTTTTGGTATAAAGCAGAGCATATTATTGAAGTCAGGCATAAAGAAGTGAATAATGTTGGATTTGACAGCAGATGTCTTTTAAAAACAGAATGGGAGAGGCTGGTGATGGGTAGTAAGGAGGGCACATATTGCATGGTGCACTGGGTGTCGTACACAAGTAATGAATCATGGAACTTTACATCAAAAACTAGGGATGTACTGTATGGTGACTAGCATAACATAATAATAAAATAAATTATATATATATATACATACATGTAAAATAAATAAGTAATAAATAAATAAAAACAGAGAGAACTTCTCTATTCCTATTTTTGTTTATGTTTGTCCTTCATGTCAGTTCTATGGACACACAGACAGATGCCGTCCCACACATATGTGGGTGCTTCGTGTACATGGCCCTTTGCATCCTTGAAGGTTAGAATTAGGCCACACATTAAAGACAATCCAGTGCAGCCCCATTGTTCTACCAACAGGGAAACTGAGGCTGAGAAGGGTAAAGAGGCTTGTCTCAGGTCAGACAACAGGACTAGAAAGTGAGTCTGAGTCCTAGCCGATGTTTTCATGGCTCCACTGGTGCTGCCCAAGTGTTTTGAGGACAGCAATGGTGCCCAAATATGAGGAATAAGATGAAAATATCACCAAAGAAACCAACTGGCATTATCTGTAAAAAAAAAAAAACAAAAAAGTAAATGTAAACTGTGTCAAATATAAAAGCTAACATAATAATCTCCACTTAGGCCCAGATTTCTATCTCTATCCTCAAAATCCAATGACTTCTTTGAGTTAGAGTCCCTTCCTTTATTGAATTCAGTCTGTCCTGGAGACATGTGTTTAGAGTTCCACAGGCACGTGGAAGCTTCCCAGTCCACCTTCTCCATGGAGTGCTGACTCTTACTGCGCAATACTTTCAAAAGCTGACCCTTTCTAAAGAGAAGTGCTTCACTAAGGCTAAAAACAGGAGTATCCCTCACTGCAGTTATCTAACGAAAGATCTGGTTCATTGACTTGGTGATATCCTTCCCTGCTGGGCCACTCCCTGATGCCTGTGTCCCCTAGGAGGGACATAGGATCTGAACCAAGTACGTGAGGCTGTTTTGCAAAACACAGTCAAGAGGTTGAGCCCTTGGTCACTCTGTCAGCTCCTTCTCTTCTCTTCTCTTCTCCTTATGCCTTGCCTCTGTCTCACTTCCAGAGTTAGGTTAAGAACCAATTCCCTGGTCATCAGAAACTGGACAGCCTATGCTGCCCAGGTCCAGGTGAGTCTGACAGTGAGTCTCAACTGCGCAGCCCTGCCTGGGTGCAGCCTGCGACACTCCCACCTGAAGGTCCAATGCAGGGCCTGACTCTTTCAAGGTCCATCCCTCACCTGCCACTGCTGTTCCCTGTCCCCCCAGCTGGCCTGACCTGGCCCACCTGACCAACTTATATGCTCATTGACCACCCCCCACCCCACTCACAGAGGACAAGGCCAGTCTCTTTGCCTGGGACTCAAATGTCTGCTCCCTACTTCCCTCCATCCTCATATCTGTTTGCATACCCCTCCTGAACACATGCATGCTCAAACATGCAAGCGTGTGCATACATGTTCATATGCAACGCGTTCACACACACATACGTATACGCATGCACACACCCCTACAGCCTACAGTTTCCTAAATGCACTAGGCTTTTCCAAGCCCCCTGGCTTTCAGACACAGGCTGCTCCTAAATCTGCTCAGAATCCCCCCTCCCATCTCCATCCAGCTCCCAGCTAGCAGGGTTCACACACAGAGGGAGGGGGCTTTGTGAGGGCAGGGACCCCTGTGATTCCTGCCCTCCAGCACAGGGTCCAGCACAAAGTCAACACGAAATAGATTCTTATTTTATCAATTCAGGACTACTTATTTTAAAAATCAGAACCCATACATACAAACAGAGCCAAGAGAAGTGGTCTTTCCTGTTGGTCTTCCCGGGCACGCAGAGCTGGCCTGTCCAAAGACTTGCCAGCACGCCTGCCTACAGGGTCTAGGGTGAGGCACCAATACTTCCCCTTTACACTCCATGTAAAGGCACCCGTTCTTTATCCATTGGCTAGTTGACAAAATCAGCTACCTGACAGAAGAGATACCTTACAGTTAGGAACATCTGGCATCCAAAATTCCAAGGTTGTGTTGTGGTGGTGGTTGTGACTGTTGTTCCTGCTGTTAGCCCTCCTTCATGAATCTAAGCCCAGGGCGGGCACTTCGAAGCCTTTTAAAGCTCTGCTCCTGCATCCCTGAGGCAGGGTGAGGTGATGAGAACTCACTGTCCTGGGTCTGCTCTTCCTTTTCAAGGTGTGTCTCAGAGGCCTGGGTACAGAACAGAAGAAGACACTCCTCCATGGCCCCCATCTCTGTGCTGGTGCTCACCCCTTGCCCAGTCAAGCTCTCCCTGGCTTGGCTCTGTGGGGTGAGGCTGGGGCCCAGAGGGTCACCCCTTTGCAGGACCCTGCCCCACCCCTTTGCAGAACCCCTTTTCAGGGCCTGTCCATTCAACAAGCATGCATAGATAGCATAGCCCCTTGAGCCAGATCCCGAGATGGCACTGGCAGACAGCAAGGAGGAAACCATCACTCCTGCCCTGGGAGACAGCCAGAGAGAGATGTCAACTCACCACTCTGCTCAACTCAAACAAGACAACCTGCACAGCTGTCCTTCTGAAACCACTTAAAAACATAAAGTTGGACAAAACTCAAAATGGCTGCACTAAGGCTTCAGTGAGTTGGGGTTTAAAGTAACCTTTCTCCTCTCTTCGGCAAACTTCCCATGCTCCCACCTTGGCCTTTAGTTTCGGAACTGGTACCACCCTCAAGACAGCACAAAGGAGGCAGCAAGTACTCAATTCCTGTCAAAACTGGCTACATCCTGTATTTCCCTGTAAAACCCCCGGTCCCTTCCTCCAAACGGGCTTGCTGTGTGTTAAAGGCCTTAGCTTGTTGCAGCCTCCTTTGCCCACCAAAGCAATAAAGCTGTTATTCCTCCTTATCCCAAACTGTCTTCATGTTATATTTTGGCTCCGAAGCATGGAGGTCGGTTTCCAACAGCAGTTCTGCGGGGGCCAGGCCAGGGAATCACAGGCTGGGCTCACGGACTCACAGTCCAGCAGGGGCCATGCAGCCACCCAGCAACTCCGTGTTCACTCTGCGGTCCCGGCCTTTGTGCATTCCCACCTTTCCCTCTGCCACATGGTGGACTCCATGGCCTTTTCATTGAAATGGGGAGGGGAAAGTACAATTAAAAACTTTAGAAAATAAAAAATACAAAGAGAACTATAACTGCGTATGTACCCACTACCCAGAATTAACAGATGTTAGTATTTCCATAACTGCCTAGGAGATTCTAAGGAAATAAAATGATATAGCTACTATTGAGTCTGCTCTGTGCCCCTTCCCCACCCCATTCCTCCTCCCTGGCCGGACAGAAGAACCCTATCTGAAGTTGGTATGTGTTCTTCCCATCCTGAGAGTCAGATTTTACTCTATGCATCCAAAAAGACAGTATAGCAATGCTTTGTTTTTACTATTTACATGAAGTCATACTGAATTTATAATCCTAAAACATGCTTTTTTCACTCATCGTATTCATATTCCAGCTTTAAGCTTCCTTGCAGTTGATTCATACAAATCTAGTTCATTTGTTGTAATTGCTGTTAGAATGCATGCATGTGAATATAGCATGATTTATTCCGCCAATTCCTGCATGGTGGGCATTGCAATTTTTCAGCACCGTAAACAATTCTCCAGCTCACAGCCATGCTCACACCTTCACACAGAGCAGTTTCCCTGGTAAGAAAACCTTGCAGAATGTCGGGGTTATGGTTTTGTGCTTTTCAGTTTTATTAGGGCTCACCCGTCTGGCCTCCCAAGGCAGAGCTGGGATACAGTCCTCCCAACAGGGACAGTATGTATCACTTGCCCTGGTGACTCATCACTGTAATGGCCTTTCTAGTGGCATCTCATGGTCAGGCACCTCCCCAGACACGGCAGTTGAGCCTATGAGCCTTTGGGGATTTTGTCTTCTGAGAAAAGCAGGGTCTTGTCCTGTGGCCATTTTTCTCTAATGCTACTCTTCTGTCTTACATGAGTCTCTCCTTGGGGGAGAGGCTCACATCTGAGCTGAAGACAAACAGTGCTCTTTCTCTTCTCCTTTTCTCTCTCTCTGGCAGATACCCTTGTCAATGTGACAATGTTGTCACACTGAAGCAGCAACCTGAGTGGGCCCAGAAAGCACTGTCCCTCAGAACAGGGGCGGAGGGCAGCTTGTTGGGCAGTGGCGATTTCAGGGCCTTAGAGCTGGCTCCCTGGCTCTTCAGATGAAGTGGAATGTGGGCTCTCTGGCCCACACTGAGGGTCCCAAGGTGCTGAACAGGCAGAGGACAATGAGCCTCACAGCCACCCCAGCCTCACTGCAGCACCTGCGAACGGCTTATGTCACATCTGATAGCTATTAAGTGAATAAGACCTGTTTTAATTTATTATGAATCTGAGATACCCTCAGCATAAATTTCAGAAAGTAATGGTGAACAAGGAGAGAGGGGACATGAGCTGGAATGGCCATGGTGGCACAGTTCCCGTGGTTCCTTCTGTGTAAGAAAGCAACTGAACAATCACACCGTGGGGGTAGGGGAGGCAAGAAAAAGTTGAGAAGAGATGCAGGGGTGCTGAGTGCTATGGTGGGCGCCCCTCTGGAATACCCTGCCACTCCTCCCCAGAGCCCGGAGAAGACACCGGGTGCAGGTCTGCTCAGCAGTCTGGAGGGGAACAGCGAAAAGTCTGTTTTCACCAAGGGCTGATCTTCTTCAATAAATAAACATGGTGTTAGCACAGTGGAGGACAAAAGAGAAGGTCCTCAGAGGAGCTGGAAGAAGCTGGGAGCTCCTGGGAGAGGCAGATTACTGGAAAGGAGGTCTGCCCCTAAGCCTGGCAGCAGAGCTCTGAGCTGAACGAAAGCCAGGGATCCTCCCTCCGGGTTAAAACATGCATTCCCCCAGAGGAAGAGAGCCTGTAACAAAGCTCCTATTACAACTGCAGGGCAGAGGCAAGCACAAGTAGGTCCACAGCCTCAATTAACCACAGCGCAGTACCCCACTCCATCACCACCTACCCCTAGATCCCTCCAGGAAACTGGAGAACACAATATACCCGGCCCTCCAATGGAAGCTCTGAGGGGAAAGAACAAAGAGTCTTGAATAAGAGGAGGGCAAGGCAAGGAGAAATCTCCCACACCATATTAACAAGAGGAGGAAGTCTCCATTGAGCTACATATATTCAAACGAAAAGAAAGGATATAGCAGCTATGGAAAATATGAGAGCAAAGAAATGAATAAATTAACGGAAAAAACATAAGACAAAAAAAATGAATAATTCACTCTGGCTGGGGGTGGGGAGAGAGACAAGAAACAGTAGGAAATGCCCCAAAAGTGCTGCATGTTACAGCAAACCTGACACAAACCTCCAAAGTAGATGTCTCTGCTGAGGTATTTGGGGCAAGCGTGCTGAGGTCTGCAACTTGAAATGCATCAAGAAAGATCGATGGAGGGAAAGAAAGAGAGGTGGAGAAACCGTGCTCAAGCATGTATAGGAAGATGTTGAGGGGATTTGGGTGGTGGATAAGTGGATGGTCACTGAAATTGCATTGTCTTTTCTGTATGTGAAAATATGTATAATAAAGTGTTGGGGAAGAAAGATACCTGCTCTTCAAAACCATCATAAGAATTACGTGAGGGGCACCTGGGTGGCTCCATTGGTTAAGCGCCTGCCTTCAGCTCAGATCATGATGCCAGGGTCCTGGGATTGAGCCCCGCGTTGGGCTCCCTGCTCAGCAGGGGAGCCTGCTTCTCCCTCTCCCTCAGCCTCCCCACTGCTCGTGCTCACTCTCTCTCTCTCTCTTTCAAATAAATAAATGAAATCTTAAAAAAAAAAAAAAAGAATTACATGAGATGATGTGGAAGGGCTCGTATACTGCTGAGGATTTATGGATTTTAAAAGTGATTAAAATAGTTTAACAGCATAACAAGGGAAGATTAAAGAGGCAAGGAAACAAATAGAGTGCCTTTCAGAACTAATAACTAAATTAGAAATAGCAAAGGAAAGACAGGTTGGATCATTGCATTTCCGGCAAAGAGGAAGTACTGAATGTGGTCAAAATGAGTGCGGAATGAAAAGGCAAGTTGATTAAAGTCGTGTTTAAAAGTCAGTGGACACGAAGAGCAAACAAACATCCAGCTAATGGATAATCGGTATCCCTAAAATAGGGAACCTACCAAGTGGAAATTAGAATATTCAAAAGTAAATAAGAGACCCCTGGGCGGCTCAGTTGGTTAAGCATCCAACTCTTGATTTCCGCCCAGGTCATGCTCTCAGGGTTGTGAAATGGAGCCCCATGTGGGGTTCCACACTCAGCAGGGAGTCTGCTTGAGGATTTTCTCTTTCCCTCTACCCCTCCCCTCCGCTCTCTCTCACTCTCTCTCTGTCTCTCCAAAATAAATAAGTAAATCTTTTTTAAAAAATTATTTGAAGGTAAATGAGAAGGAAATACTTTTGGGGAAAAAAAAGGAAGAGCTGTATCTACAGAGTGAAAGGACAGAACACATTCCATAAGAAAATGATACAGACAAATCAACAATAAGGATATCCTAGCAAGCTTTCTCAAGGATAGAGAAGAAATTCCTTAGACATCCAGGAAAAAATAATAGTAATTATAATTCCTTACAAAGAAAGAAATCAGGCTGCCTTCAGATTTCTCCCAGCCCCACCACATTCCAGAAGACCACAGAGGAATATATTCAGCATTTGTGGGAAATAAACTATGACTTAAAAAATTTATACTAAGCCAAGTTGAGCAATAGATAATCTCAAACATGCAAGTACCCAAAATACTGCACCCATGAAAGTCTCTTGAAAGTCGTACTGACTAAAAACAGCCAGCCAGCCAAGGCATACATGGCAATGTCTGGTACAAGGACAGGAGATGGTCCAGAAGTGGGTTACTCACAGAACCAAGAACTCTCCGTGTCAATATGCTAACATCGGCCACGTGAGAATGGTGTCAGCTAAGCATACTTGGAGGTACGGGCAGGTAAGGGACTTGGAACAAAGTCTAATCTTCTCCTCTTCTCATACTTCATCATGGGCTGTCAAATACTGTCTGGAAGTTGATAAATCAAGAAATGGAGTTGCAAGTATATTATATAAATATGAAAACGATGAAATAGGACAATCAACCTCCATATTACTGGAACAAAATATACAAAGTACAAACACACACAGAGAACGTTAAAACTCAGTATTATAACCAAAAAAGATGATAGATCAAAGACCAAACATAACAGATATATCAGTAAGTGGATAAATCACATTTTAAAGGTTGTATTCAAGAAATCTACTTGCTGAAAGAAAGCAATGCATATACATGAAGTCAGTGAGAAGCCTCTGCAGACTTCCCAGTGAACACAGACAAAGCAAAGCTGGGGGTGTGGAAGCAATACCAGTCAAGACAATCCAGGGAAAATCATTATGGAGAGAGAGAAAGCCACTCTATAATGATAAAGAGTATAATATACAATAAAGTTCTAACTGTCAGGAAAATTTATGTACCAAATAATGCAGCAGCAAATTATAAAAAGAAAAACCACAGTAAATACAAAGAGAAATAGAAACACAACAGGAGCAAACAAATTTCAGTCACCTCTCTGTCTGCCTATGACCAATCAATCACATAAACGCAATGACAGAAGATGGGGGGGTGGTCTATGTAACAAAATGAATCAAAATGTTTCAAACCATGCCCGGCAAACAGAATGACCCCTCCTTTCTAAGGCCCATGGGACATTTACACACTGTGGCGCCTCCTGGGCCCCCTCAACGGCCAAGCTACTTACAAAGGTGTGGGCAGGGTGAGGGGGACGAGGGAGGGAAGCGGGGCACCCGGAGCTCGCATCTGATGAATCAAGCCATCCCACCCCAGGACTGAAGAGGCAGGAGAGGGACTCTGTGGGGAGCCAGGTGAGAGCCCAACCTACAGAGCAGCTGGGTGATGTGGCAATGCTCTGCCCGGCCTTCTAACCCTTCCTAGACGCCAGCCAGCCCAGGCATGCAAGCTTGTTTAGGCGACAGCCACAGAGGTGTGCCTCCCGGGGCCCAGAAAGGGCAGGACAGGGTGAAAAATATGTTGGGGATGGGCAAAGGGAGAAATTGCGGCATGCTAATCTAATCAAGGGGAAAGGAAAAAGCAAAATGCCCCAAGTTACAAGTGAGAATGAGAAATGACAGAAAATAAATTCATGAGACATAATAAAAACATATTTTGCTCAAATCCATGCAAATACATATGAAACCTAGAAAAAAATGGATGACTTTCCAAGAAAATGTGAGTTACCAAATTTGAATATAGGGAAAAATACATAGAATATAGAACAAAATTAGCAGATGAATTATTACAGGAAAGTATTTTGTGTTATCTATTCCATAATTAGACATTTTACCAAATTCCCTTATTTTTCAAGAAATTTTCTCTAGATTCTCCTGCTGGTTTCAGATACACTATTAAGTCACCTGAAAATAATGAGAGCTTTGCTCCTTTCTTCCCAATTTTTATACCTTATTCCTGTCTGTTTTCCAGCTCTATTGATGAGTCCTTTCAGCAAAGTGTTGGACAACAGTGGGGAAGTGATCATCTTTTCCTCATTTCTGCTTTAACGGGTATGCTCTCAGGGAGTCCCTACTCTGTGGCACACTGACTTCCTGTTTAAGTTTGTTTCTCCTGCTACGTGGAGGAAGTGTTTCTCTCTATTCCTGTTTTAGGTGTGACTGTGCACTTCTATCAAATGCCATTTTGAATTTCGTGGAGATAATCGCAAGTAGTGTTTTCTTTTTCCTTGTGACTTTTTAATACAGGAAATTAATTCCCAACTATGTTTTGTAATGTTAATTATTTTCTGACCATAAAATACCCTTGCATCCTTGCAATGAGCCCCCGCTGATTGTCCTGCACTATTTTTTTAGTTTGTTTGTAGATTTGATTTGGTAAAACTGTATTTCAAGTTTTTGCTTCAATCAATACGAACTTTTATTTTTGTGCTCCCTTTATCAGATTTTGGTGTGAATTTTACGCTAGTTCCATTAAATTGTTTTGATGTCTTTTTCTAACTTTTAGAACAGTTTACAAGCGCGTTCAGATTCTATACTTTGATGTTACAGAACTCGATCTGGGCCTGGCAGTTTGATAATAAAAATTAGGAAGAAGGAAGCAAAATTATTATCTACATATCTGGAAGAACTAGGAGAATCCACTGGAGAAAAATCTATCTGAAATTTAAGAGAATTCCGTTGTCTAGCTATAGAATTGATACTCCAAAAGAATTACTTTTTGTCTATGTAGAGAACTACTGGAAAATACAAGGGAAAGAAAAAGATAGCTTTTCCATACAATTCCCTCCACCCTCGAGTTACGCACTGCCCTGTGCCCCCCCGCTGGGCACAGGTACACACAGATGGGCATCTCTACCTAAATGTTCTCTACCAATCCACTGAACCTACACCATACACTGAGAACATGATTATTTTAAAATTTATTTTATTTTTAAATCTATCTTTAAATTTTAATAAATTATATAATAATATAATAATATTAAAATGATATATTAAAATAATATAATAATAAAATATATAATTTTTAAAAGAATTATTAATGATGCAAATATATAAAATCTCACCAGATCAAACAAACTGAGGGCTTCAGAGGGGAGGGGCGTGGGGGACTGGGATAGGCTGGTGATGGATATTAAGGAGGGCACATATTGCAGGGTGCACTGGGTGTTATACGCAAATAATGAATCATGGAACTTTACATCAAAAACTGGGGATGTACTGTATGGTGACTAATATAACAAAATAAAAATTATTTAAAAAAAAAAGTCTCACCAGCTCAGCAGTGTTTTCACAACTTAATGTGGAAGCAAGAAAAGTCCCTGCTAGGAATATACATGCCAGTCCTGCTACTTCCCATCACTTCTGCTTTCGTTATTAGTATGATCATTAGTCCACAGCTTATTAGCAGAAATATTTTTAGACCACTTGTCAATTTTATGAGGAAAGTTTAGTTAAAATTGATAAAATCATCTGTAGGCACAGAGACCCTGTAATGTTCCTGGAGAGACCACAGAGCCCACACTGCCTTGCAGACACCTCCCCACAGAGGGAGCAGGGGAGGGTGCTTATGTTGACTTCCATAGAAATTATCAGTAAGCAGGTCCCCAGCTCCCAGGCACACTCGAGTGCATGGGGCCCAACATATACAACAGCTGTCTATCAGACTGCATCAAGCAGGGTTTGGCGAAGATGCTGGAAGCCGCTCAAGATACTCCACTCAGTTGTGGAAATGGTTTTCACATGGAGAGTTAGAGGCTTTCATGACTGCTGGACAACTCGGAAGCAAGGAGTCCACCAGAAACTATCTTGGCAGCCCGCAGCACCAAGCAGCTGACCCTCACAAGCTGTCATCGCCTGCCACCAAGGAGGAGTGTGTTCCCTTTCTCCTCCACTTCACAAATCTCACCCGGTGCCTCTCTTTGGCTGTCTCTACCCAGCCCAAGAGGAAGGGGGCTCGAGAATATGCAGCTCCAGGGGCCTCACCTGCACGATGGAGAGCAGAAGGTAGCGGTGCACAAGGACAGCCAGCAGTCTCCAACAGCAAGGGGAGCTGCGGTGTACCTGCATCTCACCCATGTGACAGTCCCTCACAGAGCTGGAAACACAATCCCTCTTCAGAAAACAAAGGGACAAAGGCCTGGAAGGCACAGATCTGTCTCCGGAGATCATTCACCTCATCTCCAGCTCAGCCACTATTCCCGTTTGAGATCCTGTATCAGCAAGTCATGGAGGGAGAGCAAGGAAATGGGTGAGTACACACAAATGTATGAATAATAAAGCAGAGAAGAACTCCTACCCAGCTGTTACAGCCCTAGTCTGCCTTCACGACTTCCTTTCCCCTCTACCCATGCCTGTTTCCTCTGCCGTCGCCAGCCCCTCCACTGATCATGGTCCTTTAACTGGCCAGGTGACCCACACCTTCATTCCTCAAGGATCTGAACCTCCAGCAGCACAGCCTATGTTGGGTTGCTGTAGCCCTCCATTAATTTTTACCATGGCATGGAGCTCATGTGAGTCCCCAAGGCTCTCCTTCCACACAGCAAGGTGGCCACTCCCCTTCCCACCTGTCCCCAGATGCTTCGACGCCTCTGCCATCCTTGCTCACAGCTAATGGCTGTCCTGCGGCACTGACAAGACAGAGGGCCTCCACAGACTGCCCTCTGCCCACCAGCCTGGGCCCACAGTCTGCCCTCCCACCTGCTGCCATCCAGCACACAGGCTTCCCGGGGGTCTGTGAGCACCTCCAGCTCTGCGTGTTCCACCTTTTGCCCTGAACCCTGCCACCCACAGCCTTTGCCATGTCCGCTAACAGCAGCACATGCTTCTGACTGAATGGGTCAAAACCCCAGAGTTGTCTTTGATGCCTCTTTCTCTGAAACTCTGTGTCCTGGGAATTCTGCCAGCTCTGCCTTCAAAATACATCCAGCACTGGGTAACCTCTTGCCACCTTCCCAGCTAACACTCTTGTCCCACCTGCCATCAGCCCCTGTCTGGATTACTGCAAGGTCCTTCCAACCAACCTTCCACAGTCTGTTCCCACAACCCCAGCAAGGCTGCTGCCTCACTTGGAGGGGAAGCCCCAGCCCTTGTGAAGTTTCGAGGGCCCCAGCTCTGACACCTGACCCTCCAGCTACTCTGCATGCAACCTCTGTGTCTCATACTTGCCCTAGGTCCTTTGTACTTGTTGTTCCCTCTCCCTAGAACATTTTTTTTTTTAGTTTTTTCTATTATATTATGTTAGTCACCATACAGTGCATCCCTGGTTTTTGATGTAAAGTTCGATGATTCATTAGTTGCTATTCGTTCCATAGATATCTGTATGGCCAACACCCTTACCTGTTTCAAGCATTTGCCCAAATGCCACCTGCTCCTTGAGGCTTGCCTGGGTCACCCTATGTGAAATTACAGTTGGCACTCCCCGGCCACTTACTCTGCTCTACCTCATCTTTGTTACAGACATTAAGCACCTCCACCACATTGTATGAGGTACGAAACACTTTGCACCAAGAACACAGGTTCATGGGTCAGGGATGCCAAGCCCTAGAAAGTGCCTGCTCAGAGTAGGGACTCCATAACTACTTGGTGAATGGGGATCATTAGCATGACCATTTATGCATTTACGGAGAGTCAGCCCTAGGAAGAAGTGGCATTGCCAAGTATAGTCCCAGCTCTGGAGGAACTCACAGTCTACAGTGGGAGAAGGCTTCGGCAATGAGGATGCTGTGAGCCTTTGCAGAATGACTGCACTGGGCCTTTGGAAGCCATGGGCCAGCGTCTGACTGCTGTTGAGGGCTCAGGCCCCCAGCCAGGACAGAGCTCAGTGGAGGGCAGCCAGGAGCTGGGAGAAGGTGTGGGTATTCTACTCCCAGAGGGCCACCTGCCTCTACCTCCATGCTCTCACAGCTTCCCTCTGCTCCCACCCACTTCCTAAATTCACCCTTGGAAAGTGACTCCTAACAGGAACCTGCGGCAAAAGAAGCCCCACTACAAGCAGGCAAGGACAGAGGACACAGGCAATGAAAGACAGAGAGCAGACAGAAAAGTATACAAGCAGCAGCTGCCGCCAAGGTCAGAAAGTCTGGCGGTGAGGGAGGGCAGCCTCCAGCGTGAGCGGAGGACTCCACCAACAGTGAGGTGGTGAGGTGGGAGCTGAAAGGCCCTGTGGGGATCGTGGCATCCAAACATCACCCAGGGCTACTCAAACTCCCCCAACAGCCATCCAGCCATGCACATCGACAAGCGGGGGAGAAACCACAGAGCTAACAATTACAGCACCCTGTGCTGGGTGTTTGTAACTGGCAGAGTTAAATGGGGATGGAAAACAAGTTTCAATTTTCTATGCAAAATAAATGAAATTTATCTGATGGGCAGTGACTCCCTAGGGCAGTGCTGAGAAGACTTCCGGGAGGTACCGAGGTCCAACAGATCAAAAGCTGGTAGGTTACGTCTGTTGTGGGCATGAGATGGAGGGGCATGATGGGCCCCCGCTGCCAGCTCACTTTCTCTCTACTCACCCCCACTCTGCCCCGGGGAAGCATTTGGGCTCTCCTCCCCAGGGGGTGTGAGTGGGTATGCCAGCGCACCTCATGGGCACTGGGGTGACATCAGGACTGGGTTCGGTGGCTGGACCTTGAGTTGGGGAGAGACTGGAAACATAATATTTAAAAAGAAAGATTAGAATAATGACTCCTCTAAGTGACTAAACAGAAGCATATCAAAATCTAAAAGCTGTTCCTACATAAAATTCTCTGACATTAGGTTGGCAATGGATATTTTAAAATGAAATCTATTAAAACTAACAGGCTTACCAGGCAAACATGACCCACCTAATCTGCCTAAAGGTGAGCTGTATTCCTCCTATTCCAACAGACCACGTGCACCCTTAATGGAGGCCAGACGTCCCCGGTGGCTTCCCTTCATGGAGAAATGGGCTGCCCTTATTCTTTCTGCCCCAATTTAATTTGGAGGGTCATTTTATAACTGAGGGAGGACTCATACCATCTCTTTGAGGTCAAATACTAACTCACAGGGCAGGAAAATGAATTAGCATAAGCTTCCAGGGAAGCAGTTTGGCGATTTGTATCGAGAGCCTTTGCAATAACCCACAGATACTGCTTCAACACCATCTATATAACCAGAGACACAGACAAACATTCACACACGAAGATGTCTGTCAGGCATTCTCATCATAGCAAGATATTAAAGACAACCCAAACATGGGAAGTGGTTAAGTAATGCATTATCATACCAATGGGATATTAGGCACCTATGAAAAATGTTTACGAAAAGCTCTTTTAATGATGTGAGAAAATGTCTCTGATTTAATATTGAACTAAAATCAGAATGCAAAATTTTATTTACACTATGTGCTCAGTTTAGAAAAAGAAAACAAATTTAAGAAACACTGGAAAGAAAAATGTGATAATGCTAACAGTACATAGGAGAATTAGAGGTGAATTTTCTGCATTATTACACTTTTGATTTTCCAAATGTACTACAATGACCACAGTATCAGATAAAATTTCATTTAAGACTTATTTTAAAAAATTAAAAAGCAAGGGAGGGAAAACTGAATGGGAGGTCATCAGAGAAGGAGAAAAATCATGAGACTCTTAACTATAGAAAACAGAGTTGCTGGAGCGAAGGGGGGTGCGGGGATGGGGTAATTGAGTGATGGGCATTAAGAAGGGCACGTGATGGGCTGAGCACTGGTGTTATATGCAGCTGATAAATGAACACTACATATGAAATTAATGATGTACTATATGTTGGCTAATTGAATTTAAAAAATAATAAAAAAGAAAAAAATTAAAAAGCAGGAAGAGTATTTCCTGTCAGAGGTGAGATCCCAACTTAGAAATAGAAACCAAAGCAGTCTCAACTCCTTACCTAGATGACAGCTCGGTTTCCTGTAGGACGACAAAACCAGGGATAAAGGAAAGGGGGCTCAGATCAAGGGGGACAGTGATGCAAGCCATCCCCAGCTCTGTTCCAGCCATGCAGCCTGGCGTAACAGAGCCAGGGCCTGAGAGGGAAGTGGCCTTCTACTCCAGCTCTTGCTGCCACCCTTCCCTGAGGCTCCCTGGTTTATAGAAAGCAATCTAGAGTAGAGGTAGTTGCTGGTGTGGGATCAGCAGGTCAGGTTTGAACTCTGGGCTCACTACCCTGCCTCCCTGGCATCTTGAAGCAGTTAATTCAAGCCTCCCTGTGCCTCAACATAGTCATCTGTAAAATGGGCAATGACTTTAACTCATGAAGCTGCAGAGACCTTGGGCACATACAGTCAATAGCAGCTCTGCTTTCAGTCAGCAAGGTCACTAGCTGAGGGAGTGAGGTATCACTGTCCAACCTCATTGTTTTCAAGGTCAGTCTGCTGGGGCATTCATCTGTCCTCATAGTAGATCCCAAATGTCATTCTACAGGCCATGCTGAACCACCGGCCTCAGAGTCCCCTGGGAACCTTCTAAAAGCTATGAATGCCATGCCCTCACCCAGAGGCCCCAGTTCAGTAGGTCTGGTCAGAGCCCGGGAACCTGCATGGTAACAACACTCCCAGGTGATTCTGCTTCACATCCCACCCTGGAGGCCCTTTGCTGTCAGGGTGTCTACCCTCCCTGGACCAGAACCTCACCTTAGGATGAGCATTAAGAAGTACGTTCCAAGGACAAGTTGTCCTTTTTGTTGGAAGTGTTCCTCTCTCCTACTTCCAAGCAATTCCTGAGGTTGTGGGCAGAGAAGCAATCCATCCACTGTTGGCAAGTCCTAGAATTCATTGGGTTTCATCATTAAACACAAGGAAAAAACACCCATGACACTTAGCTCCATTAAGAAGAACCTAAGCTTTTCTGCGTGTGCACTGTTTTGAGTGAGTCCTTCCAAACCATCACCATTAGATCTATAAATGGGATCTCCAGGCAGGGTGTCATGCATGGCGGCTCCAGAAACCCCCACCCTCATTCTGTATTACCACCTCCCCATGATGGTTCGAAACTGCTCACAGAGCAAGTTCTGCCTGTAATTCCACTCCACATGGCATTCTATTAGGCTTCCTGGGTTATCACAGCAACACAGTACAATTATAACCCTATATTTGCCACACTCCCAAGAAGATTAGGTTAGTATTCCTGTCTGGAAGCTTGAAAAGTCATGTGTCCTAAGAGATTTCAAGTCATTTAAACCCTCTGTACTCAGAAGATCATGCGACATGTATGAACTAACTACACGCTCATATAGGGCCTGAGTCAAAGCTGTATAGGATACAGTAGCTGCCCTCCAGCAGCCAGGCTGGTGGGGCTACAGACTATCTTAGTCTGTTTAGACTGCTAGAACAAAAGACCACAGACCAGTGGCTCATAAAGAGCAGAAATGTATTGCTCACAGTTCTGGAGGCTGGAGGTCAGGGTGCCAGCACGGTCAGGTGAGGACCTTTTCCAGGCCACGGAGTGCTAATATCCATCCTCTCATGGTGAAAAGCAGTTAAGGGGCTTTGTGGGGTCTTTTATAAGAGCACTCTTTCCACTCTTGAGTACTCCACCCTCATGACCTAAGCACCTCTCAGAGGCCCGTCTACTACATACCATCACCTTCAGGGGTTCAGATTTCAACACGAATTTGGGGTGGGGGACACAAACATCCAGACCATAACATGGACCCATAAGCAAAAACTCCTGCAATTTGACAAGAGCTTCAGAAGCAAGAACAGAAGTAACGGCAACAGCTTCAGGTGTGTGGTGGTGGGAGACCCATGGAGGCAGTCTCCCTGAGCTGAGCTGAGCATACCAGGTAGAAGTTATCTAGGGAGTTAAATGAACTTAACAGAAGGGAATGACATTCCAGGGATGGGGCCCACCTTGTGCAAAGGTGTGGAGGCAAGAAGGAAAGAAAAAGCAGGTGGTTTGAGAGGCAATGATGTGCCACTTGGCTCCTCCTTCAGGAAGAAAGGCTTTACCCCCAAGCCACTGGAAGTGCAGCCCCTGGGGACTGCCTAGGGCCACACCCCTTCCCCAGATGGCCACATCCATGACTTGTAGACACTGGCATACACACCTGTTCCCACCCCTTGTCCCAGCTCCATTGCACTCTGATGGCCGCTCCAGCTCTCTGTGGGCCCAGCTGAGTCAGTGCAGCTCGTGGACCCTCTGCCCCGGCCTGTGTCCTGACCCGTGTTAGTCAGCTGCTGACCTGACACCTCCTACACTAATCTGCACCTCGAGTTAGCCTAGGGGAAACTTCCTGCTTCCTGGAGCCCAAACTGCAGCAAATTGCAAGTCCCTTGGCAGTGCCTAGCAAACATTTTTAAACACTGGAGTACAAAAGAGCTCAGTCTTCAGACTTCTGGAATCAATACCAGGATAAATTAGCAAAGACTGACCCTGGGCTGAGAAATAAAGGTTCAGACACCATTTGGTACCTCATTGTCTGATGCCTCGACCCAACCTTTATTTTTCTTCCATCCTCTGATTCAGATACTCAGTTATTTGACTTCAAGTCACCAAGAATGTACAAAGCCAGTGCCTATGCTGAAGGAGGTTAAGAACTCTGAGATCCAGCCCAAGGAGCTGGGGCCCAGAGAGGTGAGGTCTTGTCCCAGGCCACCCACGTGGGAGAGCCACAATCACAGCCAGTCTGTCTGAACCCCAGCTACAGAATTCTTTCTACTCTCCTGTCTTGACACACAATGCATTTTGAAAATTATAAAGTTGTTGTGGCAGACTGAATAATCCCCCCACCGAGATGTCCATGCCCTGATCCCTGGAAGCTGTGAATGTCACCTTTTTTGACAAAACAGACTACAGATATGGTTAAATTAAGGCCCTGGAGATGGGAACACTTTGCTGGATCATCCAGGTAAGTCCTAAATGCAATCACAAGGGTCTCTGTGGGGAGGGGGCAAGAGAGTCGAACGCAGGAGAGGCTCTGTAAAGTCGCAATCAGACACTGGAGTGATGTGAGCTGGAGACAAGGAACGCTGGCTGCTTCTGGAAGATGCTGCAAGAGGCAAGACTGTCCCTTCTTGTTACCAGGAAGGAAAAGCCGTGTCTGTAGCCTGGGTCTGAGCTCCCTAGTGTCACTCTCTAGGCTCAAGTGAGCATCCATGGAAGGGCTTCTAACGGAAGGGGGGGGGGTCCCAAATTTGTAGCTTCCAGAAGACAAGGAGCCAGAGTGGGGAGCAGACATGGCTTAGGAGTGGGGGGGCGGGGGGGCAGCGGGACAAGGCACCAGAAGTGGACACTGACAAGACCACATTCGCTGGGCTTTCCCCATGCCCCCATGCGCAGTGCACAGGCCCAGCTGCTGTGCCCTACATCCTGCCCAGGCTGATGCCCCCCCCCCCCCCACCCCC
>NW_024423343.1:106918417-106944242 GCF_017311325.1 Ursus maritimus | reverse complement strand
CCCCCCCCCCCACACACCCCACCGAGGGGGCTCCTGAGATCAGAGAGCAAGCTGTGCCAGACCCCATGGGAGAAGGAATGTGGTCAGGCCAGCTGCTGCAGGAAGGACTTTCTCCATCAGTGAGGCAGAAAGGAGTCCCACACACTTCCTGCACACCTGCCCCAGGAGGTATCTGTCTGCCTGGATTTAAGTCCCAAAAGTCAAAATATCAATACGCAAATACAGAGTGAGGCAGAGCTGGCTGGGTGGAAGCCTGGGGAAGAGGCGCTGGCAGGTTTTGGGTTATCTTGTTTTTTGTTTCTTACCAATACATTCTTTGGTACGAGTACCACACCCGTATCTGTTCATGGATTTAGCAAGTATGTTTGCAAGCTCACCACGTGGCCTAGGAGCTGGGGGCGCTCAAGTGAGCAAAACATGCAAACTCCCTGCCCTGGGGAGTGACAACTACGGGTTGGGTTCACATCCAGGTCAGCTCTGTCCCAAGGGCTATGCTCTTTCCGCCTCACTGCCCTGCCTCCCTCCAGGCGGGGCCAGAGAGGGTAAGACTCAAGCAGCAGATTTTGTAAGATGATTGCAGCCCAAACACAAAGACCTTTCTATCAAGAAGAGGGAGGGGAGGAGGAAGCGGGGCTCTGACCTAGACCCTGATATCTATGGGCACAGGGAGCAGCCCCCCACCCAGGGAAATGCTTTGTCATCCCAAGTCTGAGCAGGGAAAGTGGAGGTGACCCATGACTGAGGTGAGTAGCCAGCAAGCTTCAGCCCCCAGCCTGGCAGTCTACCTTCCTCAGCCAGGGACATGAAGGCATCTCACTGCCATCTACGGGGAAGCTGCCGGCCGTGCCCCTCGCAGAGGACTCAGCCCTGCTGTGCTCAGGCCCACTTCCTGTCTGTGGCCAGGGAAGATGAGGCCAGGTCTGCTATGTAATCTGATTACTATCCACACCCTTAATCCTAAAGTCCCTTCTGGAAGGAAACACAGGTCCTGGGACTTCAAGACTTGGAGGACAGAGGGCAAGCTGAGCTCCCAAAGGGGACATGGAAGCCTCAGGGTGACCCCATCCCCCAACCGGACAGCAAGCACAGCCAGACTTACATTCCACACCTGGGGAAACTGAGGCCCAGAGAAAGGAAATCCAAAGTCAGCCAGCATGGAGCTGGGCCTAAAAGCTATGCTCTTGGCCCTGGAATGAGAAAAAAGGAAATCAGGATGCTAGAAAGTGACCCTCTTAGGTGGGCCCCAGGAAACTGTCTCCCCAGCCAGCCATGTGCAGACACTGGGCCCCCTGCCCAATCCAGTTATGGACTAATGCTCCCCAGGATACTGCAATTTAAGAAAGTAAGGAGGGGTTTCCTTCCTGACTCCTAGGGAAACACACACACACACAAATAATGGCCCAGATGTGGAAGGCAAAATAGCTTCCTCTTGAATGATGTTTTAAGAAACGTAGAAAGAAACAAAGTAGGCTGTTGCACGTCTGGACAGACCTAGGAGCAGCCAGAACCTGCTGGAGAAACATTGCAAGAAAGATGCTGCTTCCCTGACTTCTGAGCACATCCCCAGCACCCTGGAAAGGGGTCCCTCTATGTGCTGGGCTAGGTTCAAGGTTGAACATTCTGAGGTGCAGTGGCTGCACTGCCCATACCCAGGCCAGCGTCAGACTCAGGGCTGAGAGGAGCCTGCCACCCACCTGCTAACCCCAGCCCCCAAGCCTGAGGGCTGCTTGAGTTCATGCAGGCTCCTCGGTATGAGGAGGTGCTGTTCAGCAGGCTAGGGATGGGTCCCTCGGTCTGTGTCTTAAACAAGGCTGCAGGGGGTTCTGAGGCAGACCTCTGGAAATGAATGACCTCCCATAACACCCATCTATGAGCTTGAGTAAACCCCAGGATAGGGAGAGTTCCATCCTAACGTGAGCATGTGCTGTGGACAGCCCACTTGGCACCGCTACTTTCTTATGCATGAGAACCTGGTCACTGAGTTCATCCTGGGAGGCCGGAAGCCCACCCCTCAGAGTGGGGGCTCAAGGACAAGGGCCTGGGACGCCTGGCCATGCTGCACTCCAGCAGCTGGAAGAAAGGAAAAATTAAAAATGCAGTTCTCCCTCCCCTTTCCCTGGAAAGTCAGCTCCCCAGGGGTTAATGATCCAGAAGACGTGATAAGTGATAAAATCCCCCTCAAGTTCCTGAATATGAGTCTGATGTCACCTTGTCCTCCCGTGTCCATGGGCCCAAACAGAGGGCACTGGGTTCATTCATAAAGTCCCTGGAGTCCCAAGAGCATCCCATCCGCAGACTTAGAGCAAGGAAGGGCTCAGGCACCAGAGAGACTCCTCTCCCAAGGAGGGTATGAGACAGTTTCAGGCACTTCCACTAATCAGGAAATACAATATCCTAAATCACCCGCTTCCTGATCCAGCTGGGCTCTCCTGTTAACTGAGACGCGATGTTCTTAATCTCCTTCCAGTTTAGCCAGCTTTTGAGAACTTGACCTTGGAGGTTCTGGAGACAGCCCAAGGTCACCCTTGGTGACCCGGGGGTCCAGCCTGTGAGGTGCCTTCCCCCAGCCCTGACTCTTCTGTCCTGGTTCTCCAGATGCTCTCTGTTCTGCAGCATCCGCCTCATGTGGATGGGACCCCGGTTCCCTGCTGAATTGTCCCCTTCCGGGCACAGCGTCTGTATCAGCCAGCACCCACATGTGCCCATGGTTACCCCTTCAGCTCGCCGTCCCAACCTATCCCATCAGGGGCAGCCTCCCTCCAGCCTACACCTCTGACCCTGCGCCAGATGCCTCAGCTGTTTGGTGCTGCTGTAGTATGAACAGAGCCAAGGAGGACAGCTTCTCAGATTGAGAATGGGACACAGGGGAACACTCAGACATAGGGAGGACCCTATAACCCTCACTGTCACAGAGCTTCCAAAAGGCTCACGCCTGAGGCCCAACCATAGCAGGACGCACCATATAGAGCTGGCTGCCAAAGAGGTCAGGGAGACACCCCCCCACCCCGGCATGCTGGCGCCAGGTGCAGCCCATTTTCTTCATCCAAAATGAGGCACTTCGGGCCAGCTCCATGGTGATTAGCTCACTAGTGAAGGGGGACAGCCCAGACCACACAAAGAGCACTATAGCCCAGCCCTCGGGAGGCTGAGATGGACACCGGGAGAGTTCCAGCACGTGCCCCTGATCCAACTTGTGAGGGGGCCACCCAGTGCAGGATGTGGGATTCCCATGCCCTGCCCCTCCCACACTGGCCAGCAATCTTGGAGCTCCCCACACCCAAGGC
Source organism: Ursus maritimus (assembly GCF_017311325.1). Lineage (NCBI taxonomy): Eukaryota > Metazoa > Chordata > Mammalia > Carnivora > Ursidae > Ursus > Ursus maritimus. The sequence goes on along the minus strand of NW_024423343.1, from coordinate 106,940,958 downwards.
TTTGCAGGAGGAGGCCTCTGTGAGCACAGAGCCACCTCCCTGGGAAGAACAGGCTTCACTGCCTTCCACCCATTTTGAGGAGAACGAGCCCACCCAGAGAAGAAACAAGACAGCACTCCGAGAACAGGGCTCAGGAGGCTGGGGGCCTTGTTTTGAGCAGCTCAGGGCCGCAGGGGACAAATGCCCATTCCCCCTGCCTTTGAGTGTCAAATGCAATCACTACATCCGTTTCCATGCAGACGGGTAAACCTGGCACAGGCCGTCATGGTGGCAATAACTGGACTCTGGCTCGCTCACCGTGGCAGGTCTGTCAGCCTCAGCCTGCTCTGCCACGGACTTCCTGCTGGCCATGACACTCAGTCCCGATCAAAACCTAGTCAGGCCCCTGGGGGCCCCCTTCCACTAGGCCTCAACCTTAGCCTGTAGAACTGCCATTTCAACATAAACAATTTCCCCCACCCACCCACACACTCACTAAGGGACTTGAACAACTCTAACATGGCTTCTGGCAGCCTAAGGCCACATCCCTGGGATGCCCCCAAACCCTCTCAAGTGCCTGCTGAAGAAAGCTAAGGCTGCCAAAAGAATTTGCCATTTGCTTCAGCCAACACCCGACTACAGGCCCCTGAATCCCCCAAATAAAGCAGTTCTTCAAGAAAAAGTACAATTGTAAAACCTTCCTCTGCCTGTCCTTCCGTTGAGATGTATTTCCTACCACTCACGAGTTTCTTTCTCAAGGACTCAGGGGCCAGTCCTTTGAAATGTAGTCATCAAGAAGGACAGGGCCCCTCCTCCCAGTCTTGGTGGAGGGTCGTAGTCCAAATCTAACTTAGGAAGTGCCAGTTAGCAGGCACAGCATTGACATTGACCAACCATCTCACCTGCATTCTGGAATAGTTCACTTGCCTGACTCTGTTCAGGCCCCCAGTCCCTCCCTCTCCCTTTGAAAGCTCATACACCTCTGCTCCAGGCAGTAGGGAGCTCAGCTCTTCTCCTGCTGCAGTGGGGACAAACTAACACCTGTCTTCACCCAGTGTCCGGCCATGTGTGCCTCCGACAGTATCTCAGATTGATAGACCATTCCATAGCAGCTGTGTGCTGATGCCCAGAAGGAAAGTGAAGCCTCAAAGATAGACACGAACCAGGGTGATACTGCGCCTTTACTGGGCACCAACGGTGTGCCAGGCACTTTTGTGTCTGCGGATGTAAAAATCTCCACGTCCCTGATCTACTAAGAGGATAATCTAGAAACATAATCCAAGTCCTTGTGGCTCCAGAAACCCCAATCCACCAGAACCCAGCGGCAACATGTAAAGAAGCCACCAATGTTAGGTGTGCCATCTCATGGACTGAAACACTTTGCGCCAACAAAATACCATGCTCTGCTCTGGTAGGAGGGTGTGGTGGTGGAATTTCAAGGTTTTTAAACATTAAAACCAGGGCAGCCACAGACTCTGTAAGTGGGAGTGAGGGGGACGGCAGAGGAAAAAGAGAGAGCCGGGGGAGGGGGAGGGGGAAAAAGGGACAAGGGTTGGGGGAGGCAAGCCTGAAATTTTCAAGTGGTTTTCCTGCCCTCTTCCTTCCTCAGCCTCTCCACATCCTTTCCCAAAAGCAAACTATGGGGTGGGAACAGCCCTGGAAACTGATTCCCCTCTAACTTCAAGAGGAAACGCCTTTCTGAGCAGAGAGTCTCCATGCCAAGCTTTTGTCTGCAGGGAATTTTTCTGCGAATTTATGAGAAGCTGAAGAAATGCTGACAAAGTAGTTTTGCCCACCCCAGCAGGCTGCCAAGTGCACCTCATTAGACCAGCTTCCTGCAGGCAACAGGGAAGGACAGGCAGGGGAGTCTGAGGTGGATGACAGGGGACAGGAGGAGCACCTGAACACAGCCCCAGTTGTCGTGGGGGAAGTACTCACAGAGCTTGGCTCCCAGAAGGAGCAGGAGGGACCACAGGGCTCTGCATGGCCACCTGCCTACTCAGGTCACACCAGACTCTCTGGACATGGGAGACCACAGGACAGACAGACAGAGGAGCATTGAGAAGAAGCCACAGGTCCACATAGCACCAGGTTCCTGGCAGTTGGTTCTGCCAGGGGAGACTCTCCCCCACCTCCTCATGCTCCTTATTCATTTTACCCCAAAGTAGGACAAGAGATCTCACATGGATGAAACGACACTTTTCCCCTCAAGATCCCAGGTTTTCTAAATTCTTCCTGATTCCAAAGTAATCACATTTTCTCAATCACCCAACTTCCACATATTTTAATGTTTTCTTAAAAATAAATAGTAATTTGGGGCACCTGGGTGGTCCTGTCAGTTAACTGTCTGTCTCTTGGTTTCCACTCAGGTCATGATCTCAGGGTCCTGGGATCAAGCCCTGCATCCGGCTACCTGCTCAGTGTGGAGTCTGCTAGAGATTCTCTCCCCCTCTTCCCCTCCCCCCACTCTCTCACTCTCCCTTCCTTTCTCTCAAAAATACATAAATAAAATATTTTAAAATAATAAAATAAAATAAAAAATAAGTAAATAGTAATCCCTACAGTCATGAGGGCTCAGTATGTGGCAGGCCTGAGCAAAGCACAGTCACCCACTCCTGCCACCTTCATCAGAACAACCCTCGGAAGTAAGTGTCACAGAGGGATCCCAAGATGAACGACGTGAGCAACTTGCCAGAGTCACACAGCAAGGAGGGCAGAAACCGTGGACTCCTGGGGCCCGTGTTCAACCGCTGCTCTACAGCGAGTTCCTAATTTAGAGGATTTTCATATTGGCTCTCTTGTGTGATTCTTACAAAACCTGGTGAAGTGAGCAAACAAGAATTACCCCATTTAACAGATATGGAAACTGAGACCCACAAAGGGCCTTGCGGGAGCTGCAGAGCCAGGTAGAGACAAAGCCAGCGAGAGCTTAAGTATTCCGTGTCTTGACCTGTATGTCACTTTACGTCACCAGGTAAACCTTACTATGGAAGCAATTTTTAAAAAAAGATTAGTGGTAATGTGATGCTGTGACTGGATGGAGCCTGGGGTAGCAGAGACATCAGTTGGGTAGAGGAAGGAGTGTGGAGAGGGGTCAGGAGGCTGAGAGGCTGGACTTGAGGGAGGGCAGGAAGCTGCCAGGAGGGGGTGGCAAGCCCCACAGAGTAGAAGGATTGGATGGATATTTTTAGAAGGAAAGCCCAGGAGGCAGCCTGAAAGGTTGTCCGAATGGTGACCACCTTCCCAGACACATCATTGACACAGAGGCCTGTCCGTACCACCAGCAGGAAGAAGATGGGAGAGAGGAGAGCCTCAGTGCTAGACATGGCTGCATCTTCACACACTAGCTCTAATCCTCACACACCTCAGAGGAGGTGTGGTCAACCTTGCATCTCTCCTAAGAACTTGGAGCCCAACTTATGATTTCCCCAAGTCCAGGCAACTTTATGACAATCCCGACTTCCTCCAGCCATCAGTGACCCATTCTTTTAATACCTCACAACAGTTCAGTGACTGGTTCATCCTTCCGTGCATGTGTGCATGCACACATTTGTGTGTGCCCCTGCTTCTGCACTGTGGCTGTGGGGGGTGAGCAATGGAGCAGGAGGGCTGCTCAGCACAGCCACCCTGCTTGGCATCTCACTGCCTTCTGCTAGGAGAATGATCACCATGGCTGGATTTTGCCCACAGATTTGTATACCAATGAATATTTCCAGCAAAAGCCATGTAAATTGATTTGTAGAAAAGGCAGGAGATGGAGAAAAATGGGAGGCTGCAGACACTGAATTCAATACCAAATAATCTAATATGCCCGATTTCATTTTCTTTTTCTACCTTTGATGTCTGCAAGCAAATCATTGGCACTTTAAGTTTGCACATATATCTCAATGCAAAACAGTCAAGCGGCAATAAATAAATGCATTATCCAGATAAATGGCTGCCAGTCAGGGTGAAACTGCAAAGAATAGTCTGTGCTTCTGTAATAATTTACAAGTAGGAAATTCACTTATTCTCCCCTGACCCTTGGCTGTTGTCAGCTCTCATAATTCTAGAAATAGGAAGGGTGGGTCAGGGGAAGCAAGGGTGATAGGAGGAAGAACTGGAGGGCACCAGGCCTTCGGAATAAGAGAAGACCATTTACCAGGCAATAATGATGTCTTGGCCTCCAGAGTCCCTAAGCTGCCCAGAGCCCCAGGCTGATCTCTGCTTCTACACTTTAAAATATCCATCCAATCCAAACATCAAACATACTAGTTCCCAGCCTGAAACTGCACCAGCAAAACATTTCACCCCATAGCCTTCCTTGATCTTTCTCCTTCTATTTCTTAGGGCCACATCATTCTTCATAGAGAGTGTTAGGACAACTTGCCAACCATTCACCCTTTAATATCTCCCCTGTAATCCATCCTGCCCAGAACTGTCAAAGCCATGGTCCTAAAATGTAAATCTTGCCGTGGCACTTTCTGCTTAGCTCCTCAGTGCTTTCTCTTTTCCACCCTTTACTTGACTCCAAAAACCTTAAATATAAACATTCTCTTTCTCTTAAGGAATCAATCCCATTTACAACTGCACCAAAAAACATAAGATACCTAGGAATAAACTTAACCAAAAAGGTATAGGATCTGTATTCTGAAAACTACAGAAGACTTATGAAAGAAATTGAGAGGGACCCAAAGAAATGGAAAAACATCCCATGCTCATGGATTGGAAGAACAGATATTGTTAAAATGTCTATGCTACCCAGAGCAATCTACACATTCAATGCAATCTCTATCAAAATACCATCAACATTTTTCACAGAGCTAAAACAAATAATCCTAAAATTTGTATGGAACCAGAAAAGACCCTGAATAACCAGAAGAATGTTGAAAAAGAAAAACAAAGCTGGTGGCATCACAATTCAGGACTTAAAGCTATATTACAAAGCTGTAATCATCAAGACAGCAATGTACTGGCACAAAAACAGACACATAGATCAATGGAACACAATAGAGAACCCAGAAATGGACCCTCAACTCTAGGGTCAACTAATCTTCAACAAAGCATGGAAGAATATCCAATGGAAAAAAAGAGAGTCTCTTTAACAAATGGTGTTGGGAAAATTAGACAGCAACATGCAGAAGATGAAACTGGACCATTTCTTCATACCATACACAAAAATAAACTCAAAGTGGATGAAAGACCTCAATGTGAGACAAGAATCCCTCAAAATCCTAGAGGAACACATGGGCAGCAACCTCTTTGAACTGGCCGCAGCAACATTTTGCTAGACACATCTCCAAAGGCAAGGAAAACAAGTTGGTACAGCCACTTTGAAAAACAGTGTGGAGGTCCCTTAAAAACTTAAAAATAGAGGGGCGCCTGGGTGGCTCAGTCATTAAGCATCTGCCTTCAGCTCAGGGCATAATCCCGGCATTCTGGGATCGAGCCCCACATCAGGCTCCTCCACTGGAAGCCTGCTTCTTCCTCTCCCACTCCCCCTGCTTGTGTTCCTTCTCTCGCTGGCTGTCTTTATCTATGTCAAATGAATAAATAAAATCTTTTTTTAAAAAAAGTTAAAAATAGAGCTACCCTATGTTCCAGTAATGGCACTACTGGGTATTTACCCCAAAGATACAGACATAGTGAAGAGAAGGGCCATATGCACCCCAATGTTCATAGCAGCATTGTCCACAATAGCTGAATTGTGGAAGGAGCCGAGATGCCCTTCAACAGATGACTGGATTAAGAAGATGTGGTCCATATACACAATGGAATATTACTCAGCCATCAGAAAGAACGATTACCCAACATTTGCTGCAACATGGGTGGGACTGGAGGAGATTATGCTAAGTGAAATAAGTCAAGCAGAGAAAGACAATTATCATATGGTTTCACTCATTTATGGAACATAAGAAATAGCAGGGAGATCGGTAGGAGAAGGAAGGGAAGAATGAAGGGGGGGTAAACAGAAAGGGGAATGAACCATGAGAAACTATGGACTCTGGGAAACAAACTGAGGGCCTTGGAGGGGAGAGGGTGGGGGATTGGGATAGGCTGGTGATGGGTATTAAGGAGGGCACATCGCATGGAGCACTGGGTGTTATACACAAATAATGAATCATGGAACACTACATCAAAAACTAAGGATGGTGAATAACATAGCATAACAAAAAATTATTATTAAAAAAAGGAAAACAAAAGCAAAAATGAACTGTTGGGACTTCATCAAGATAAAAAGCTTTTGCACAGCAAAGGAAACAGTAGCCAAACCAAAAGACAACCTACAGAAAGGGAGAAAATATCTGCAAATGTCTTATCAGATAAAGGGCTAGTATCCAATATCTATAAAGATCTTACCAAATGCAACACCCCCAAAAATCAAATAATCCATTCAAGAAATGGGCAGAGGACATGCACAGACATTTCCCCAAATAAGACATACAAATGGCCAACAGACACATGAAAAAATGTTCCACATTACTTGGCATCAGGAAAATACAAATCAAAACCACAGTGAGATACCACCTCACACCCATCAGAATGGCTGAAATTAACAACTCAGGAAAATATGTTGGCGAGGTTGCAGAGAAAGGAGAACGCTCTTACACTGTTGGTGGGAATGCAAGCCAGTGCAGCCACTCTGGAAAACAGTATGGAGTTTCCTCAAAAAGTTGAAAATAGAGCTACCCTACAACCCAGTAACTGTACTACTAGGTATTTACCTCAAAGATACAACTGTAGTCATGTGAAGGGACACATGCACCCCACTGTTTATAGCAGCAATGTCCACAATAGACAAACTGTAGAAAGATCCCAGATGTCCACTGATAGATGGATGGAAAAAGAAGATGTGAGATATATATATATATATATATATATATATATATATACACACACACACACACACACACACACAACAGACTATTACTCAGCCATCAAAAGAATGAAATCTTACAATTTGCAATGACATGGATGAAACTAGAGGGTATTGTGCTAAATTAAATAAGTCAATCAGAGAAAGGCAATTTTCACATGATTTCAATCATATATGGAAATTAAGAAACAAAACAGAGGATCATAGGGGAAGGGAGGGAAAAATAAAATAAGATGAAACCAGAGACGGAGACAAACCATAAGAGACTCTTAACTATAAGAAACAAATTGAGGGTTGCTGCAGAGAAGGGGTGTGGGGGGATGGGGTAACTGGGTGATGGGTATTAAGGAGAGCATGATGTAATTAGCAGTGGGTGTTATATGCAACAGATGAATCACTGAACTCTACCTCTATATGCACTATATATACTATATGTTAATTAATAATACACTATATGTTAATTAATTGAATTCACACACATGCCCACCCATAAATAGGTCATGAGCTCTTCAAAAGTAGGAGCTGCACTGAATTCATCTGTTAGCTCTTCAGCACCTGGTACAGTGCCTGAGATAGGCATTTGGTGGATGCCGTATCTAGGAGGATGGATGGATGGATGGATGGATGGATGGATGGATGGATGGATGGATAATGGGTGGGTAAATGGGTGGATGGGTGAATGGATGGTTGGGTATTTCGATGGATGGGTAATTGGACAGATAGGTGGTGAGTAGGTGGACTAGTTGATGTCAGTAGATGGGTAGATGGCAATGGGGGCACACTTGAGTGGGCTGGTGGGAAAGTGAGTAGGTGGTAAGTGTGAAAGAAGAAAGACCCATTGGGGATCTGAGGATTAACTCCTCTGAGACCCTGAAGAGGCTGTCTGAAGTCTAAGTAGTAGGGCTGATTATAAAATACCATGAATTTTAAACTTAAATCCTCCTATGTCCAAGCCCCATGACCAACCATGGCTTAGTTTCTATGAAGGTGTAGCAGGCCTGTGATTGCACCTTTGAGCCCCACCTTCTGGGTTTACTCACCATTCCAACACTTCTTGGAACCTCTCGTCCAACAAATAGCTCTCTCCCCCAGCTTTTCTTCCATCTGCAGAATATAAGTAAGCCCTCCATGATTTAGGTCATTGATTAAAATGAACTGTTACAACCACAAACAGAGCCTACAGCTGTGGTATAGAAAATGCATCTGAACAAAAGGAGGCTCATCACTCCAGCTGAGGGCACGGAGCTCCACCCTCTTTGTGTCCTCCGAATAGCAGTGGCCCTCATTCAGACCCTATTTTGTTCACAGTGACAGAATTAGAAATGTTGTCAAATATTTTACAGAACTCACAATGCACTTTATTTAAAAGCACCGAGTCTTACAGCTTAGCATATCTGTTCAATGAAACTGAATGCCATTAAGCAATGACTTGCTTTTAATGAACCCGTGCAGGCTCCCAGCAATGACTGTTTCTTTTAAAAAATATTTCCTTTCTGAGTGTTTCTTTTGCTGGAGAATAAATGCCAACCATGGGGATGAACAAGGAGAGTTGGGGAAAGTATTTAAAATCCTACAGATAATGGAACAATTTATTACAGTTCCAATCATGAACACCCACATGCAGCTGCTGTTGTGTGGCCTCTACGTCTAAGTTGTTCCCAAGATGCTTCAAAGACTCTGAATGTGGGGTTAGGACCCGGCACTTCTCACCTCCTAGTTCTGTAATACACATTGGCCACCTGGCTAGGCCTGAGCTTTCTCATTGTAAATGGGAATCATTGTAAGAAGGGAAGTAACAACCTCAAGAGATTACTGTGAAAAATAAGGGAGAAACCATGACCACAAGCATGACACCAACTATTGAACGTGGTCAAGTAGTCTACAGGGGCAGGGTGCTTGATCACTGATCTCCTACAGCCCACTTTCCAGGGGTCTCATAACTATTCCTCCTTGGAGCAGCCTCTCACCCCAGCACTCTCCCTGGCCAGAAGGATGCCTCTACACAGGTCAACCACAGACACATTCAGAAAGCACCGACACAGCCATGTGGTCTTTCATGTGCCATATAGGCCCAGGCAGCAGCCAGGATTTGGTTGGCTCACAGAGGAAGAACAGTGTGTTGAAATCTGCCCGTCCAGAGACACAGGGCACATGCCCCACTTGCTCTCCCAGGGGCTAGGTGGCTCATGGAGGATAAAGAGACAAAAAGACTTTAAACTTAAGGCAACTAATTGAGCGTGCACACCTAATTTCACCCCCTCCCAAATCCACTCCCCACCTCCAAAAAAAAAAAAAAAAAAACACTGTGAAAGAAATCTTTTAAAGGGTATAAATTCACAAGGATACTGAGAAAAGAAGATACAATACCAACAAAAATTTAAAAGGTGTAAAGTAAACTGGAAAAAGGCAAATCAAAAGCCATCAGCAGGGAAAGCAAAGAAACAACCCAATTCACACCGAAGAATTCTCAAAATGCTCAGGAACTGGCAGCACCAGGAGCTCAGAATAATAAAGAGCTACAATAGGGCTAAAATAAGGAGAACTGCCCAGAAGCTCTCTGGGAAATAGATCCCTAGATCCCCTCTTCCATGCTTGCTCAGCCTTGAATGGAAAGTCTGCCCTCCCCCAGCCAGCTCTCCCTCTCCTCCAGAGGAAGACTGGAGGTCTGCTCTCTGAAGACAATAAAGCAGACTCTTGATCAGAGACCACACAGTAGGGCTGTGAGTGCCATTCCAGACACCAAGCTGTTAACCAATAGCATGCAGTCTCCCCTTCTGGGCCCCCAGAACACTGAACTCAGATGTTTCATCCTCCAAATAGGAGATGAGAAGGGTATTCAAGCTCCGGGGAAACCTACTAGTCCCAGAGGAGGGACCTAACAATAATGACAGGAGAGTCTCCCACAAAGCCCCCGCCCCCCAAGGGCTCTACAAGAGCCACCTACCCCTTCACTGATCCCAAGCAGTGCATGAGCCCTGGCTCTTAGGCCAAGGTGTAGCAGACATCTGAGGAAAGTCTTCATCATGATAGAGAGAGAGAGAATGAGCCACTCAGAGGAAATCCACACATAGAGAGAAAGTCCAATAAAACTATCATTAATAGCTTCTAAGAAATAAGAGAAAATAGTATATCCATGAAACGTGAAAGGATACTCTATAAAAAGAATATTCAAATTATGGTGGCAAAGTCCACAATAGCCAAAGTATGGAACAAGCCCAGATGTCCATTGATAGATGGATGGAGAAAGAAGATGTGGTATAAATATACAATGGAATATTACTCAGACATCAAAAGAAGAAATCTTACGATTTGCAACAACATGGATGGAACTAGAGGGTATTATGCTAAGTGAAATAAGTCAATCAGAGAAAGGCAATTATGATATGATTTCAATCATATGTGGAAATTAAGAAACAAAACAGAGGATCACAGGGGAAGGGAGGGAAAAATAAAATAAGAGAAAATCAGAGAGGGAGAAAAACCATGAGAGGCTCTCAACTATAGGAAACAAACTGAGGGTTGCTGGAGGAGAGGTCGGTAGGGGGTTGGAGTAACTGGGTGAGGGCATTAAGGAGGGTACATGATGTAATGAGTATTGGGTGTTATATGCAATGGATGAATCACTGAACTCTACCTCTGAAACTGATGATACACTATATGTTAATTAATTGAATTTAAATATAATATAATTTTAAAAAAAAAACAGAAAACAGGGTCACCTGGGTGGCTGAGTTGGTTAAGTGTCCAACTCTTGATCTCAGGGTCGTAAGTTCAAGCCTCGTGTGGGACCCCATGCTAGGCGTGGAACCTACTTAAACAAACGAACAAAAAAAAGGAATCATCAAAAAACAAACACAAGGTCTTTAAAGTTAAAAATATGAATATAAAAGTTTCAAAATTTATAGAAGTAATAATCTAACAAGTTGAGGACATCTCTCAGAAAGAAGAGAAAAAGGTAAAGAGTTAAAAAAAATAATGGGGCAGACCGAGATGCCCTTCAACAGATGACTGGATTAAGAAGTTGTGGTCCATATATACAATGGAATATTACTCAGCCATCAGAAAGAACGATTACCCAACATTTGCTGCAACATGGACGGCACTGGAGGAGATAATGCTAAGTGAAATAAGTCAAGCAGAGAAAGACAATTATCATATGCTTTCTCTCATCTATGGGACATAAGAACTAGGAAGATCCGTAGGGGAAGAAAGGGATAAAGAAAGGGGGGGTAATCAGAAGGGGGAATGAAGCATGAGAGACTATGGACTCTGAGAAACAAACTGAGGGCCTCAGAGGGGAGGGGAGTGGGGGAATGGGATAGACTGGTGATGGGTAGTAAGGAGGGCACGTATTGCATGGTGCACTGGGTGTTATATGCAACTAATGAATCATCGAACTTTACATCAGAAACCAGGGATGTACTATATGGTGACTAACATAATATAATAAAAAAACATTGAAATTAAAAAAAATTTTTTTTAAATGAGACAGAAAAAAAAAAGAAAGAAAAACAAAGGACCTGCCCAGGAGACTGTGTAGCAAGCCCTGTCAATGTCCTATCCTGACACTGCTGCCCTCATCTGCTCCCCTCCCTCAGCATTACAGGGCTTTTGCTCAACTGCAGAGACACTTTACTTGTATACGTAGGGTCCAGAGTTCTGGAAGTCTAGACCCCCCAATGGCCCTTGGTCAGTGGAGCACAGGAGAATGAAGGGCCAGCTCCCTTGCCTTAGAGCAGGATGTTCTGAAGGGTAACTTGTACCCCAGAGTCCCCTGCTGGACAGCCAAAGTGCCCCTCTGGGGACTTGGCCTGAAGGCTCACCTGCTCCCTGCTGGGTTGCTTGCCCTTCCCTCTCCTGCTCCCCACTCCCTGGCCAATTTCCCTTGGAAGCATTTCTTTAATGAGCCACTTGCATATAAACCCGCATCTCAAGGTCTGCTTCTTGGGGATCTGACCTAAGACAATGTGTATACCCAAATGATAGGAGTTCCTGAAGAGGAACACCTGGGCAGCTCAGTCAGTTAAGCATCTTTCTTCAGCCCAGGTCACGATCCCAGGGTCCTGGGATAGAGTCCACAGGGGGATCCTTGCTCAACAGGGAGCCTTTTTCTCCCTCTGCCTGCCGCTCGCCCTGCTTGTGCTCACTCTCTCTCTCTCTCTCTGACAAATAAATAAATCTTTAAAAAAAAAAAAAGAATTCCTGAAGAAAAGAACATAGAAAACAGAATGGTGGAAATCAAACAAACAAGAAAACTCCTGAACTGAAAGACGTGCATCTCCATATTGGGACATCTATGGAGGACCCAGCAAAACCCAGGAGCACAGACCCACCTCAAGTCATTTTACTGCAGAAGTTTAGAGCACAAGAGAAAATCAGCTTCTACCTGTTTCAGAAAGGAAAACCTAGACCACATACAATGGATTAAGACTTAGAATGCCTTGACCTTCTCTGAAGAATACAGGACCTTAGAAAACAACCAATTTTGACTATTAAGATGATTTATATTTAATGTGATTACATACACTTGGACCTTGATCTACCATCTTGCTGTTTGTTTTCCAGTTGTACATCTGTTCTTTTGTCCCTTTTCTTTTTCTTTTTTTCTGCCTTTTTTTCTTTAGATTGAATATTTTTAATGATTCCTTGTTTACCTCCATTTTGGTTTATTGTCCATAACTCTGTGTGTACTCATGCGTGTGTGTGTATGTGTGTGGTTGTGTTAGAGTTTATACTCTACTATCTACCTTTAAGTAATGTTATTGCACAACCCACATAGTATAAGATCCTTACAACAGTATATTTCTATTTGTCCCTTCTCCCAGACTTTTGTTATTTTTCTCATATATTTCATTTCTGAATAGCCAATTTTCCTTTTAAAAGATCTTTTAAAATGTTTTATATGCACCCACATCTTTATGATGTCTGATGTTCTTCATCCCTTTGTGTGGATCCACATTTCCATTTGGGATCATTTTCCTCTGCCTGGAGGATTTCCTTTAGCATGTCTTATGGTGCAGGTCTTCTTGTGATGAATTCTTCCATCATTTGACAGTCTAGGAAAATCCTTATTTCACCTTAATTTGGGAAGATATTTTTACCAAGCATAGAATCCTGGGCTGACAGGTTATTTTTGTTTCAGTACTTTACAGGTGACATTCCACTGTCTTCTGACTTGCATGGTTTCCAACGAGAAGTCTGCTTTCATTCTCATATTTGTTCCTTTGTGCAGAACATGACTTTTGGCTCCAGCTGCCTTATGATTTTGTTTTTATCACTGGTTTCAAGCAAATTGATTGTGATGCACCTTGATGTAGTTTTCTTCATTTTTCTTGTGTTTGAGATTCATAGAACTTCTTGTGGGTTTATAGTTTTCATCTAATTTGGAAATTTTTCAGCTATTGTTCCTTGAAATATATTTTCTGGCCTTCCCCCTTACCCCTCTTTTGGGGACTCCAATTCTACATATTTTAGACGACTTGAAGTTTTCTTTGTTCATATGTTACATTTTGAATAGTTTCTATTGCTATTTCTTCAAATTCATTAGTCTTTTCAGCATTAATCTGTCATTAATCCCATTCAGCATTATTTTTTCATCTCAGACATTGTAGTTTTACCTCTAGAATCTCATTTTTTAAAAACAGCCCTTATTTTTTAGAGCAGTTTTTGGTTTACAGCAATTTTGTGAAGAACATACAAAGATACCCCATATACCCTTTGCCCCTACAAATTCATAACCTCCTCCATTATCAGCATCCCCCACCACAGTGGTACATTTGTTGCAATTGATAAACCTACACTGATACATCATAATCACCCAAAATCCATAGTTTACACTAGGGTTCAGTCTTAGTGTTGTACATTCTGTGGGTTTGGGCAAATTTACTATGACATGTATCCACCATTGTACTTTTATACAGTGTAGTCACACTTCCTTTAAAAAAAACCCTGTGCTCTGCCTATCAACCCTTTCCTCGTTCCTCTCAACTCTTGACAACCACTGAACTTTTTACTGTCTCTATAGTTTGCCTTTCCTAGAATGTCATATAGTCAGAATCATATAGTATGTAGCCTTTCCAGATTAGCTTCTTTCACTTAGCAATATGCATTTAAGTTTCCTCCATGTTTTTTCATGGCCTGAAGCTCATTTCTTTTTAGTGATGAGTAATATCCCATTGTCTGTGTTACCATAGTTTATTTATCCATTTACCTAGTGAAAGATATCTTGGTTGCTTCCAAGTTTTAGCAATTAGAAATAAGTTGCTATAAATATTCATGTGCATGTTTAACGCCTTTGGGTAAATACCAAAGAGCGTGATTCCTGTATTGTATGAAAAGATTATGCTTAATTTTGTAAGGAGCCACCAAATTGTTTTCCAAAGTATCCATACCATTTTGCATTCCCACCAGCAGCAAATGAGAGTTCTTGTTCCACATCCTTCCCAGCATTAGCTGTCATCAGTGTCCTGAATTTTGACCATTCTAATAGGTGTGTAGTAGTTTCTCATTGTTGTCTTAATTTGCTTTTCCCTGATGACATATGTAAAGCACCTTTTCATGTGCCTATTTGCCAACTTGTATATCTTCTTTGGTGAAGTGTCCCTTAAGGTCTTTGGCCCATTTTTTAATCAGGTTGTTTCTTTTCTTTTTGCTGAGTTTTAAGAGTTCATTATGTATTTTGGAGACCGTCCTTTAACAGATAGGCTTGTCTTTTCATTTTTTAACAGTGTCTTTGGCAGGGCAGAAATTTTTAATTTTAATGAAGTCTAGATTATCCATTCTTGCTTTCATGAATCATACTTTTAGTGTTGTATCTAAAAAGTTATAGCCTAGGGCACCTAGGTGGCTCAGATGGTTAAGCATCTCCCTTCGGTTCAGGTGATGATCTCCAGGTCCTGGGATTAAGCCCCATGTCAGGCTCCCAGCTCAGCAAGGAGTCCGCTTCTCCCTCTCCTTCTGCCTCTACCTCTTCCCCTGCTTGTGCTCTCTCTGTCTCTCTCTCTCTGTGAAATAAATAAATAAATAAAATCTTTTTAAAAAATTAAAATAAATTTAAAAAAATAAAAGGTTATAGCCAAATCCAAGGTCATCTAGATTTTCTCCTATGTTATCTTCTAGGAGTTTTACAGTTTTGCATTCTGCATTTAGGTCTCTGATCCATTTTGAGTTCATTTTTGTGAAAAGCATAATGTCTGTGTTTAGATTCATTGTTTTTGCATGTGGCTGTCCAATTGTTTCAGCACCATTTGCTGAAAAGGCTGTCTTTCCTCTGTTGTATTACTTTTGCTTTTCTGTCAAGTATCAGTTGACTGTGGGTCTATTTCTGAGCTCTCTGTTTTGTTCTATTGATCTACTTGTCTATTCTTCCACCAATATCACACTGTCCTGATTACTGTAGCTTTATAGTAAGTCTTGAAAATGGGAAGTGTCAGTCTCTAACTTTGCTCTTGTCCTTCAACAAAGTTGGAACCCCCAACCTTTTCTTTATCCCACACAGAGCAAAACCCTTATAGTCTGCGCACCTCTCAAGCTGTTCCTCATCTTTTTCCCTGACACTGCCCCATCCCCAAACCTACCTCAAATCTTCATTCCCCTGTGTCATAGTTCCCAACACATCATACTGTGTCCATCTGCTTAGGTCTGTCTCCTCCACAGAAGGAAGAGATTCCACTGGACTCCAATCCTGCTACCTCTGTATCAGAATGAGGCTCAAGAATATTTACTGAACCAATGAGAGATGCAGAAACTCTCACTGAATGCACAATGAAGGCCACCTGCGTTGAAGGAAGGCTTCCTGTTGCAGAGGTATTTGGTGAGGCTGTGACTCTTCTCCACTCTCACCTCCACCTAAAGCCTTTGCCACCTTATCCCCAGCTCAGACCCCTTTGAAGTCACTCCCCACAGCCCATCTACCTACTCTCAGGATAGCTTTCCAGATGACCTCAGATCCACACTGTCCCTTCTCTGGTCATAAGCAGTACACAGGTTTGGACCAGCTGCTTTGGTACTTGGAGGCACAAAGAGGTACTTAAGGGAGTGGGTCTGGGGTTCAATCCTGACTTTTCCATCCTGGTCTTGGTGCCTTGGGTGAGTCACTTAATCTTCCTGTGCCCAACTTCCTCACCTATAAAATGAAAAAAAGATTATTAGGAAGATTAAATGAAGTAACTCATGTAGACACTTAGAATAGCACCTGTCAGGTAGGAATCACTCCTGCACGTGGGTTATTGTCAGCATCACCTTACATTCTTTTTCATGTAGGGAGGAGAAACTCAGAAGGCAGGGACCAGGACCACAAAAGGATGTGCTCACAGCAGGTGCTCCACAGAAACAATGGGTGGTCTGACAAAAGGAGAAGGGAACTAATGAACATCACATATCCACCCTGTGTCAAGCATTGAGCTCAGAACTTTACCGTGTGATTTCCCAAGTTCTTATAAGCACCTAAGTGATACCACCTGCCCATCAGACTAGGGGACAGGCTCAGAGAAGATGAATAGCCTCCAAGTTACACTGCCAGCAAAAGGCAGGGCAAAGTATAAGACCAAGGCTACCTTCGTCTCACCCTGGGCTGCTTTCTCCCAATATGTGGTGGTCTGTAGAGTAGGCGTGGCATGTGGAATCCTCAGAACTTGGGGACAGTCTCAGAGATAGGAGGCCCTTGGCAATAAGGGGAGCCTGAGTCCTTCTCACCTCAGCACAGGGCTCTCAGGAGAGTTTGCCTCCCTGCCCAGGATGGCCTAATCGCAAAATACTGTCATTCCATTTGATTTAAAAAAATCCTACTAATTCCAATGGCAAACATTTGATAATTATCCTTGATATAAGTTTAAAAGTTGAAATTAACCAATCATTGCATAACATTTCACCAGAAAATAGAAGAACAAAGAGGAATTAACCATGGGAATTGCATGAAAATGCTTTCTAAAAATATAATTTTATTACCTACAAATGTGCAGTACAAAAATCCAGTTTAATCCCCCATCCCACACACTCTGCCCCCTTTCTCACAATTCTGTACAGCAATAATCAGCCCAAGGCATCAGCCCATCTCTCTAGCTATGACAGCTCAGTGACTGCGGTGACTGTGCTTGAGCTCATTTCTCCTGAGAGAAGCAGCAAGGCTGAACTCCTAGGACCATGGACATGATGACACACCATTGCCTCCACAGTGGCCCAGGACAACCGCAGCCACCGGAGCATACAGGGTGTGACAGTCTTGTGGGGACCCATGGATGCCTGCCAGTACAGAGCCCACCTTCAAACTGTCAGTCACCTGCCCTCACAGGCCACCTCCCACTTTGCAGATGAGCAGCCTGAGGTCTATGGAGGGAGTGCCAGCCACACTGCTGCTGCCTGGCATTTTCATCGTCATCCTCATCACCATCGCTCCCTGAGGGTTCACTCTGTGCTAGGCACTAAGTAGGGGTCTCTGGAAGGTTCTCAGTGTCAGAATCACCATCACTACCTTATAGATGGAGGGACTGCACATGTAAGAGTGACATATCCGGGCTCAGTGGAAAGGCAACATGAGATTCTAAATTTCCCATTTGCCTCACCCCCTCCAGCTCCCTTTTGTTCTTCTACTGTCTTGTTGGGACTCTGGGCTGCAAGGCTTCTCAGCACCTCACCTGCAGAGGGCCCATTTCCAGGCATGTGGGTGGGTAAGGGCAATACTCCCCTGAGCCTTCTAGCCATGTGTGTGACCCCAAATTCCACACAGCAGAGATGGGGTTCAAAAATGGAATTTTAAAGGTGGCATGATTGAGGATGACCCCTGACCTGTAGATCAGGGGTCCAAGCTGGATCTGCTGCTACCCAGCTGTAGGGTCCTGGGGAGCCATTTCCCCTCCCTGGGCCTCTATTTCCTCTTCTGAGAAATGAATGATCTCCACGTCCCTTCTGGAGTTAACTTTCACTGTTTAAATCAGATTCTCCCAGAAGCAGTTCCTAAGGATTGATTTGAGTGGAAGTGTGGAATTAGTTTATTTGGGAGGTGGAGGATCCCAGCAGGAAGGAAGTAGAGTGAGACAGAGAAGGAAAGGAAAGAAGATGTGCTTACAAAAACTAGACTGCAGGTGAACTGGAGCTGACTTACACCTGCCCTTGGTGAGCATGTCTCCAGCTCCAACTTCAGTGATATTCATGTGGTAGCTGCAATTTGCCAAGTTGGGAGTCTTCATACCATGGAAATCACAAGCACTACAAATCAGACTCATTTCTTCCTGGGGAACTGGCTGCTAAACATTCACTAGCACACCATCAGCTTAATTCTGTTGGGAAATGGTGTAAAACACAAGCCTCAGAGTCATCCCATCCTCCCCAGGGTGAGGGAGCTGGACATTTACACAAAAATCCTCAGACTGATTCAGAGCTGCTCTGGGGAGTGTCAATTCCCAATATTCCCACAGCATCCCACACATGGGACAGAGCAGCAGGGATGTGGGAGGGATCTGATGACACCTGCTACATTCTCCAGATGCTTCATAAAACCAGTAGAGAGTCAAAGTGCAGGCAGGCAAGCTGGGTGGGCCAGGGAAGGGAAAGCTCAGTGGGGCTGGACATTAGCATGGCATAGAGGGGTGCATGGTGCTTTGCTAATTACCTGCTCTTCCACAGCAGAACACCAAATGAGCAGATTAGCAGAGAAGCAGAGCCTGGCTAGTAGCAGGAGGAGTTGGTGCCAGGGAACCCTCCTGGCTTAGAGGTTTAGGTGTAGAGTGACATCAAGAGGTCTAATTAGCACATACTGAGGTCAGGCTGCTCTGGTAAGGAAACGTTGATATGCAGACCATTGCGTTTATGGTGGGCTGAGCATGTAGCCTGAAGGGCTCAGTGTGGGACCCACACTCGGGAAGCATTTTCACTGCAGAAGAGAGAAGCTGGCATGAGTCAATGCTCAGCTCCAGAGCTCACCAAGTCAAGTGCTGTCCATATTCATCCAAAGAATTTACCAAGTGCCTGCTCAACATCAGCTCCATCAGGGCTGGGGGTGGCATGATGAATCAGGGAAGTCCCTGCCCTTGCAGCCCACATGCAGACAGTGTGAAGTCATTTGTGAAGTAAAACACAATTACGTACCTCCAACACCATGTGTTTTCTTGCATAGTGCTCTGTAAGGGGAAGAGAAAATCTTTGGGGGGTGGGGGGTCAAAAAGATTGCCATTCTGGTGAAGACTCAGGCAGGGATCTGAATGAAGTAGGGAAAAAGAGCTAGAAGAACATCCAAGCACAGAAAGCAGTACAAAGGCCCTGAGGCCAGACAGGCAGTTTTAAGGAGCATCCAAATAGCCCCTGAGTGGGAGGAAGGGAACAAAGGAAAGAGCAGGGAAGGTGAGAGAAACCAGTAGACATCAGATATTGGAGCGAAGACATCAGAAAACAGTGAGCAAGGGGGGTGGGGGGATGAACATGAACTACAAGTTAAAAATGTAAAAAGTCCCCCTGGGTCTGCTCCAGGAGTTGAGGCTGACAGAACAGGAACCGAAGCAAAGAAACCATGTGGCAGCCTTCTATAGTACTACATATAGACATCTGAGCCCAGGACAGAGACAGCACTACAGGAAAACGGGGTCTGACCAAAAAGAGATAGGGTCCCTGCATGAGTAACAGGATGGAAAGGTACCACCTATCTTGCTATTTCCCCCACAGAGAGCAAATGGGGGCCCTTGGCCTGGGGGAGGAGAGAGTCAGGGAAGAAGCTGGGTGCTGCTAAAGATCACTTGGCCCTCAGCCCCCACCCTAGGTCAGCTCCCACCAAGCAAACTTAGATTATCCCTGAAGCTGTGAGGACATGTGTCCCATTGGCTGTGGGAACCCCAGGAGGCAGCAGAGAGGTCTGGATCGCCCCTCCCCACCACAAGTGTCCTGTGTCTGTGACAGGAGCAACAGCATGGCTAAGGGGGCCAGTGAGGCCTTGTGGCTTCAGAGTTCACATAAGGAGATGCAGAGTAAGTGGCAGGTGTCGGGTGACCACAGACCAAGGCAGGACCCAGATGTCCCATCAGTTGCCAGTGGGGTTAGATGGTACTCACTAGGGCCCACCTTGGCACAGGCAATATTTCCCTGATGTATTGTTCCCTCCCTGCCAGCTCTAAAGCTCCATCCAAGCACTTCAGAGTGCTGAGTGTGTGGAGAGAGAAACTCGTGAATGAGTTTAAACTTGCAATAGGACAATCTGAAGGAATTGAGAATATTTTTTGGGATAGATGAGCTTGCAATCACCATGGTTCAAATTTTAGAATACTGATGACAAACAGAAGATCCTATAAGCTTTCAGAAAGGATATAAAAATCAGTGAACATGGATTAGATACAATGGTCCAAGGGTCAGAATGCCAGAGGACTCTTGTTAGTAACTCTGAAAACCAGAAGTAAAAGGGCCATATCTTCAAAATTCTAAAGGAGAATGATCTTGACCAGAGAATTCTATACCAAACTATCAGGAGTAAGTAACAGTTTAAGACATTTTCAGACATGCAATTTCTCAGATTATCCTCCCCTGTACTCCTCTTCAGGAAGCTCTCAGGGGATGGGCTTCTCCCAGATGAGGGCATCATCCTGCCAGGGCTGCAGGAAACAGGAGTCCAAAAGGACAGTGGAAGGGGGTCCCAGGCAAGCAATGAAGGGAAACCCCAAGAGGCCTGAGCGGCAGGGCCAGAAAAGCCAGGGTAGCTGGGGAAGTCAGAGCTTCAAAGAAACACTTTGCAGGAAAATTAAATTGATAGCACAGTTAATGCATTGGAACACTGTGAGAGGAAATTTACACCAACAGGGAGTGGGCATGGCGATAGAAACGAGTTTGGGGATAAATTAGGGGCAAGTATGAAAAAAATCAAATAAATGTCAGATACAGAACAATTATTAACTCCAGATAAAACAAAAAAGTTATGAAAGAAAGGAAAATAAAATTAAGAAAATTTAAAATATAGAGCAATCATTAACTCCAGTTAAAACAAAAAACTTATCTGTGAAAAGCCTTATCATAATCACACTGTAAACAGGGGGTGTTAATCTTGTCAAAGGTAATGAGGCCCTAGTTCAACTCTAAAGTAAAACACGAAGCTGAATTTATCGCTTGCTTGAGCAAGCCTAAGCTTTACTGCTCAGGCAGTCTCCCAGAGCACAGAGCGGAGAGAGCAGGGATTGGCCAGACGTCTGGACTAGGGGTCATGTCATCCATCATCCCTTGAAGGTGACTGGATGAAAGAGAATGGTTGCTTGGCTGGCACTCAGAGGCTGCTTATGCGGGTGTGTCTGTCTCTGATTGGCCGAGTTTCAGCTAGGGATGGACACTGATTGGTTGGCTGCAAAGCACGTTCATTGAAGTCAGCTGGTGTCTATCCATTGAAAAGGTTTAAAACTGGTTCTGCGGTTATTTGTTACCATGGCTACAGAACAATCGGTCTTTTCCTAGGAGTGTGGGAACTTTTGTATTCTCAAGCCTTCAGAATTGAGAGTTAACTATGTCGCTGATAGTGGGGGATGGGAAATGTTCGAACATGTATGTGGTGCTGCCCAGAATGGGATGAACAAAAAATAATTCCCCACCTTCCTTGGTAGAAAGTAAAAGGATAATGCCCAAAACTGGCAAATCAAAAGTTAGCAATGTTAGCATTATTGTATTTAGAGTTGTGAATATGGTATCAAAAGAACTGTTAAAAATTGGTTTTCTCTGGGAAGCAGGAATCCATGCGGTAGGGCAAGGAGACTGCTGTTTTGCATAACAAAACTTGTGCTGTTAGACTCTTTAAACCCCATACATTCATAACTTTGAGCAAAGTTTTTTTAATTGAACAATATTTTTTAGAAACGTTTCACCTAAAAGTTTTCAAAATACATACTGAAATGTTTTTGTGGCAAAAATAGAAAAGAGTTCTGTTTTTAGGCCCTCCAACCAAATAGCAGAATTTTTTACCCCATGTGCAGTCTCTTCATTGTTAATAAGTGAAGAATGCACCCTCACTCCCTAGCTGCAGAATTTCCCTATTTTTAACATCCCTCACCTCACTATGACATCTGAAGAGGAGGAAAATCTTTGGGTCCTGCCTCAAGACACCACCGCAGTTGGGCGGGGGTGGGGAGGGTTTTCAGGGAGGGAGAGAGAGATAAAGAGGCATCTCCAGGCCTCATTCCACTGTGACAACAAGTTTCTTGGGTTTATGTGGCTTCTTGAGGCCACTCAGGGCCCTTCCAGTGCTGCATTCAGTCAAGACCATCCCCATAGCTCCCTGCTTCTGTGTCTCATCCTCCCCAGGAGCCCTCACCTGTCACCTCTCCAGCCCCCTGGACAGGGACGGATTCCTCACATAGGTGCGCAAGCACACGCACACACGCACACACACACCTGGCATCTTTCTCCCTTAGGGGCTTTAACCCCTCTTAGTGTCCTTGTTTATGTATGTGTCCCTCCCACTGACCTGGCCCCCTCAGGACAAGCCCCCAGCACAGGCTCTGGCCCATGAACGAAAAGGTGGACTAAAATAATTCCTCAGTGTAGGAGACAATTACATGAGAGTTTTTCTCCCAAGAATCTGGAAGAGCCTCCTGTGCCAAAGGCCCAGGAGGAGTGGCTAATCTCCCTGGAGGTAGTGCCCATTGCCTTCTGGTAGATACAGAAGTCATTTAATCCTGGGGGGCCAGCTCCCTACCCCCAGGCAGTACTCCAGGGTCAGGGCACATAATGGCCTCCCCACTGGCCTAATTGA
>NW_024423343.1:106882206-106918409 GCF_017311325.1 Ursus maritimus | reverse complement strand
TGGGGATGGGGGATCCACGTGTGGGGCTGCAAGGCCAGACTGTATCAGACTGCCCAGAATTCCATGCTAAACATAGGACAGGCAAACCAAGATGCTTGTCGCCCTGCTGGCCCCTGAGGTCCTGGCCCCAGAGGACTGTACCACATCACTGTGGCCTGGATCAGACATCATCAGGGTTCCTGAGGCCTGGACAGGCCATCTGACAGTCAGGTGTCAGCCAAAAGGACGCAGACTCATTTGGGGTCCTCTTTGAGACTCTCCATCCCTGTGAGTACCCCGTCACAGGCAAAAGAGAATATCTCCATTTCTAATGGACTTTGGCCCCAGAAAAGGAATGTCTGCCCTTCTCCCTTCATTCAGTAAATGGCTCTGTAATTAACACATGGAGACTTTGATAGCATTTTAGAAGCCAGGTACTGGATAAATCACACACACTTGGCAGTCTGCATGAAATATGCTTCCATGATGGTCCCTTGGCTTGAAAGGCTGCCTCAGGATAGCTGCTTTCAAACCCTCAGCACAAGTCTAATGGCCCATGTGCCTAACAGTCCCATCACCATGGGGACCTCAGAGCTGCAGAGCTATCACCAACCTAGTGGGCCCAGCAGCTGGGCAAGAAGGAGGAGGTGGCAAGGCTGGACAACCAATGCCTCTTTCCCTTTGTTCAGTGTCCTGCCTGAACTCCAGGACTGGAGACTCTTGGCTTGCATCCTCCTCATTGCTATCGTGGGTAGTGTTAGTTCCCAGCATTAATGGAGTTCAAACCACAGAACAACTGCTTCCCTACACTGTCCTTGACCCTCACATGCACCTGCCAGGTGACTGTGGCCCTCCTCTGGTTATAGCTGAGCAAACTGAGGGGCAGAAAGAAAGCACTTGCTTGTCCTCACCCACAGGAGAATCCAGTGTGTCCTACTACTTAGCCCTTCCCAGGAAGCCTGAAATGACAACTTTGAAAGTACCCTTTCTCCAAGGAGCATTTCCAAGCCACTGGCAACAGCAAGGCCTAGGCTTGAAGGTCTTGGGCCCCTCCAAGGAGGGGTAGGGTCCCCATGAGGAGGGCAAGCTTCCATGTGGCCATGGACTGGGGAGGAAGACAAGGCTCTTGATATAATCCCATCCAGGCACCAAGGTGGGGGAGGGGTGTCAAAATGTAACTGAATCAGTAAAGGGTGTACAGCTCTTCTCTGGGCTGTGTGTCCCAGACAAAATGCACAGTGACAGGCTGATTCAACCCCAAACCTTTCTAAGGTGTAACCAGAGGCTTTGTGGGTGAATTAACTTCCAGAGACTTCCTCTAACCTGAATCCCTACCGAAGCCCTTTGAGCCTCTTACATCCATCCACCCCTTCTCTGAAATCCCATTTCACTTCCCAGTTGAAAGAGCCAATTCTTGGGGGACTAATTCTGCAATCTTAGCTCTATTTGTAAATCTGCTCAGAGAGTGTGGTGAAATCCAAGGCAATCGGCACATTTGAATTCAGAATTTCCATGTGCCAGATGTTAGCCCAGGCCCTGGGGATGGAGCTGCTAATAAGCCAGGCCTGCTTCCTGCTCTGGTAGACAGGCCTGCAGGGTGTCTGACAGTCATTCATTCATGCACTCATTCTTTCTTTGAATAGTTGGTCCCCTACTCTGTGCCAAGCACTGTCCTAGGAAATGAGATTCAGGGCAGGGAGCCTTCTTTCTACCAGAAGAGGCGGCAGAGATAGATAGAGCATGCTAGGAAGTGAGATTAGGCACTAGGTAGGAAGGAGAAAGCAGGGAGAGGAAATCAGAAGTGCTGAGGTGAGGTGATGTGAAGTTTTGCCAGGCCTCACAAAACAGGTGGCTATTTATTAATTTGTTTATTTATTAGAGAGGGAGGGTGGGGACAGAGGGAGAGAAAGAACCTTAAGCAAGCCCCACACACAGGGTGGAGCCCAATGCGGGGCTCAGTCTCACAGCCCTGAGATCGTAATCCCAGCTGAAATCAAGAGTTGGATGCTGAACCACTTAACTGAGCCACCCAGGTGCCCTAGGAGGTGGTGCTGTAATAAGGAAGTCCGTGGTGGAACTGACAGCGTGAGCCCTGAGGGAGAAGCATTCCTGCAGAGTAACCACAGGAAAGACAAAGGCCCCAAGGTGGGAGGGTCTGGGGTGTTTGATGAGGAGCAGCAGGAGGCCTGGGGTCCCGCCTGCCAAGGAGGAGGGGAGGGGAGAGGAGGTTGGAAGTCCTTCCAGCCAGGACTGTGGCTCCTACTGTGAGGCAGTGTGGACCTCCGGAGGGTATCTGATGTGAAGAATCACTGTGCTGCTGTGATGGGGAAGATTGGAGCTGGGGCCAGGGCAACACATGTGAACCTCTTCCTTGACTGTATCAGTCCGCTTGGAGCGCCATAGCAAACAGCACAGCCACTGGTCTCTCCCCTGGGTCTTCATGTGGTCTTTGCCTCTACATGTGTCTATGTCCTAATCTCCTCTTCTTATAAGGGCACCAGTCATATTAGATTAGGACCCACCCCAGTGACCTCATTTCATCTTAATTACCTCTTTATAGGTTCTGTCTTCAAACAGTCACATCCTGAGGTACTGGGGTCAGGGCTTCTGCATATGAATTTTGCAGGTGGAGTCTGAGGGTGACACAATTCAGTCCCTAACAGTGACAATGACAGGAATCCAGGCGAGAGAACACGCCTGGGACCACCGAGGTGGCAGGGAAGATGGTGAGAAGGGGTCTGATCCTGCAGGTGGGTGCTAAAGTTGGGTGTGGGAGCAGTGGGCCTCAAGTGAAGGTGGTAAGAGGTGCGTGTGCATCATCCAGAGAGAATGAAGCCTGCACAAACAGCCAGTGCTAAATAGACTCTTTGATCAAATACTGCCCTCCCAAAAAGAAACCTTTGTTTACCTAATTCCTAAACAATTGCTGCAGTTACTATTGAGTTTTATTAGTACATTTGTAAACTTCAAATTAACACAATTTATGACATTTCCTTTAGACAACTTTGTCTTCTACCTGGACATTAATCCAGAGAGCAATCCGTCACACAGTTGACCTCCCCCCCCCATCCCCCTGCAGGGACCGGGTCACAGGTCAGTTCACCTGGTTCAGTCTCCAGGCCCTGCATTCAGGCAGTAAATTTGAAATAAATATTGGTGGTACAGCAGTTATGAAGACGAGGAAGCAGAATGTGAGTTACCTCACCTCTGTCATTCTGCGTAATCACCTGGGTTGTCTGTGTTTAAAATTTGAACTGGAAGGTGTAATATTTTTGTTTGATAAGTACATATTTCAGTTCCTACATAAACTGTTACTGATTGTAAATAATATCCTTGAAATTCAGCCTTTTATAAGTGTTAAGTGATTGTTTTAAAACTAAAGCACTAATCAAGTAAATGATACGTCACATCAGTGATGTCTCTCAGTGCTTGCCTTTTGTGCCCCAGTTGTACCTCTTGTGGCCGATTCCCTTTTATTAAAATTCATTTATTTTTTATTGGCATGATTGTACACACAAAGTTCAATTTGAGAAAAAGTGCTCTGCCTTTCTTTTCTGGATCCTATTCCTTATTTAATTGATTATTACTGAAAATAATTTTGTCACATAGAAGAGGCGTATCAGTTAGTTCAGGCTTCCATAACAAAATACTCCAGACCAGCAGCTTAAACACCAGACATTTATTCTTCATGGTTCTGGAGGCTGGAAGTCCAAAATCAGTGTGCCAGCATGGTGGGGTTCTTGACGAAGGCTTTCTTCCTGGTTATGTCATCACCCGGCCTCTTTTGGTGAATTCATGGAGACAGAGATTTGTGTTTCTTCCTCTTTTAAAATGGTACTAATCCTATCATGGGGAGCTCCACCCTCATGACCTAATCACCTTCCAAAAGCCCCACCTCCACCCACAAATACTACCACACTAGGGATTTGGAGGGGACACAAACATTCAGTGCATAGCAAGGGAGATGTTAACAAAATATCATCTCTGGGTGTCAAATGTGCTCAGGATGCCACTGGGATTTGGGAGGTATTTTGAGTTACAGGCAACAGGTGAGAGCAAGAGAGCCATTAAGGCTGAGTCTGTGATTGGAGCCTCAGCACACAGAGCACTTCACCAGGCACGGCTGCAGGAAGAGCACATCTGGCCCCCGTGGGATCAGGAATTCGGTTTTCAGGCATGTTCCGTGTTGAGGTGCCTGCTGGACACCCCATGAAGGAGTCAAGTGGGTTTTCGGGTACCCAGGGGAGGTGGGAACTAGGGAAGCACCAGCACTTCTGTGGAATTTAAAACTGGGAGGCCAGCTGGGTTCACTTCAGATGAATAACACAAAATCACAGCTCCATACATGTGAACAGCTCTTTGAGGCAGTCAGGAATGTGCTTCAGAGAGGTGGCTTCTCTGAGTCTCTGCTTTGGCAAGTCCTGACCCAGTCTGAGGGCACAGCAAGGTATCCTTGGGGAAGGGATATGAAGGTGACACTGACGTGAGCTAGCCAGGCCAGGGCAGAGGACAGCATGGGACATTCAAAGACCAGGAACAGGCCATGAGGTGACTGAGCTCAGGAAAGTGAAGGGTGCCAAGGACGTGGGATTTTATCAGGAAAGGCCCAGGCAAAGATTGAAGAGTTTTTAATAGCAGAGTGACGTGATCCGATTTGAGTTTTTAAAGGATCACATAAGCTGCTTTGCAGAGAATGGATTAGAGAGGCAAAGTAATCCATCCAGGTGAGAAATTACATGTTTGGACTACAGTGATACGTGCAGAGATGGGAAAAGGAGATGGACCTGAGAAACATGAAGCAGGTGAATGACACAGGAGGCGAAGGAGGGTGGGAGAGGGAACAGGCTAAGCAGGATTCCCCGGGTTTGGGGTGGAGGATCCTACCTGGTGGGAAGACAAAAGTGAGTCGGGTTTACGAGAAAGCACAGCTCAGTTTAAACATATTCAGTACCAGTGCCCAGAAGATCCCAAGAGGTAGTGTCAAACAGCTGTAGGTATTGGGAGCTAAGGGGAGCAGGCTGGCCATGAGGTGAGGGTTGAAAGGAGACGGGGCATCACTGGTGAGTGGCTGGCCTGTGATGGTATGCAGGTGGACAAGGTCTCATAGAAGAGGCAACCCAGAGGAAGGAAGACCGAGAGTCTTGTGGGCAGATGCCAATCCTTAGGGCCCAGTGGAGGAGGGGGAGCCAGCAAAGGAGCAAGAGAAAGAGAAATTCAAGAACTGGAGGAAAACTGGGAGTATCCCAGCTGCCAAGAGGAAGGACTGTCTCAGGAGGAAGGGAGCCAGGTGCTCCATGAAATCCAGTATGACACAAGGACAAGTGTGCAGGACATACAGCTATAGAATTCCTTTTTTTTTTTAAAGATTTTATTTATTTATTTGACAGAGATAGAGACAGCCAGCGAGAGAGGGAACACAAGCAGGGGGGGTGGGAGAGGAAGAAGCAGGCTCATAGCGGAGGAGCCTGATGTGGGGCTCGATCCCAGAACACCAGGATCACGCCCTGAGCCAAAGGCAGAAGCTTAACCGCTGTGCCACCCAGGCGCCCCCAGCTATAGAATTCCTGATGACTCTGAGGAGCAGCTCGTAGTGCAGGGGTGGGAGGACCAGTGGGAGTGCACTGAAGAGGGCAAGGAAGTGAAGAAAGCAAGTGTGTGTAGACAGCTCTAATGAGAAACCGGGTGCTGAACTCTTCAGTGATAACAGCATTGTTATAAACATCCAGCCTACCCCAAGCACTGTCTGTGCCGGCACAATGCTGAGTGTATAGCATGGATCCATTCTCCTAATCCTCACAACAGCTCTACAGCATAGTAGCATGATTCTTCCTGAAATACAGTAAGAGAAACTGAGGCACAAAGAGTTAAAGCCTCACAGCCCTTAAGAATGTGGGGGAGGGTGGTGTTTGAATGAACCCCAGACTTGGATTAAGCGTGTATGCTTGTGCTCTCAATCCCCATGCTAAAGTCATGACTGGGAGGAAGGGGAGAAGCACAGAAGGAACAGAAGGGTTCTGGCCTGGGGCAGGTCTGGCCCCAGGTCTCTTTGCACTCCCATTTCCAAAATGAGGGTAATAACCCCTACTCTTCTTACTTCATGGAGTTCCTCAGTAGATGAAATGAGACTCAGTCATTCACTTGACAGATGGAGTTTACATCTCATGGGGAATGCAGAAAGTAAATGGGGAGGTGTGGAGTAAAGGCAGAACAGTGGGACTTGTTCATGGGTCAGATGTAGTGCATGAGAGAGTGAGAAGAATCAGGATGATTTCTTTTTCTTCTTTCTTTCTCCTTTTTTTTTTTTTTTTTTTGAGAGAGAGAGAGGGTGGGTGGAGGAGCAGAGGGAGAGGGAAGGAGAGAATCTCAAGCAAGCTACATGCCCAGAATGGAGCCCAACAATCTCATGACCCTAAGATCATGACCTGAGCCAAAATCAAGAGTCAGAGGCTTAACCAACTGAGCCACCCAGGTGCCCCCAGGATGATTTCTAAGACTCAGGAATGACGACCTGGGTGGATAGAAGGACGAACTACAGAACAGAGACCAAGAGAGAAGAGTGCAAGAGAAAAATTACCGGTTGAGTTTGGGGAAGGGGAGCAGGTCCAGTTTGAGAAGTGAAGAGATCAGACAGCCCCTGAGCTGTGATCCATGGGGGGCTCAGCCTACAAATACACATGGCCCACCAGGCCATGATGCTGGGCAAGCTCAGGGCAGGGCTCAGGAAAATGAGTGCATCTGGGAAGGCAGAAAAGGAAAGGCAGGCAAAATGGGATCACAGAAGCCAAAAGACGGGGAGGGCTTCCTGGAAGGCAGGCACTTGAAGTGATGTTACTCAGAGAATGGGGAGCCTGGGTCTGACAACATGTGGCTCAAAGTCACATCTGGTGGAGATGGCAGGGGAGAAAGGCAAATGAGCTGGATGCAGAATGAATGCATGGTGAGAAATTAGAGATGGTACCAGAAACATCTCTGATAATGATATGGAGCCCACCTTATCTTCAACATTCAACTCACAGTCTATGCAAAAGGTTGCTACTTGCAAAGAGGATACACAGGACAGGTGAGAGCAGTGAGGGGCCCACTGCAGGAGAGGAACTTGAGTGTGAGCCCAGGAGCCTGCCTGACACTCGAGGGTAGTTTTAGGGTTGCCCTGGGCTAAGCACCAGGCTGACTGGAAACTTGGAAACGCCAGGGCATCATCACACCCAGAGAGAGCCCACCAGCTGGGCCACAGCTTCTTTTTCCTTCCCTGAGCTGGCCATCATTCACGGCTCATCTGCTAGCTTGCTTACCCATTCACGTACCCATTTGTTTAAAAAGCCATCATGGGTTGCTTGTCAAACCTGTGCTGTATCCAAGGACCTGGGTCTGAATTGGACCCTGATCTTGCTCAGGAGGACAGACCAGGAGGCAAAGCAGAGAGTGATGAGCTCTGCAGTGGAGGGGGGGTACCTAATCTTATTGGGGGAGATGGGTCAGTGTCCTCAAGAGAGGTTACATAGGTGGGGCTCTTAGCAGCCAAATGCTGCCTCAGAACACAGTAGATACAAAGGCTGAGAAATCCCACTCAGCCTGGTGGAGCAAATAGGGAGTGTATCCCAGAGAGACTTTATGGGACACTCCTTAGACTGAAAGAAGCCCTGCCATTGACAGACATCAAATCCTAAGTCACCTAAGATGGGCAGAGCAGTAAGAGGAGTGGGACTGGCTCAGTGAGAGGGATGTTCGTCCCCAGAGGCAGGTATAACAGGCCTTTCAAACAAGCCAGGGATCAAGCTTAGATTAAGCATTTTTCAAGTCCACACCTCACTTTGCTTCTCTCAATAGTCCTGGGAGGCTAGGAGAATGGAGATTATTTACTCTATTTAGCAGATGATTACACAGAGGCCTAGAGCCCAACTCAGCTAAGATGACAAGCAAAGCCGGTGATAGGAGACGAGGATCCTTAGAAACTGTATAGTGTATGCCTGGCTCTGCACGATACATTTAGCACACATGGCCGTATTTGTTCTCCTGACTTGGCTGAGGAGATGCCCCCTTGGGATAGGGAGGGGGTGGAAGTCAGTGAGGTTGGCACTGCTCATGGGGCACACATGGTGAGGGCAGGGGATAATTCAGTGGGCCCTTCAGTGGGGTTCAAGTGGGACCTAGGGAAGCTGTCCTACTGTGTGCCACCCCCAAGTGAGAAGGGAGGCCCATGGCTTCTTGAGTCTGATCAGTTGAGGAGGACCAAGGTGACACCCTAGCACCCTGGAGATGCCTGGAGCCTTGGTGCCAACCAGACAGGGCCTACCTTGAAGCAGCGTTGACAGTAGAACAACACAGCTGTCCGCAGCCTGTTTGAAAGGCCTGTTATACCTGCCTCTGGGGATGAACATCCCTCTCACTGAGCCAGTCCCACTCCTCTTACTGCTCTGCCCATCTTAGGTGACTTAGGATTTGATGTCTCTCAATGGCAGGGCTTCTCCCAGTCTAAGGAGTGTCCCATAAAGTCTCTCTGGGATACACTCCCTATTTGCTCCAGGCCCCAAGAAGTACTGCTGTGCCTAGGAGGTAAATCCATACTCCTGTAGACCCCAGAGGTCTGGAAACAGCAGGGAAGTTAGATCTTGTCTGGAGACCAGCTAAGGACATGCTCCAGGCTCCCCAAGAATGACCAGTGGCCCAAGGAGCCTGGGCCCTTCCCCAGCTATGATCCTTCCTACTCCTGCCTCCATTTCAGGGATGCAAGCTTTATATGGAACTGCCTGAAGATCTCTGCAAAGAGAGAAAACCAAAAACCCAGTGTCAGTCTCAACATCATTCCCTCTGATGCAGCCAATCCATCTGCGGCCCTGCCAGCTCCAGCTCGAAGCATGCCCCATCTCTGGCAGTATCTGGAGGAGGAAGCAGTGTCAGAAAGGGTTGCTTCCCAGATGGGAGAAATGCAGCACGTTTGTCTGTTCCTGGGAATGATCCAATAGTGAGAAGGGAAATGATGTGGGAAAGGGGGGGGGGGAGGACTGGGGAGCCCTGTCCTAAAATCCCTGACACATATGTTAAAGATTCATTCTCTTTGGCATACAGATGAACCTGGGGCAGCACTCAATATTGCAGAGACTCTTTGCCTGTAGAATTCTTGAAGGGCCCTGACCAGCATGTGCTTTGTGAGGTGAAGAAACCACTACTGGAAGATGCAGTATCTTTGGGACCCAGCAATGTGATTCATCAAGCATAAGGCTTACCCAAGTTGTTTTTTCTTGTGATGACAACTCTTAGGATCTCTTTTAAACAACTTTCAAATATATTATACAGACATGTTCGCTGTAGTCATCATATTGTATGTTGCATCCTTGTACTTACTTATCTTATACTGAAAGTTTGTGGCTTTTGAACACTTTAATCCAATTCTCACTCCCACCATCCCTGTCTCTGGTAACCTCAAGTCTGATCTCTTTTTTTTATGAGTTGTTTGTTTGTTTGTTGTTTTTAGATTCCACAATATAAGTGAGATCATACAGTGTTTGTCTTTCTCTTTCTGACTTATTTCATTTAGCATGCCCTTGAGGTCTAACCATGCTATTGTAAATGACAGGATTTCCTTCTTTTTGAGGCCAATTAATATTCCATTGTATCTATCTACACTACAACTTCTTTATCCATTCACCTGTCAATGGACACTTAAGGCTATTTCCATAACTTGGTTATTGCACATAATGCTACTATGAACACGGGGGTGCTGATATCTCTGTAACATCGTGTTTTGTTTCCTTCAGGCATGTTCCCAGAAGTGGAATTGTGGGATTATATGGTAGTTCATCACAAGAAAAAAAAAGTTTTTGTTTTTTGGGTTTTTTTTGGTATCTATATGAGATGATGGATGTTAACTAAACTTAATGTGGTGACCATTTCACAATATATGTAAGTCAAATCATTATGCTGTATACCTTAAATTTATACAGTGCTGTGTGTCATTTTATCTCAATAAAACTGGGGGAGGGCAGTTTGTGTGTTAAAAAAGGGTTTAAAAAGTTCACATGATCACATACATAAGAATGCATAACTTCCAAACAATCAGAGGATAAAAAAGAGGAATAAGAAAACTCCGTCATGCCAATAAAAGAAAAGAAAGAAAGAGCAGGGGCACCTGGGTCGCTCAGTTGGTTAAGCATCAGCCATCAGCTTAGGTCGTGATTTCAGGGCCTGGGTATCCAGCCTGAGGTGGGCTCCCTGCTCAGCAGGGAGTCCTCATGCTCTCATACGCATGCTCTCTCTCCTTCTCTCTCCTCTCTCTCTCTCTCATGCGAGCACACACTCTCTCTCAAATAAATAAATAAAATCTTTTTTTAAAAAAGAAAAGGGAAAGTCATAGAAAAAGCAAAACAAATGGCACAAAATAAGGTGCAATAAGGTGTTAGAATAAAATCTAAATATATCAGTAATCACACTAAATATACATTGACTAAACTTTCCTGTTTAAAAATAAAAACATGGATTGTTGGGTTGGATTAAAAGAATAATCTAGAAATAGACCATTTACAGGAATCACACCTACAACCCAAAGATACATAAAAACTAAAAGTAAAGAATGTAAAAGAACATATATTGGGGAAATATTAACCAAAAGAATAGCATTATTAAGAAAAATAGAGACTACACTATATAATGGAAAAAAGAAAGAATTCAGCAGAATGATGCAAACATTCTAGATTATATACAACCAAAAACATAGCTTCATATTTATAAAGCAAAAATTGACCTAATTCCAAGGAAAGAAATCCACAACTGTCTTGAAAGATTTTTAAGTCCCCTCTCAGGAATTAGCGGATGAAGCATATCAAAAAATTGTAAGGATATAGAAAATTTGAACAATGCAATTAACAAGATCGACTTATTGGACAATTATAAAGCAAAACAATCAAAGAGTATACATAATTCTCAACAACACAGGAATATTAACAAAATTGATCGTATACTAAGACTAATGCCAGTTTCAACAAATTTCAAAGATCCTGTATCATGCAATCAAGTTAGAAATCAATAACAAAAAAACCACACACATTTGAGGATGTAGAAATAAATCTATGACTAACTCACAGGCTAAAAAAGAAATCAAAATATTAATTAGAAGATCCTGAAAAATGAACAGTAATAAAAGTACTAGGTACCAAAACTCCTGGTGGTACTTAAACAGAAACTAGAGTCTTTGATGCTTATATCACATCAGAAGGAAGAGGTGAATATTAAAAAGCAAAGCATCAACTTCATAGTGAGAAAAACAAGTGTAACCCAAGGAAAGTGGAAGGGAAATAATGACAAAGAGCAGAAATTAGTGAAAAATGAGGCTGCAATTTTTAAAAGACAGAGAATTATTTAAAACTTCATGCACATTCAACAATTTAGACAATTTTCTAACAAATACTGCTTAACAAAACTGACTCAAGAAGAAATGGAAAAGCTGACAGACTCATCTCCATCAAAGTTATCAGTGGTTTAAAATCTGCAGAAAGATAGAGAAATAGAGACACAGAGAGAAATCAAGCCCAGATGCCAGATAATTTTAGGATGAGTTCTAAATAAGTCAGAGAATAGATAATCCCAATATTATACAAACCATTTAAATGGACAGGAAGAATGTTCTATAGCTGCTTTGATGACCCTAGTGTAACCATGATATAAAACCAGACAAGGATAACACAGTAGGGAAAATTATAGGTCAGTTATACTCATGAACATAACTATCAAAGTCATGAGTAAAATATTAGCGAACCATCTTTTTGTGTCTTCTTCAATGTCTCTCAAGAGTGATTTGTAGTTTCTAGAAAATAGATCCTTTACGTCTCTGATTAAGTTAATGTCAAGATAACATATGATTTTTGGTGCTATTGTAAATGGAATGGATTCCCTAATTTCTCTTTCTTCAGTCTCATTGTTCGTGTAGAGAAATGCAACTGATTTCTGAGCATTGATTTTGTATCCCGCCACATTACTGAATTACTCTATAAGTTCTAGTAGTTTGGGGGTGGATTCTTTTGGTTTTTCCATATAGAGTATCATGTCATCTGTGAAGAGAGACAGTTTGACTTCTTCTTTGCCGATTTGGATACCTTTTATCCCTTTTTGTTTTCTGATTGCTGTTGCAAGGACTTCTAGTACTATGTTGAATAATAATGGTGAGAGTGGGCATCCTTGTCGTGTTCCTGATCTTAAGGGAAAAGCTTCCAGCTTTTCCCCATTGAGAATGATATTTGCTGTAGGCTTTTCATAGATGGTTTTTATGAGATTGAGGAATGTACCGTCTATCCCTACACTCTGAAGGGTTTTAATCAGGAAAGGATGCTGTATTTTGTCAAATGCTTATTCTGCATCTATTGAGAGGATCATATGATTCTTGGCTTTCTTCTTGTTGGTATAATCTATCACACTAATAGATTCGTGAATGTTGAACCACCCTTGCATCCCAGGGATGAATCCCACTTGGTCAAGATGGAAAAATATTCCATGATCATGGATCGGAAGAATTAACATAGTTAAAATGTCCATGCTACCCAGAGCAATCTACTAATTCAATGCTATCCCAATCAAAATACCAATGACATTTTTCAAAGAACTGGAGCAAACAGCCCTTAAATTTGTGTGGAACCAGAAAAGGCCCCGATCACCAAGGAATTGTTGAAAAGGAAAAACAAAGCTGGGGGCATCACGTTGCCGGATTTCAAATTGTATCACAAAGACAGCATGGTATGGGCACAAAAACAGACACATAGACCAATGGAACAGAATAGAGAACCCAGAAATGGACCCTCAGCTCTTTGGGCAACTAATCTTTGACAAAGCAGGAAAAAACATCCAGTGGAAAAAAGACAGTCTCTTCAATAAATGGTGCTGGGAAAATTGGACAGCTACATGCAAAAGAATGAAACTTGACCACTCTCTCACACCATACACAAAGATAAACTCCAAATGGATGAAAGACCTCGATGTGAGACAGGAATCCATCAAAATTCTAGAGGAGAGCATAGGCAGCAACCTCTACAACATCGGCCAAAGCAACCTTTTTCATGACACATCCCCAAAGGCAAGAGAAACAAAAGATAAAATGAATTTATGGGACTTCATCAAGATTAAAAGTTTCTGCACATCCAAGGAAACAGTCAGAAAAACTAAGAGGCAGCCCACGGAATGGGAGAATATATTTGCAAATGACACTACAGATAAAGGACTGGTATCCAAGATCTACAAAGAACTTCTCAAACTACAGCCACTCTGGAAAACAGTGTGGAGGTCCCTTAAAAAGTTAAAAATTGAGCTACCCTATGATCCAGCCATTGCACTACTGGGTATTTACCCCAAAGATACAGACGTAGTGAAGAGAAGGGCCATATGCACCCCAATGTTCATAGCAGCATTGTCCACAATAGCTAAATCGTGGAAGGAACCAAGATGCCCTTCAACAGATGACTAGATTAAGAAGTTGTGGTCCATATATACAATGGAATATTACTCAGCTATCAAAAAGAACGATTTCTCAACATTTGCTGCAACATGGACGGCACTAGAGGAGATAATGCTAAGTGAAATAAGTCAAGCAGAGAAAGACAATTATCATATGGTTTCTCTCATCTATGGGACATAAGAACTCAGAAGATTGGTAGGAGAAGAAAGGGATAAAGAAGGGGGTAATCAGAAGGGGGAATGAAGCATGAGAGACTATTGACTCTGAGAAACAAACTGAGGGCTTCAGAGGGGAGGGGTGTAGGGGAATGGGATAGACCGGTGATGGGTAGTAAGGAGGGCACGTATTGCATGGTGCACTGGGTGTTATACGCAAGTAATGAATCATCGAACTTTACATCAAAAAGCAGGGATGTACTATATGGTGACTAACATAATATAATAAAAAAAATATTAGCAAACCAAAGCCAGTAATGAATAAAAACAACAATATATCATGACCACTAGGAAAGTTGCTACCAGGAAAGCAAGATATAATACTAGAAAACATACCTGTTTAATTCACCACATTAAAAGATTAAAAAGAGGAGTGATAATTTCACTACAAACAGATTTTTTAAATCAGTTAAAATTACAATAAAACTTTTTTTTAAAAGCTTATGTAAGGACTCCCAGTTATGGGATGAATAAGGCACAACATAGGGAATATAGTCAGTGGTATTATATCTGTGTTGTATGGTGACAGATGGTATCTCATCTGTGGTGAGAACAGCACAACATATAGAAAAGTTGAATTGCTATGTCGTACACCTGAAACTAATGTAACATTGTGTGCCAACTATACGCAAACAACAACAAAAAAAATCTTTTTAAGATTTTATATATTTGAGAAAGAGAGAGAGCACAAGCAGGGGGAGGGGCAGAGGGAGAAGCAGACTCCCCCTGAGTGCAGAGCCCAATATGGGGCTCAATCCCAAGACCCTGAAATCATGACCTGAGGCAAAGTCAGATGCTTAACTGACTGAGCCACCCAGGGACCCCCCAAAAAAAATTTTTTAAAGAATAAAATCATGTTTCTACATAACCACAACACCTTAAAAAATTAACAATAATTCCATCTAGTTTATATTCATATTTCCATAATTCTCCCAACATATAGTTTTCTGTATTTTTAAATACAGTATTGAAATTTATTCACTCATTGCACTTTAAAAAGTTTAAGGATTAGAAAAGATGAAACAAATATTTTATTATCTGCAGATATTATGGTTGTCTACAACGAAAAATCTAAAAAAACCCTACAAACTATTAAAACTAATAAAGAGTTCAGCAAGTCCACTGAATACTAGATATGTGTGTGTGCGTACATGTACACACACACACATATATACCAGCAATGTTAAATTTAAAAATTTAAATTTTTGAAAGATATACTTATAGCAACAAAAACTATAAGATCCTTAGAAATAAGTCCAAAAATAGTTGTGCAAGACTTATACACATGTTGGTCCTGAGTAGCCAGAAGTTTATACATTGCACAACTCCATGGGCATCGTTACATAGACTGAGATACACAATCTACACAATTGTAGCCCTGCCTTTATAAAGAAAGTTCTAAGACAGCATTGAAAAAAATTAAAGTAAATGTAAACAAATGGAGATTCTTACCATGTTCATGGGTTTAAAGATTCAATACCATAAAGATATCAATTCTCCCCAAATTATGCTAGGAATGCAATGTAATTCCAATTAAAATCCAACAGGGTATTTCATGGCATTTGACAAAGTGACTCTTAAATATATCTGGCCAAAATATTTTGCCAAAAAAAAGACACAAAACTTTTAATAAAAAGACACAGATAGAAATGTTTGCTCTATCAAATATCAGGAATTGTAATAAAGCTGTAGGCATTCAAGCAGTATGGGATTGACCCAGGGACCATCAAATAGCAAAATGGAGCAGAGTAAGAGAGCCCAGAAATAGATCCACGTCTATATAAAACAATGTATGAGAGAGGTGGCATTAAAATAAGTGGGAATAAATTTTTCCACAAATGATACAAAGACAGTGTTATCCACATGAGAAAATATAAAAACAGATCTTCACTTTGTAGGATATACATATGTTATACATACAAAAATCAATTCCAAATGAATTAAAAATCTAAACATGGAAAATAAAACTTGTAAAACTTTTAGAATATATTAAGAAATATTATAAAGAGATTTGTCAAAGGACACAAAAAGAACATACTATAAAGGAAAAGATCATAAATTTGACTATAGTAAAATTTTTTAATTCTATGAACAAAAGATATCAGAAACAAAATGAAAAGACAACCACTACTGGAAGTAGATATTTGCAACTTGACAAAAGATCAGCAGCCATTGTATATAAAGAATTCCTGCAGATCAAAAGGCAAAAAGCAGACAACCCAAAAGAAGGGAAAAAATGGATAAAGAATATGAATGAGCAATTTGCAAAAAGAGAAAAACCAAAAGAATAACAAATGTGGAAGATAGATTCAAGATTTCCCCAGGAAAGGCAGGAGTCCCTAAGAGGCTGTCAGGCTCCACAGCCCATACTAAATTCTACAGCTAAAATAAGAAATACCATTAAAAGACTTTGCAATCATTGGTGCTCCTTTGCAGTTGACCACTTCAAACCCTTGCTTGTACTGGGGGTCAGATGGTTGTGCTTCTCTAGGTGACATCAGCCATTCACTGAGTCATTTGCCATAGGTCACCTCAAAAGCTGGGCATGAGAAGCCAGAGATGAGCAATCCAGTGCTATCTTCTGAAGCCTCACAATCTAAACGGAGAGGGTGGTATGAACAATCACACCTTCACAGAGCAGGCCAAGCAGATCTTTGCACCATGATGGGAGCTGCTGGCCCTACCCAGGGCATTCATGTAAAGAGCTTCTGGCATTGGGGAAACTCTGGCTTTCACATACCAAAGCAAATGTGACATTTGTTGTACATGCCCCTTTCTATTGTCCAGTTCCCAAAACTAGTGGAAGAGAGAGAATCATCATGAAATAACAGACAGACCTGGAAAAGCTAAATTTCTCCCACTTCTAGGATCTTGGGCTGCCATCTACTTGACAGTCCCACTTGGATATCTCAACCTCAGCCAGCCAGAACTGAGCTCATGGTTCTGTCCCCAACTTGATGACCTGCACCTTCCCAACCCTCCTCCATCCTTCCAATCACTCCACTAAAATACATTAGGGTCATGGGTGCCTCACCTGCTCTAGCACAACCCACTACCAACTGATCAGGAAATCTTGGTGGCTCACTCTTCAAAATGCATGGAGAATCTGACCATTTCCCTCTACATCTATTGCCCTGCTGTTAGCCGCCACTACCCCATCACCGGGATTACTTCAGTAGCCTCCCAAGAACTCGACCAGCCACCATCCACAAAGTCACAATGACCTTCTTAAAATATAGGTCTGGTCATGTCATTTTTCTTCTCCTTCCCTCCCATGGCTCCTGTTTCAGAATAAAACTCAAGTCTTCACAATGACCTATGAGACCCTCCCTGGTGGGAGCCCTCTAACTTCAGCTCCTTTTTGCCCTACATTTGCTTTCCTCCATCCACACCAGCCACCTATTCCTCAAGCTGTTCCCCAAGCACTCCAGCATGTCCTGTCATAGGGCTTGGGCATGGCCGTTCCCTCTGTCTGGAACATACTTCACCCAGATATCCACATGGCTAACTCCCTCACCTCCAGCAAATCTTTGCTCAGCATCACCTTGTCATTGAGGCTTGCTCTGACCACTTTTTATAAATTGCGTCCCACCTCCTGTCCTCACCCACTCCAGACTTCCTAATTCCACTGACTCAGGTCTAATCTACTCAAGCACGACCTCCTTCCAATGTACTATATAAGGTCCATGGTTTATCGTGTGCCTCTGCCAGAATGCAGCTCTGCAAGGGTGAAGATTTTTGCTCATTTTGCCCACTGCCTGGGACAGTAGCTGGCACACAGTAGGCACCTGGTTGGTGCACATTCAGCTTCCCCTTCCCTTAAAGCATGAAATCTTAATCCTGCCTCAAGAGTGCTTATTGCTTCCAGGATCAAAGGAAAACACTTTAAAAATATCTAACACCATGCAAGAAACAGGTAGGAGAATCCCAGGCCCTCATTTTAAGCAGCTCTTTAATAAAGGGTAAAGAGCCCTTACAGGGCCTGTAGGGACTGGTGGGGGAGGAATGTGGGACTTCGGGCAGCTATAGGACAGTAGGCCTCTGGTCCCCGTGGACAGTGCCTGCTTCACCTACAGGCACCAATTGAACTCTTGCTTGTTCAGGCTGCTATAACAAAACCCCACAGACTGGGCAGCTTAACTGTTTATTTCTCACCATTCTAGAGCCTGAGAAGTCCAAGATCAAGATGCCAGCTGAGTCAGTCTCCGGTAAGAGCCCTTTTCCTGGCTTACACATGGCTGCCTTCTTGCTGTGTCCTCATACGGTGGACAGAGAGTAAGCTCTGGTCTCTGTTTCTGTTCTTATAAGGATGTTATACATCAGGGGCCCCACCCTCCTGACCTCATCTAAACCTAATTACCTCCCAAAGGCTCCACCTCCAGATACCAGCACACTGGGGGTTAGGGCTTCAACATTTGATTAGGGGACACACAGATTCAGTTCCTCAGGCTCGCTCCATGGATTTCTTCTCAGAAGTAGGAATCCCTTCCGGACAAACGACCATGGAGCCATGACCTGGCTGTTGGTGCTTCCTCTGCTGAGCTTGGAGCCTGTTGATGGAGCATCTTCTCTAATACTAGAGACTAGACAAGAAAGGGTGTGGGGGATGCTTACAGTCACTCTGCAGTGTAAATGAATCCCTGCCACAACTCTCTTGGCAATACAATGCAATTACACATTACACATATAGATTGCAGCAGGGCCGGGCACTGCGTAGAATCTGGGCGTCATCTCTCCCACATCAGTGTACAATTAATTTATCATCTTCCCCAGCAGGAGCCAGAGCCACTGCTCCCTGTATCTCCAATCCACTTCCCCCTCCTCTTTGTCATGACCACATTCAGGGTGGGCTGAGGTTTCCAGCTTGAACACCAGGCCCTTGCATGGATGGGCTGAAATGTAACCCAGGGCTGCCAAGAGCTCCCCAAGGGTGAATGAATTGTGCATTTTCTCGGAGAGGGATTTCCAAGAATCACAAAGTGGGGTTGTGCTAGCCCTAGGGGAGGTGCTAACTAAGGCCTTGTCTGGGCTGGGGCCTGAAGATTTCACCACTGTTCCAAACTGAGCTGGGTCATCCAGAGACCATGGAGGCAACTCCCCCTACCCCCATCCCAGACAGAGAAAGAAACTGCTACCTAGAGCAAAACATGGCCCATCACCCCAGCACATCTGAGCCTGACAATGACCTCGCAGTCAGCCTGAATGCAGGCAGTGTCTGTTCAGGGAGCCCTGCACTGAGCAAGCACTGTGCCTGGAGGGTACTGCGAGGTATCTCTCCAGATTTCACAATCACCCTGTCACCCATCTGTCACAGAAGGTCATGAGTGCCCAGAGGTCAGCTGGGCTCAGTCACCCAGCTGATCAGCATCTGAGCTGAGATGCAGCCCCAGTTCCCTCTGATTGCACAGCCCACTGTCAGAGAGGGGCAACCGTCCAAATTGCTGATGCCTCCTCCCTCCTGAGCACTCCGGTCCTCAGGGTGACTGGGGAGGAACGTCTCAGGCAGGGAACACCCAAGTAAACAGCTTCCTGGGCAGCTGGCAGGGCCAGGTCTGGCCAGAAGGTCAAAATGTGGCTGACACAGGAGCAAAGAAGATTCTGGGTTTCCTGACCCTGGAAATGGAGGAAGAATGCTTTGGGCGAGGGCATGAGACCCATCTCTAATTGGAGAGGCCTAGAAGTAGAAGAGAGTGAAGGGTCTGCAGGAAAAGCCAGTGGCTAGAGAAACCTGAGCCCAGAGCTGGGGCCAGGCCCTCACAGCCCTTTGGAGCTAGAGAACCCAGAATGTTGGGGCTAGAAGAGGGAGGGAGGTCAACTGGGGGCTGTATTCTCCTCTGGGTCCAGTTGATGAGGCAACCTGTCATCATCAGCCCTCAGGACTCCCTGTCTGGAGTGGAGAGCAAGGTGTAACATGGCTAATGATTGCAGCAAAAGAGATGCGGACAGGTGTGGTCAGCCCAGGGCAGATGGAAGGGCCATACCTGGTGGCACTTGCAAAGGGGGCCAGACCAGGGGCTGAGCATAAGCTCCCCATCTGACCTTCACCTGCCAGCTGGGTGGCCCCTGAGGCATCTGCTATTGGGAAGTTGGGGTACTGCACTGGTCAAATATAGGATGCTTCCACTACCTCAGCTTTGCTAGGGCATGCAGGCAGAACTCTGAGGGCTCCACATGTGGGAGTACCAGTGCAGATGACAGGTGAAGATGCTGCCTCCAGCACATGCCCCATCTCTAACCATTCAGGGGACAGCCTCCCAGCTGGCAGCATGACAGGACTCCAGGGTCCTCAGAATGCTGAGCTCATGTCAACCCTTCTTCCCACTGCATGCATGAATGGAGCTGCCTGAGGTCACAGGGCAGGCAAGGCCCTACCTGGCCCCAGGATTCACTGTCATGCTCAGCCCCCAACCTCAGAGGTGTGTGTGCATCCCTTTTGTGGCTGGGAGTGTCCAGGCCCCTTGGGTTCTGAGGCTTGTGTCCTCTGCAGGGCTCTTGAACTGCTCCCAAGGCCAGGGCACATGGCACCAGTGTGCGGATAAGGGTGGTTCCCGGGCCACACCCCTTGGCAGAGGGCCAGCGTCCATACTGCCTTTTGGATCTGGAGTGGTGCTGACCTAGCTGGCATCACCCTAGCTGCTGATTGGAGCCATGAGCTACCCAGCCCTAAGGCTAAAAATAAGCATAATCGTTCTTGCACAAACTAGTTAAGAAATTGTTGCTGCATGTGCTAGAATTACCTTATCTTTCCACAACAGACATTTTTACAGGAAAACTGGAAATGTTTTTCATCCATCAAAATGCCAGAGTGCTGCACAGGGAGCCCTGTGGTCATGGGCCTGGCACTGGCCCCAATTTCTTGGGGTTTAGTCCTGAGCCTAATTTCCAGTGTGCTAGGGAAAGAGCATCTCTGGCCCCATTCATGGGCCAGGTCACTTCAGGTCACAGTGTTGAGGGCTGTGGGGGCCAACTGGGGTCAGACCCAAGGAGCTTCATGTGGGAACCCCAAATGTGGTATGGTGTCAGGAACATTGGTTACAAGGTGACCCCCTCTTTTGTTTAAATTCTGGCTCTGCTAGCTGTGACCCTGGGCAAGTCACTCCACCTCCCTGTGCTTCAGGCACCTCATTTGTAAAACAAGGACAATCTAAGTGAAATAATGCATGTAAATCGCGCAAAGATAAATACTGTACGTGGATAATGTTTATAAAGCCCATGGTGCTCAATAAAAGAGAGTAACCTCTGGTGTCTTTGCCCACCTGGCTGCCTCAGCTAATACCCAGACAGAGCAGCTTAAACAGACTATTTCTTCACCATTTTGGAGGCTGGAAGTTTGAAATCAACATTGTTGTCTGGTGAGACCCTCCTCCTGGCTTGCAGATGGCTGCTTCTTGCAGTGTCCTCACATGGCCTACTCCCTGCGCACACACGTGCGCACACACACTCAGAGAGAGAGGGAGATGGGGAGAGAGGCTGGGGTCTTTTCCTGTTCTTATAAGGATACCAGTCCCATGGGATCCAGGCCCCACCCTTATGCCCTATCCTCAAATGCAGTCACATTAGGTTTAGGACTTCAACATATGGAGTGGGGGCCCCAGTTCAGTCCACCACAAGGGGAATGCAAAGGCAGTCACTCAGCAAAGTAGCCAATGTGGGGTTCCCCACTGGGTATCCAGCACCAAGCCACTGCCAGGACTGGACGAGAGAGAGTGGCAGCTTTGGGTTTAGGATCTACTGAACCCAATTGAGCACAGTTTCTATCCTCCATTTGCAAGTGGGGCCAGGATTCAACAAATTCAGTTCATGGAAATCCATATCCACACACGGCTAGGAGAGACTTGCACACCCAGACACACACATGAGCAACACCCACACAGCCCTTACAACTCCCAGCCCATGCCCTGGCTCTTTAGGTGACACTGCTAGGATCCCTGAGTGCACAGCTTCCCCCACACACCCCTAGGATGACATTGGAGGTGGTTCTTTCCGGCAGCAAGGGGGTCAGCAGGGACAGCGCCCCTGTACGTCACATACCTGTTTGCAGGGCAGGGGTGTTGAATGGAGAAGGAAGGGGAAACCTCTCAAAGTAACTTCCAGAAGTCCCCAGTCACACCACACCTGCCCCCC
Organism: Ursus maritimus; assembly: GCF_017311325.1. NCBI lineage: Eukaryota > Metazoa > Chordata > Mammalia > Carnivora > Ursidae > Ursus > Ursus maritimus. The sequence continues at coordinate 106,896,656 of NW_024423343.1, read as the reverse complement.
CCACCAGAGTTTGTCACCGATGGCACGCCGCCATGTTCCTGGAGCCACCAGTGGAAGTTATGTCTAGGTGGCATTCACATCGTGTGACCAGGAAGAAACTGAAGCTCCAAAGGCTGTCACTTTTCCAGAGTGACACGGGCACAGCCCAAGTCAACCCTGGTGTGTGAGATGCAAGAGCCCAGCTCCTTCTAGCAGGCAGCCCCCAACATGTGCTCAGGGTGTGGCAGCATAGCAGGGCCCAGAGCAGCCCCACGCAGCACACACTACAGCCGGGCAGGCCTGGGCCCCGCAGGAGCTAAGAGAGAGTGGGAGCAGACAGTGGGACGGTGAGGCCTGAGCCCAGAGACACAGCCGGGCCAGTTAAACAAGGTTCATTGTGGGTGCTCCAGGGAGCTGTGCTGGCACATGTCGACAACCATTTCTCCAGAGCAAGAGAGAAAAGGCCCTGCTGTGAGCACCGACTGACTCCTGCGGTGTAACTACCCCCCACAGTCCATTTCATGCCACCAACAGTTTGATGCCCAGCTCACAAAGGTAAAACCATGAGCCGTTCTGAGCCAGCTCCAGTGCAGCCCCAGTTCCCTGGAACACAGCCAGACGCACACAGGAGGTCCCACAAAGCGGGAAGTGCTTGCACACATGGGGCACGCAGGCCACTTGGGGATAAAGGAGCACCGGGAGTCTCAAAGGCAAGGGGAGCCCACAGCAGGAGGTTTTGCCGGACGTCTCATGCTAGGAAAAGCACGAGGACTGGCACGGCAGTGCCCATCCGCACCACCCAGCCTGAAATACAAGAGGCCACAAGGTGCCCTCGAGTGAACCCCTCTCTCAACCAACCCGCTCTCCCGCATTGGACTTTATCATCGCACTGCTGGTCTCTGCAGTCATGTCCTTAAGCAACATCCAGCACTGTTTTGCATATTTTAAACCTTATCTAAACGGCCTCAGACCATATGCAACCTTCTGCAATTGGCTTTGCAGGTTTTTTTTCATATAGCTTCTCTAAGGAGACAGGTGGCCAGCAGTGAGAAGATCCCTGGCCTTGGAGCCCAAGCCTGCACTTGGCAGTGTGACCTACATCAAGTCACACAGCCTCCCAGCCTCAGTTTCATCATCTGTAAAACAGAGATAGCAGGCCCTCCCTGATGGAGAGGCAGTGAGCTATGCTCAGCCTAGAGGCAGGCCTTCACCCACCCACTGTCCTCCCAGCATTGACTGTGGCCCTCCAGCCTCTGGCACCCTTTTCTGGCTCTGTGGCCTGGCCACACAGCAGAACAAGGCAGGCCTGCAGGGTCTCACTCACGCTGCCCCCATCACTGCATCAATGAAAGAGTAAGCCTGGGGAGTCCTGCTCTAACTGAGGTCTCTGTCTTGCACTGACCAGGGGTTTTTCCAGCCCCCTGGGCTGCAGGGGCTCAAATCCCCCTTCTGAGGAATGTTGTTCCCTCTCCTGGGCCTGGGCCAGCCTCCAACCTGCCTGTCACCAGGCTCCAGGTTGTTTCTCAGACTGCCTCGTTGCTCTCAGCTCTTCTCGCAGCCTGTCAGTGGCAGATGCCGAGATCTCTGGGTCTGGAATATGTCTCTTCCTGTCTGCACTCACTCCCCTGGGGATTCTTCCCTCCCTGGGGTTTTAAATACCACTGACACAGTGAGAACTTCTAGCCTCAGACCACGCTACAGACCTCTCCCCTAAAAACAAGGGCTCAGACACACGACCACTTACTACAGATGGTGACTCCGAGGCCTAGCAGTCACCTCAAGCTTACTGTGGCCAAAATAACTCTCAGCCACCTGTCCCCAAAACCTGTCCCATCCCAGCCTTCTCGTTCAATTAGTGGTACCTCTATTCTTCCATCCATTCAGGCCAGAAACCTTGGGTTTATTCTCATCCACTTCCTTTTTCTCATCCCCCCACAGAGCAAATCCTCTTGGCTCAACCCTCAAATTACATCTAGAATGTAACCATCTCTCACAGTCCCTGCCACCCCACCCTGGTCCAAGCCACCATGACCTCTGCTGCAGGATTGCAGAGCCTCCCCACTTTCCCTCCCTCACCCTTGCCGACCTCAGGGGTATTCTTGACCCAAAGTTGGAATGAACCTGTTAAAATCTACATCAAGTCCTATCACCCTCTGCTCAAAACCTACTTCACACAGGGTGGTGGCCAATATGGGAACCCCAGGATCCGATCCCACCTCCCCGATGCTTGTGCAGCTCCTGGAGTTCCCAGAACACCCAGGCTACAGCCCTGCCCCCCACCTGACAGGCAGCACCCTGCTGTCCCCTGCTAACCCCTCACACCTTGGGCTCTTGGTTCAAATCCCACTTGTCAGTGAGGCATCCTCCCATCTCCTATCTGCATGGTCCTCCCAGTCTTTCCCTGCTCCCCCTTGCCCAAATCACCCTCTGCCACTTGTTTACCATCTGCCCCCCTCACAGGAACATAAGCCCCTGAGGGCAGAACAGCATCTGGCCTAGGAGAGGTACTGCAGGAGGTCCAGTGGCCCCTCCCAGCCCTTTCCCTGATGCTCACACAGCCCCTGCAGCAGATAGCACACCAGCCTGAGCAGCTCCAGCCCTCCTCTCTTCCCTAGCTTGCTCCCTCCTGGGTCACCTCCATACCTCAACTCCCTCAATCTCCAGTTTTCCCCCTGTACAGCATGAGAATGTCTGACCTTCGGTAGGTAGGTGAGCCCCAGGGCAGGGTCTGGGCACAGAGAAAGAGGGGAGGGAGGGAGGCCTAAGGATCGCAGGAATTTAGGGCTGGGAGTGGGAGGCTGTCCTGAGACAGGCTTGTGCCCCAGAACCTGGGAGTGCACCTCACAAGAGCCACCTGCAGCCCTGATCACATATCTAGCACATGGTGCTCAAGCCCCTCCTCACTCATGCAGTGTCACTTGGGCCAGGATGCCCTGAGAGGCGGGTCACATGTGGGTGGTGTTTCCCCTGTTTTAGATGGAACCATTCATCTCCAAGAGGATGGGCAGCATGCTCCTGCTCCTGCTATACCTTCAAGCCACGCCATGAGTTTGTTCCTCCTGTCCATAGCAGGGACCTCCAGCCCAGTCCTGGAGCTTCTCAGTCTCTGCAGGATAACAGAAGGTCCAGCCCAGGCTAATAACCCCATAATTCCAGTTGAATATGTTTGATGTTAAAATCCTGAGCTCTCATCCAAGTAAATTTTCTCCCTGGACACCTGCCAGGGAGGTGTGGGGCTGGCCTGCTCCTCTCCCCTTCTCACTCCACTCTGCCCCTACTGGTGGCTGAAGTTTAGGGCAACTCCGGAGTAATAGAGGGAGGCCTTGGGGAGCTGGACTGGGGAATAAAGTGATAGGAAAAGTCTGCTAAATGAGCCCAGGTGGGCAAGCTGACCTACTCCCATAGGCAGTCTGTAGGCTCCTTAGTAGCCCCTGGCTGGGTCCTTGAAATGGGCAATGTCCTCCTAGGTTTGCTGCTCTCAATTCCTGCCCTCACCTTGGCTTTAGGGGCCCACCCCTGTACTGGGATCCCCCAGGATCTCTTTCAAGACAACCCTTACTGGTGCTGGATACACACCCTTCATCCCACGTTGGTGGAAGGGAGCACATTTCCATGGGCCCCACCCCCTCTGCTGGGCAGGGCCTCTCCCAGCAGTGGTGGTCACTAGTGCTGGTCCCAGTATTTTTGGGTCTCTGCCTTCCAGCACATGGCAAAATTTCATCTCTATGCCTACTCCCTTGCCCCTCTTCAAAGGCGTAGTCACACAATTTGTTTTGGACAATGATATAGGGACAACCATGGGCTGTGTCACTCACTTCCATGAGAAAGCTTTCAGGGCCACAATTCTCTGAATCCTCCTCGCTCAGCTGAGGCAATAGCAGAAGCACACAGAAGCTGATGGAGGGTCACTCAGTGACCACGTGAGCAGAAATCACCAGCCCAAGTGGGCAAGTAACATGGATAGAGAAGAAGCACCATGATGTTAAGCCTATGAGCTTTGGGGATGTTTGTTACTGCAGCATGACCTGGTTGGTCCTGACTGATACACCACCAAAGTCAGACTCCAGTCTGTGTCCCCTCAAAGCCATCTCTCACTTGCTTGGGGGAGAGGGAGGCACCTTCCTCTGCTCCTCTTTGGCAGTGATGGGCTCAGCACACAATGACCCCCCCAGCACTGAGGTCTTTAACTTCCTACATAGCCAGGCTCACTGTCTCTTAGAGTGTCCTCAGTTGGTGTTCTAGCATCTCACTTGAGGGAGATGCACGGATTTGGCCCCACCTGTAAGCAGAACCAGGAAGAAGACTGACTCCATGGGTCATAGAAGCAACCACTTTACTCTTTCCTCTCACTGTACCTCTAAATCTAACCTCAGTCGTGTTTCTCCCACCCCAAGTTCTGCTCCCCAGGATGAAATCCCACACAGGTCATACGAGTCTCCTGATCTTGCTTATAAAATAAAATGTTTTCCTGTCACTTTTAGTCCCAAACAACATTGCTTCCACCATTAATGTGCCCCATCTTACATCACTGTTGGAGACCCATGGTTGGATGAGAGGTACCTCTTCTCCCCCTGGGACCTCAGTGGGTGGGCAGGATCCCCCTGCAGATGTCCTCTCTGCACAGGAACTGTGATTGCCAGGGTCCCACCTTGCTAGAGTGATGTTCCTGTGCGAGCCTCTGATGTCCTTGCAGACCTGCCTCCAGGCATAGCTGACCCCAGTTCCCTCGCCAGAAAGATCCTGCTCTGGCGACCACCTAGCTCCCCTTCAGCCAGCCCTCCTGTCCCCTGGCTCTTGTCCCACTCCTGCTGGCCCACTGTCTAGGGCACAGGCACCTCTAGTCCTCAGGAAACACAGCAGTGCAGTGTGGCCCTGCCTTCCATCCACCCCAAGCCAGCCTCCTTCCCACTTGGTGTCAGTTTGGGCCTGACTCAGCCAAGAGCCACTGTGCCCTTCCCGGAGATTCACATTAGTTGCTCAGAGGTCTTCCTAAAGTCCTTCTTGCTTGCCGAGGAGATGGGGCTGGGATTGGGAAGTCCCTTCCAGCACTCCAACAGATCTCCCCAAGAAATCCCTTCTCCTGGCACCTTCAAGCTCAGTCCCTTAATAAAATCAAGGGGGTGCTCATTCCTTCCCCATATATTTATTGAGCATTTACTATGTGCCAGGCACCGTTCTGAGGCCAGAGGGAACAGAACAGAGAAGACTCTCTGCCTTCATGGGGTTGTCCTTTAATGGGAGGAGACAGAAAGAAACACAGTAGCACAGTACATGGTGCAGTGTCAGAACACTACTCATGCCTGTCGAGGGACAACCAGAGAGCAGGGTAGGGTGTGAGGGTGCACGGGACAGTGTGCTGCAACTTTAAATGTATGGCTGCTGGTGGGCCTCAGGCAGAAGGTGATGCTCTAGCAAGGACTTGGGGAAGGGGAGAGAATGGAGCATGGAGGACAAGCATTCTGGGAAGGGGAATGGAGCAGTGCAAAAGCCTTGGCATATTTATTTAAAGAACAACAAGAACTGTAGACAGGACAAAGTGGGGCAGGGGAAAGCTGGGCCTCAGGGAGACAGAGGAAAAGCCAGAGCAGAGGAGTAGCATCTTAAGTCTTCCGTTTTGAAAGGATTGTTCTGGCTGGTGTTAAGAGCAGACAGTCTGCGGATAGGGGATGTGGATATGGAGGGCAAGCGGGGGTCAGCACAAAAATCCCAATGAACTTTGGGCCCCAGAAGAGGAAATGAAAACAGTGAGAGGTGGTCACATTCCAGACATGTTCCAAGACCAAGCTAAATGGATTTTTTTTTTTTTTTTAGATTTTCTACTTCACTGAAAGTGATGTGGAAGAGAAAGGGAGGAGGCAAAGACAGCCCCGAGGATTTTTGCTTGAGCAGGTGGCAGGCAGAATGGAGCTGTGGTCACCTGAGCCGGAGAAGACAGCGGCCTGCTGGTTAGGGATGGAGGTCGCATTCCTGCAGCTGAGGAGAGAAGCCAAGCGGGCAGACATACCTGGGGCCACAGGGGCACCGAGGGACAGAAGAAACAGGCCCAAGACTGAGCTGGACCTCCAGCAGGGAGGCGGAGCTGGAGGCCAAGGCCCAGGAGGGGTTTGCCACTGACTATGTGAGCCCCCCTCTGCTCTGTAGGTAGCCCCCACTTTCAAAGTGGCTGGGACACTTACCATCCACTTGTCCCCAGCATTTTGGGGTCTGAACTAGAACTGCTGGAACAGTCCCATATTAATGTCTTGTTACAAGATCATTCCTTGCCTGTGGGGGCTCTGCCCAAAGGCCCCAAAGCATCGCTTGCCACCCTGAGACAGGTAGCTGAGGAAATGGAAGGCAGGTAAACATAAACGTCTTGGTCAAGACCACAGAGCAGAGCCAGAACTCTCTACTCCCAACCCCAGACCTGTCTTTGGGGGTGGTAGGGGACTAAGGTTGCCACACCATGGTGGCTCTGAGCACCTAAGGGCCCTGCAGCTTCAAGTGTGCTTTTGCACTGAGGGCTCACCCAGAAGGTGACTATAAGGCCAGCCTGGACTGGGCACTGCAGAGCTCCCCTCCTTCAGCAAACAGGACACCATCACCATCAGGCCCCACAGCCACACCAGACCAGGAGTGACCACATAGGAGCATGGCCACTTTCAATAACTCCTATTCAGTTGGATGGTGAATTGGTGATGGGTCAACAAGGTCTCATCAGAAATGGCAGAGAGGGTTAGCAGATGACTCTGGGGCCCTCACTCTTCATGGGACTCCTCCCCTCCACCTGAAGTTCACAGAGTCCTGGCTGACAGCTTCATGCTACCTATGCCTTATCCTCCCCTTAACCCTTTGGATCTGCCCTCTGTCTAAATACCCAAGACCTCCATAGCACTTTGTAGGAAGCAGCCTCAATGGGCCTTTACATGAACTAACAGTGCATCCTAAGAGCATGTGCATTCATCACCCCTCAGCATGGGGCAGGACACACACTGGGAGACACACTGCTGTATCTTCACAGGGACCTCACAAAGCAGAGACCACCGATTCATTTCACAGGTGAGCAGAACAAGACCAGGGTGGGTGTGGCCAGGATGCATGATTCAGAGCCTGCCCCTAACCAAGGTAAAGGGACAGACTTACCAATCCCTACTTGGCTGGTTAGAATTTAACAATTTCTGTTCAGATGGAAGATTCCTTACTAGTTAGCAGGAAAACTATGGGAAGATGGTAGCAAAGGTGAAATTTAATAAAACACAAAAATGCAAGATTCCCTTTATAAAGGACTTTTGTTGCTGCCTCCTCAGCATCTCTACCCCCTTGCCCTTTCCAACACCGCTGATCCCACCACACCACCCAGGGATCTTACACTCCAAGCACAGAGCTTGCATCCTAGGCTGAGGACATTCCTGAATCCAATCACTGGGCTGGAGATGGGCACTGCCTCTGTTCGTCCTGGCAGTAACTACAATGGCTGTGAACCAAGGCTCCTTCTGGCTGGATGTGAAAGAAGAGTCAAGCTGCTCAAGAAGCTACAGCCTGCCATCTTGGGACCTGATATGAAGCACTTAGTAGTTAATCTCACATTGTAGAAGGCAGTGTGGAGAAATGGGGTTTGTGACATTTCCAAGCCACTGGAGCAAGCCTCACCTGAAGCCTGCAACCATCTGGATTTTTCATTTGAGTTAGTCAGAGTCTCTCTATTGTTTCAACTGGTTTGAAACTGCTTTTCCTGTTGCTTGTGATCAAAAGCACCCTAACAAATATACTATTACACATATTTAAACGTTGGCAGGCATGTGTGGTACAGCCCCACAGGTGTAACTCAGGATGGAGGATGGAGGATGAAGGATAGATGCATGGAGAGGAACTGAGAGAAATTTTAAAAGCTAATTGATTTTTATATAAGAACTGCAAAAGTCAACATTAGCAGGGACAACTCTCTTGACCCGAGGGAAAAAATTGTGGAGTGTGCAAATTTGATTTGAACAATTGCGTAAATATTCATTCAATTCAGGATGCTGCCCTGTTCTCCTCAGGAAGGGTCAAGCACATGCTCACTCAGCCCTCAACCCCCACACTCAAGAATGCAGTGCATTCTGTCAACACTATCCTCCCAGCTCAGACATTGGAGGGGGCAGTGCACTGGCCCCTCTCAGGGACCCCGCCCTCCAGGCTCCATCCACAGCCCTCTGGTCATCTTCCGCCCACCAAAACACAACCCCCTGGGATGGGAAACCTGCTGTTGCATCTCCATACAGGCTTCCCAACCCTGACTATATGCTGCTCAACTTATGTGCTGAGTCCTTCTCTTTCAAAAACCCACGTTCTTATCATTAAAAACCTAGGCTTTCAAGACTATGTCTCTACTATGTGTTTTCGGGCATATTTTAGAAAAGTCAAATTTTGACACTTGGTATATTAGTCAGTGTTCTCCAGAAAAAGAGTCAATAGAATGTTGGGGGGAGGACATGGGGGGGGTGCAAAGAGATTTATTTAAGGAATTGGTCCATTGGTGATTATGGAGGCTGACAAGTCCCAAGACCTGAAGTCAGCAAGCTAGAGACCCAGAAGAGCTGATGGTATAGCTCTGGTCCAAATGCCAACAGGCTCAAGACCTAGAAAGAGCCAACATTTCAGTTTGAGTCCAAAGGCAGAAAAGATCTGATGTCCCAGCTCAAACCAATCAGGCAGATTTACCTTTTTGTGTATTCAGGTCTTCAACTGATTGGATGAGGCCCACCACACTGGGGAGGGCAATCTGTTTTAGCCTATGGATTCAAATGATAGCATCAACTCCCTCACAGACACACACAGAATACCGGTGCCCAAATGTCTGGGCACCCAGTGGCTGACACAAAATCAACCATCACACTTGGTTCCAAGCTGTATCTACCTCTGTGCACTGGAGGCAGAGTACAGGGAAAGCAGCCACTTCTGGGGGAGACACAAAGAGCTTGTGAAACATCTCTAACCTTATACTGCTGCACTGATTTCCACCTCCAGGCTTTTACCAGCAGGCTTCCCCCAGCCATAAATCACTTCCCTCCTCCCTGTGGCTCCCTCTACTCCTAGTGACCCCTGAGGGCCCAGCAAAATGTATGCCCCTTCTGTCTGAATCCCTCCTCCCCAGAAAAGTTGGCAGGGAGGGCTGATGCAGGGTTGTCTCTGCCCAAAGCTGTGGGTGAACTGAAACCATAAGCCAGTGTCCAACTAGATCCTGATGGGAGAGGGGTGGGCCAACACAGAGACGAAAATCTGGGATGGGAGGACAGGAGGGAAGAGCCCACAAGGTAGGCATGGGCATCCACTCAGGCCTTCCTCACGCCACAGCACACACATCTGGGGACAAGATGCATTGAATCAACTTTGCCTCCTTCGCCATATGGTCAGTGCCAACCAGCTGAGGTGACTCCATTTCTCAGCTGCTATCAGCATGTGACCCAAGCCTGGCCCCACTGGTACTGCCAGTGAAAACAAAGGGGGCCGATTTGCAGGGCTCGGCCAGGGTAATGTTTATCTCTACTGCTGATAGCACCCTTCCCTGAAAAACACATAATGCACCATAAGCACTGCTCAGAGGCAGATAAAAATAGTTTTGGATCAAAGAGGTAGTTTCCTTATTTTGTCTCCAGGGACAGATCAGAGGGCTGGACTGCATGTGGGCAAATCAGTTTTTGCTCTTGGCAGGAGTTCCAATGCTTCCCTCCACAAGCATGGAAAAGTCTGCCAATGTCGATATCTGAAGCTGAGATAATAGGCTGGGGCTGTATTTTATCTTTTGTTGACCCGCTCTCAGCCTTCAAAGTCTCTGCTATCGTTTTGTGGACAGACAGGGCTAAGCCCAGACATCAACAGCAATAGCAGAGAAGTCCGTCAGGCCCGTGGAACCCAGGCAGTGAGGTAATGGTGATAATGACCCACACTGCTACTCTGCAATCCCCATTTAGCAGGTGGGGAAACCGAGGCTCTGAGAGGCCACATCATTTTGTCAAGGACCAGTGCTCAACACGAAGTCCAGCAACACCCAAAACCTGAGGTCTTTCAGGACTCTGCAGATGTGGAATCAAAAAGGCTGGGTTTGACTCCTATGTAGAACAAGGCTCTTAATCTCTCTGAGCCTCAGTTCCTTAATCTGTAAAATGGGAGTCAAAATTGCCAGAGCTGTTTGCGACTCAAAGAAAATCATGCAAAATGGCTTTGTAATCTGTAATTGATGTGAAGATACTGGTTGTTGTGTTGCTATTCTTGTAATTGAGCACTTAATGCCTACAGGGCACTCCTGCTCGCCAGGCCTCTTACAGCGGAGGAATTCAGGTGCCTTGTTCACACAGCTAGGAAGAGGTGAGGCCATCACTGGAACACCACAGCTGGCTCCAGAGTAGGCACAGTACAGCCGAAACAGGGCGATGGTTATCTCAGATTATTGTCCTGAGCTGAAGACGGTCGGCGGTGATGGCGCCTTTGTAAGAGATCTCCCCATCCCTCAAATCCTCCCAAACGTCTATTCTCTAGTACAATTCTCAGTCTAGGGAAAAGAAGATCTGATAAAGAAGTCACACCAAGGTGTTGCTGCTGATAATGGCTCAGGGTGTAACCCGCACCAGGCGCTTGCATCCAGATCAAAGCCTGGAGGGACCATGTTTAATTCAAAGAGCTTAATCCGACAGGACAGGCAGGCAGAGGGTCTGTGCCCATCAAACCCGACTCCGTGACACCGCCCCCTTCGCACTGCAAGGAATGGCCTGGGAAGAAGGCAGGCCCCTGCCTCCCAGGCTGCCCGGTCAAGGGGTTTATCTGGGTGACCTGGGCGCTCACCTGGGCTCACTACGGAGGGAATCCAGGCCTCTATCTTGCCCTTTGGGAATGTGGTCCAGGCGCCTGAGCAGGCAGGTCCCACCCAGGGGCGGAGCTCCCAGCAAGCCACCTCCTAGCCCCGCCCCGGCTCCTGCCCAGCTCCTGGGAAAGAGCCCTGAGCACTCAGAGCCCCATTCCTTCCTCTGTAAGTTGGCACTGTTGCCTGCCTCCTGATTGAAGTGGAGGTTGGGCAAATGCATGCGCAGGAATAATGACTGCAGAACAGTCAGGGGTGTTTGATGTTCCCTTCACTCCCGTGAGAACTTCCTCCCCAGAACACCCATCCCTCCTGCCACCCACAGGCTTTCACGCTCACGCTCACGCTGCTCTCACTGCCCTGCTGAGTGGGTGCTAGACCTTCGGCCGGGGGCTGCTTGGACCGAAACGGGGTGGGCCATCCGGAGGCACACACCCCCAGCAGGCAGAGCCACAGACCAGGACCAGAGGAGCCAAACTGAGCAGACTCCCCTTGCAGGATGTAACCGGAGACCCAGAAGAAAGTGCCTTCCAGCTGCGGCTGAGCTGAAGCCCTGATTAGGCATCCTGAGCCACCTTCTGGACCACTCTGAGGGACAGCCATGAGTGAGGAGGAGAGGGAAGGAGAGAAAGAAGGAGCAAACAGAGCTGCAAAGAGGAGCAGAGACCCCTGACAGACGTGCTGTCTTAGCTAGGGCGCCACGACCCAATACCACAGACCAGGCAGCTTAAACAGCACGCATTGATTATACAGTTCTGGATGGAAGTATTGAATACTGGACACGTAATATCACGCTGCATGGTAACTGGCATTAAAATCAACATTTTTTTAAAGATTTTATTTATTTGGCTGGAGGAGAAAAGATGGCAGAGGAGTAGGGGACCCCTTTTTCAGTTGGTCCCCTGAGTCAAGCTGGATATCTACAAGACCATCCTGAACACCCATGAAATCAGCCTGAGATGCAGGAAGATACATCTGGATCTCTACAAACGAACATCTCCAGGCTGAGTATTGAGGTACAATGCGGGGAGCTGTGAATCAGCACACAGATAACAGAAGGTAAATGGAAGGGGGAGGGAGCTGCTGCCCTCGGGTGCCGGGAAGCAGTAGCCACCAGCAATGGGGAGGTGGCCAACCTTGCGGACCGGTACCCACGAGAAAGCAGACTGAGACCGTAAGCCTGGGAACATGTGCCCGACCAGACTGAAAACCAGACCTCTGGAGCATTCACTGGAACCAGACTAAAACCGGGAGCTCGGGAGCGTGCGCATGACCATACTGAAAACCGGAACTCCGGATCACGCCTGAACCACACTGAAACAGGGAGCTCGGAAGCACATGCAGGAAGGGGGAGGTGGTGGCTGGTGGTGTTAAAAGCACAAAGGACAGAGACGTGCAGGCCCTGGAAGCGAGAGCTGGGACAGTGGCTGCAGGGAGCACAACCTGGGACTCTGCAGGGTTTTTAGCAGCACCGACAGAAACAGAGTTAAAGTGGCCAAGAGAGCTCAGTGGAGAGCAGACTGCAATCTCTCTGTTCTGAGACAGAGGCTAGGATATGGCCACTGCTGCTCTGACTCTCAGAAGAGTCACAGAAAACCGCCAGGGAAAGCCGCCAGAGAACAAAATCCCGGAAATTCCAGGTCACATTGTGACCCCCTCACAGGGGACAGGGCAACTCTACCCTAACAGGGTTGCCTAAATAGCAGTGCAGTAGGCCCCTCCCCCAGAAAGCAGGCTGAAAAATCAAGAGGCCCACATCCCTAAGGTCCCTATAAAACAAGTGCACACTGCCTGGGACCTGGTCAATAATTTGGGCTCCGGGCATCCCTGCAACCTCTCCTCATCAGAAGGATGAGGTGAAGAAATCCCCCCCCAGCAAAGAAAAGATAATGAGGCTGCAGCCTCTGCCACAGAACTGATGGATATGGATATAACCAACTTGTCAGAAATGGAGTTCAGAGTAACAATGGTCAAGATGATGTGTAGACTTCAAAAAAATATTAACGAAAATCTTAACAAGAATATAGAACCTCTAAGGGCAGAAATGAGAGCAAATCTGGCAGAAATTTAAAAAGCTCTGAATCAAATGCAGTCAAAACTAGACACTCTGATGGCAAGGGTAAATGAGGCAGAAGAACGAATTAGTGAATTGGAGGATGGGATGGTAGAGGAGAAAGTTAAAACAGAAACATGGCTCAAAAAAATCCAATCTCAAGAATGTAGATTACAGAGGATTATTGACTCAATGAAACGTTCCAGTGTCAGAATCATCGGCATCCCCAAGGCGGTGGAGAAAGAGAGAGGTCTAGAAGAGATATTTGAACAAATTGTAGTTGAGAACATCCCTAATCTGGCAAAGGATACAAGCAAAGAACACAAGCATTTGTGTCCAAGAGGCAGAGAGGACCCCTCCCAAGGTCAATGACGACAGACCTACACCAAGTCACGTCATAGTGCATTTTGCAAATATTAGATCCAAGGATACAGTATTGAAAGTGGCCAGGGGGAAGAAAATCCTTACATACAGTGGTAAAAATATCAGAATAACATCAGACCTGTCTAGAGATACCTGGCAGGCTAGGAAGTGTTGGCGGCGTATTGTCAAAGCTCTATATGAGAAGAACATGCAGCCAAGGATCCTTTATCAAGCAAGGCTGTCATTCAGAATTGATAGAGAGATAAAGACCTTCCAGAATCTCCAGTCATTGACCAATTTTGTAACCACAAAACCAGCCCTACAGGACATATTAAGGGGGGTTCTATAAAAGTAAAAAGGCCCCAAGAGTGATACAGAACAGAAAGTCACAATCTATAGAAACAAAGACTTTACAGACAACATGGCATCATTAAAATCATATCTCTCAATAATCATTCTCAATGTAAATGGCCTAAATGCTCCCATAAATGCCACAGGGTTGCAGATTGGATAAAAAGACATGACCCATCCATTTGCTGTCGACAAGAGACTCATTTTGAACCTAAAGATACATCCAGACTGAAAGTGAAGGAATGGAGAACAATTTTCCATGCCAACGGACCTCAAAAGAAAGCTGGGGTAGCAATTCTTATATCAGACAGATTAGATTTTAAACTAAAGACTGTTGTTAGAGATACAGAAGGGCACCATATTATTCTTAAAGGATGTATCCAACAAGCGGATATGAAAATTGTAAATATCTATGCCCCCAACAGGGGAGCAGCTAGATATACAAGCCAACTCTTAACCAGAATAAAGAGACATAAAGATAATAATATATTAATAGTAGGGGACTTCAACACTCCACTCTCAGCAATAGACAGATCACCTCAGCAGAAAACAAAGAAACAAGAGCTTTGAATGACATACTAGACCAGATGGACCTCAAAAATATATACAGAACACTACACCCCAGACCAACAGAATACTCATTCTTTTCAAATGCACATGGAACTTTCTCCAGAATAGACCATAAACAGGGTCACAAAACAGGTCTCAACTGATACCAAAAGACTTAAATTATACCATGCATATTCTCAGACCACAATGCTTTGAAATTGGAACTCAATCACAAGGAAAAATTTGGAAGAAACTCAAATACTTGGAAACTAAGAACCATCCTGCTCAAGAATGATTGGTTAAACCAGGAAATTAAAAATCATTTTAAACAATTTATGGGGG
>NW_024423343.1:106877403-106882196 GCF_017311325.1 Ursus maritimus | reverse complement strand
TCAAGAGGCCCACATCCCTAAGGTCCCTATAAAACAAGTGCACACTGCCTGGGACCTGGTCAATAATTTGGGCTCCGGGCATCCCTGCAACCTCTCCTCATCAGAAGGATGAGGTGAAGAAATCCCCCCCCAGCAAAGAAAAGATAATGAGGCTGCAGCCTCTGCCACAGAACTGATGGATATGGATATAACCAACTTGTCAGAAATGGAGTTCAGAGTAACAATGGTCAAGATGATGTGTAGACTTCAAAAAAATATTAACGAAAATCTTAACAAGAATATAGAACCTCTAAGGGCAGAAATGAGAGCAAATCTGGCAGAAATTTAAAAAGCTCTGAATCAAATGCAGTCAAAACTAGACACTCTGATGGCAAGGGTAAATGAGGCAGAAGAACGAATTAGTGAATTGGAGGATGGGATGGTAGAGGAGAAAGTTAAAACAGAAACATGGCTCAAAAAAATCCAATCTCAAGAATGTAGATTACAGAGGATTATTGACTCAATGAAACGTTCCAGTGTCAGAATCATCGGCATCCCCAAGGCGGTGGAGAAAGAGAGAGGTCTAGAAGAGATATTTGAACAAATTGTAGTTGAGAACATCCCTAATCTGGCAAAGGATACAAGCAAAGAACACAAGCATTTGTGTCCAAGAGGCAGAGAGGACCCCTCCCAAGGTCAATGACGACAGACCTACACCAAGTCACGTCATAGTGCATTTTGCAAATATTAGATCCAAGGATACAGTATTGAAAGTGGCCAGGGGGAAGAAAATCCTTACATACAGTGGTAAAAATATCAGAATAACATCAGACCTGTCTAGAGATACCTGGCAGGCTAGGAAGTGTTGGCGGCGTATTGTCAAAGCTCTATATGAGAAGAACATGCAGCCAAGGATCCTTTATCAAGCAAGGCTGTCATTCAGAATTGATAGAGAGATAAAGACCTTCCAGAATCTCCAGTCATTGACCAATTTTGTAACCACAAAACCAGCCCTACAGGACATATTAAGGGGGGTTCTATAAAAGTAAAAAGGCCCCAAGAGTGATACAGAACAGAAAGTCACAATCTATAGAAACAAAGACTTTACAGACAACATGGCATCATTAAAATCATATCTCTCAATAATCATTCTCAATGTAAATGGCCTAAATGCTCCCATAAATGCCACAGGGTTGCAGATTGGATAAAAAGACATGACCCATCCATTTGCTGTCGACAAGAGACTCATTTTGAACCTAAAGATACATCCAGACTGAAAGTGAAGGAATGGAGAACAATTTTCCATGCCAACGGACCTCAAAAGAAAGCTGGGGTAGCAATTCTTATATCAGACAGATTAGATTTTAAACTAAAGACTGTTGTTAGAGATACAGAAGGGCACCATATTATTCTTAAAGGATGTATCCAACAAGCGGATATGAAAATTATAAATATATATGCCCCCAACAGGGGAGCAGCAAGATACACAAACCAACTCTTAACCAGAATAAAAGAGACATAAAGATAATAATATATTAATAGTAGGGTCTCAACACTCCACTCTCAGCAATAGACAGATCACCTCAGCAGAAAACAAAGAAACAAGAGCTTTGAATGACATACTAGACCAGATGGACCTCAAAAATATATACAGAACACTACACCCCAGACCAACAGAATACTCATTCTTTTCAAATGCACATGGAACTTTCTCCAGAATAGACCATAAACAGGGTCACAAAACAGGTCTCAACTGATACCAAAAGACTTAAATTATACCATGCATATTCTCAGACCACAATGCTTTGAAATTGGAACTCAATCACAAGGAAAATTTGGAAGAAACTCAAATACTGGAAACCCAAGAACCATCCTGCTCAAGAATGATTGGTTAAAACCAGGAAATTAAAAATCATTTTAAACAATTTATGGGGGCCAACGAGAATGAAAACACAATGGTCCAAAACCTATGGACACTGCAAAGGTGGTCCCTAAGGGGAAAATACAGCCATCAAGCCTCATTCAAAAAAGAACAGAAAAATCTAAAAATGCAGTTTTTTATATTCTTACCTCGAGAGCTGGAGCTGGAATAGAAGAACAGGCCTAACCTACTGCAGAGAGGAGTTGATCAAGATTAGAGCAGAGAACAATGAATTAGAAACCAGTAGCACAGTAGAGCAGATCAACAGAACTAGAACCTGGTTCTTTGAAAGAATAAATAAGATCGATAAGCCACTTCCCATGGAATCTCTATTCAAAGAATAGAGAAAGGGACCCAAATTAATAAAATTAAGAATGAAAGGGGAGAGATCACAACAACACCAATGCAATAGGAAGAATCATTAGAAACTTTTTATCAACAGCTTATGCCAATAAATTAAACAACCTGGAAGAAACAGATGCCTTCCTGGAAACCTACCTAAAACTACCAAGACTTGAAACAGGAAGAAACTGATTATTTAAACAGACTGATTAATTGTGAAGAGATTGAAGCAGTGTATCAAAACCTTCCAAAACAAGAGTCCAGGGACTGGCCCTAATTCTGATTCCCCGGGGAATTCTAAAATTGCAAACAATCAAAGAAGAAATAATACCTGTTCTCCTGAAGCTGTTCAAAAAAGCTAGCAGAAGGAAACTACCAAACATCATGGTCCGTATTACCTTACCCAAACCAGTCAAAGACCATCAAAAGAAGAATTACAGACCAATTCCCTGATGAATATGGATGCCAAAAAGGTTCTCAACAAGATCCTAGCTAATAGGATCCAACAGTACATTAAAAGGATTATCCATCAAAGACCAAGTGGGATTCATCCCTGGGGTGCAAGGGTTCGCATCTCGACATTCACGCAAATCGATCAGTGTGATAGATCATATCAACAAGCAAGAAAGAGTAAAGAACCATACGATCCTCTCAATTGATGCAGAAAAAGCATTTGACAAATACAGCATCCTTTCCTGGTTAAAACCCTTCAGAGTGTGAGGGATAGAGGGTACATTCTCAATTTCAATAAAACCATCTATGAAAAGCCACAGCAAATATCATTCTCAATGGAAAGAGCTGGAAGCCTTACCCTTAAGATCAGGAACATGACAAGGATGTACTCTCGCCACTATTATTCAACATAGTACTAGAAGTCCTTGCAACAGCAATCAGACAACAAAAAGGGATAAAAGGTATCGAAATAGGCAAGAACAAGTCAAACTGTACTCTCTTCGCAGATGACATGATGCTCTATATAGAAAACCTTAAAAGACTCCACCCCCAAACTACTAGAAGTTATAGAGAAATTCAGTAATGTGGCGGATACAAAATAACAATGCTCAGAAATCAGTTGCATTTCTCTACACTAAAACAACTAGACTGAAGAAAGAGAAAAATTAGGGAATCATTCCATTTACAATAGCACCAAAAACCATATGTTATCTCGAATTAACTTAACCAGAGACATAAAGGTGTATATTCTGAAACTACAAATCACTCTTGAAAGACATTGAAGAAGACACAAAAAGATGGAAAAATATTCCATGCTTATGGATCGGAAGAATAAACATAAGTTAAAATGTCTACACTACCCAGAGCAATCTACACTTTCAATGCCATCCCAATCAATACTCCAAGACATTTTCAAGAGGCTGGAACAAACAGCCCCTTAAATTTGTGTGGAATCAGAAAAGGCCCTGAATCACCAAGAATTGTTGAAAAGGAAAAACAAAGTTGGGCATCACATTGCCTGATTTCAAGGTATACTACAAAGTTGTGATCAAAAAGGCAGCAATGGTACTGGCACAAAAACAGACACATAGACCAATGGAACGAATAGAGAACCCAGAATGGACCCTCGGCTCTTTGGGCAACTAATCTTGACAAAGCAGGAAACAACATCCAGTGGGAACAAGACAGTCTCTTCGATAAATGGTGCTGGGAAAATTGGACAGCTACATGCAATAAATGAAACTTGACCACTCTCCACACCATACACAAAGATAAACTCCAAAATGGATGAAAGACCTTGATGTGAGACAGAATCCATCAAAATCCAGGAGAACATAGGCAGCAACCTCTACGACATCTGCCACAGCAACTTTTTCATGCTTATCTCCAAAGGCAAGAGAAACAAAAGATAAAATGAACTTGTGGGACTTCGTCAAAGATAAAAGCTTCTGCACATAAGGAAACAGTCAAAAAAAAAACTCAAGAGGCACCCACGGAATGGGAGAAGATGATCACTACAGATAAAAGAACTAGTATCCAAGATCTCAGCTTCTCAAACTCAATACATGGGAAACAAATAATCAAATCAAAAATGGGCAGAGTGATAAGAACAGACACTTTTCCAATTGAAGATAAAATGGCCAACAGACATATGAAAAAATGTTCAAAATCTTTTAGCCATCAGGAAATCTCAGAATCAAAACCACATTGAGATACCAGTTAGAACGGCAAAAAATGGACAAGGCAGGAAACAAGCAAATGTTGGAGAGGATGTGGAGAAAGGGGTTCTCCCTTCCGTTCGTGGGAATGTAAGTTGGTACAGCCACTTTGGAAAAACAGTGTGGAGGTCCCTTAAAAAGTAAAAATTGAGCTACCTTATGATCCAGCAATTGCAGTCCTGGGTATTTACCCCAAAGATACAGCGTAGTGAAGAGAAGAGCCATACACCCCAATGTTCATAGCAGCATTGCCATCAATAACTAAATTGTGGAAGAAGACGAATACCCTTCCCCACAGATGACTGGATTAAGAAGATATGGTCCATATATACAATGGAATATTACTCAGCCGTCAGAAGAACGAGCAATACGGCAAGCGC
>NW_024423343.1:106873873-106877393 GCF_017311325.1 Ursus maritimus | reverse complement strand
GAAGGAATGGAGAACAATTTTCCATGCCAACGGACCTCAAAAGAAAGCTGGGGTAGCAATTCTTATATCAGACAGATTAGATTTTAAACTAAAGACTGTTGTTAGAGATACAGAAGGGCACCATATTATTCTTAAAGGATGTATCCAACAAGCGGATATGAAAATTGTAAATATCTATGCCCCCAACAGGGGAGCAGCTAGATATACAAGCCAACTCTTAACCAGAATAAAGAGACATAAAGATAATAATATATTAATAGTAGGGGACTTCAACACTCCACTCTCAGCAATAGACAGATCACCTCAGCAGAAAACAAAGAAACAAGAGCTTTGAATGACATACTAGACCAGATGGACCTCAAAAATATATACAGAACACTACACCCCAGACCAACAGAATACTCATTCTTTTCAAATGCACATGGAACTTTCTCCAGAATAGACCATAAACAGGGTCACAAAACAGGTCTCAACTGATACCAAAAGACTTAAATTATACCATGCATATTCTCAGACCACAATGCTTTGAAATTGGAACTCAATCACAAGGAAAAATTTGGAAGAAACTCAAATACTTGGAAACTAAGAACCATCCTGCTCAAGAATGATTGGTTAAACCAGGAAATTAAAAATCATTTTAAACAATTTATGGGGGCCAACGAGAATGAAAACACAATGGTCCAAAACCTATGGGACACTGCAAAGGTGGTCCTAAGGGGAAAATACATAGCCATCCAAGCCTCATTCAAAAGAACAGAAAAATCTAAAATGCAGTTTTTATATTCTTACCTCGAGAAGCTGGAGCTGGAATAGAAGAACAGGCCTAACCCACGCACGAGAAGGCAGTTGATCAAGATTAGAGCAGAGAACAATGAATTAGAAACCAGTAGCACAGTAGAGCAGATCAACAGAACTAGAACCTGGTTCTTTGAAAGAATAAATAAGATCGATAAGCCACTCGCCAGACTTATTCAAAAGAATAGAGAAGGGACCCAAATTAATAAAATTAAGAATGAAAGGGGAGAGATCACGAACAACACCAATGCAATAGGAAGAATCATTAGAAACTTTTATCAACAGCTTTATGCCAATAAATTAAACAACCTGGAAGAAACAGATGCCTTCCTGGAAACCTATAAACTACCAAGACTGAAACAGGAAGAAACTGATTATTTAAACAGACTGATTAATTGATGAAGAGATTGAAGCAGTGATCAAAACCTTCCAAAACAAGAGTCCAGGGCTGCCTATCGATTCCCCCGGGGAATTCTAGCAAACAATCAAAGAAGAAATAATACCTGTTCTCCTGAAGCTGTTTAAAAAACTAGAACATGGGAAACTACCAGAACGCATATTGTCAGGTATTACCTTATTCCCAAACCAGTCAAAGACCATCAAAAGAAGAATTACAGACCAATTTCCCTGATGAATATGGATGCCAAAATTCTCAACAAGATCCTAGCTAATAGGATCCAACAGTACATTAAAAGGATTATCCATCAAGACCAAGTGGGATTCATCCCTGGGGTGCAAGGGTCGTTCGACATTCACAAATCGATCAGTGTGATAGATCATATCAACAAGAAAAGAGTAAAGAACCATACGATCCTCTCAATTGATGCAGAAAAAGCATTTGACAAAATACAGCATCCTTTCCTGGTTAAAACCCTTCAGAGTGTAGGGATAGAGGGTACATTCCTCAATTTCATAAAAACCATCTATGAAAAGCCTACAGCAAATATCATTCTCAATGGGGAAAAGCTGGAAGCCTTACCCTTAAGATCAGGAACATGACAAGGATGTCCACTCTCGCCACTATTATTCAACATAGTACTAGAAGTCCTTGCAACAGCAATCAGACAACAAAAAGGGATAAAAGGTATCGAAATAGGCAAAGAACAAGTCAAACTGTCTCTCTTCGCAGATGACATGATACTCTATATAGAAAACCCAAAAGACTCCACCCCCAAACTACTAGAAGTTATAGAGAAATTCAGTAATGTGGCGGGATACAAAATCAATGCTCAGAAATCAGTTGCATTTCTCTACACCAAACAATAGACTGAAGAAAGAGAAAATTAGGGAATCCATTCCATTTACAATAGCACCAAAACCATATGTTATCTCGGAATTAACTTAACCAGAGACATAAGGATGTATATTCTAGAAACTACAAACACTCTTGAAGACATTGAAGAGCACAAAAAGATGGAAAAATATTCCATGCTTATGGATCGGAAGAATAAACATAAGTTAAAATGTCTACACTACCCAGAGCAATCTACACTTTCAATGCCATCCCAATCAAACTACATGACATTTTTCAAAGAGCATGGAACAAACAGCCTCTTAAATTTGTGTGGAATCAGAAAAGGCCCTGAATCACCAAGGAATTGTTGAAAAGGAAAAACAAAGTTGGGGCATCACATTGCCTGATTTCAAGGTATACTACAAAGTTGTGATCAAAAAGGCAGCAGCTGGTACTGGCACAAAAACAGACACATAGACCAATGGAACAGAATAGAGAACCCAGAAATGGACCCTCGGCTCTTTGGGCAACTAATCTTTGACAAAGCAGGAAACAACATCCAGTGGGAACAAGACAGTCTCTTCGAGTAAATGGTGCTGGGAAAATTGGACAGCTACATGCAATAAATGAAACTTGACCACTCTCACACCATACACAAAGATAAACTCCAAAATGGATGAAAGACCTTGATGTGAGACAGGAATCCATCAAAATCTAGAGAGAACATAGGCAGCAACCTCTACGACATCTGCCACAGCAACTTTTTCATGGCATTATCTCCAAAGGCAAGAGAAACAAAAGATAAAATGAACTTGTGGGACTTCTCAAAGATAAAAGCTTCTGCACACTAAGGAAACAGTCAAAAAAAAACTCAAGAGGCACCCCACGGAATGGGAGAAGATGATCACTACAGATAAAAGAACTAGTATCCAAGATCTGACTTCTCAAACTCAATACATGGGAAACAAATAATCAAATCAAAAATGGGCAGAATATAGGAACAGAGCACTTTTCCAATTGAAGACATAAAATGGCCAACAGACATATGAAAAATGTTCAAAATCTTTAGCCATCAGGAAATCTCAGAATCAAACCACATTGAGATACCAGTTAGAACGGCAAAAATGGACAAGGCAAGGGAAACAACAAATGTTGGAGAGGATGTGGAGAAAGGGGTTCACCCTTACCGTTCGTGGGAATGTAAGTTGGTACAGCCACTTTGGAAAACAGTGTGGAGGTCCCTTAAAAAGTTAAAAATTGAGCTACCTTATGATCCAGCAATTGCAGTCCTGGGTATTTACCCCAAAGATACAGAGCGTAGTGAAGAGAAGAGCCATACACCCAATGTTCATAGCAGATTGCTCATAATAACTAAATTGTGGAAGAAGCACGAATACCCTTCCCACAGATGACTGGATTAAGAAGATTATGGTCCATATATACAATGGAATATTACTCAGCCGTCAGAAGAACGAGCAATACGGCAAGCGC
>NW_024423343.1:106872661-106873863 GCF_017311325.1 Ursus maritimus | reverse complement strand
GGATAGAGGGTACATTTCCTCAATCTCATAAAAACCATCTATGAAAAGCCTACAGCAAATATCATTCTCAATGGGGAAAAGCTGGAAGCCTTACCCTTAAGATCAGGAACATGACAAGGATGTCCACTCTCGCCACTATTATTCAACATAGTACTAGAAGTCCTTGCAACAGCAATCAGACAACAAAAAGGGATAAAAGGTATCCAAATTGGCAAAGAAGAAGTCAAACTGTCTCTCTTCGCAGACGACATGATACTCTATATAGAAAACCCAAAAGAATCCACCCCCAAACTATTAGAAGTTATAGAGCAATTCAGTAATGTGGCAGGATACAAAATCAATGCTCAGAAATCAGTTGCATTTCTATACACGAATAATGAGACTGAAGAAAGAGAAATTAGGGAATCCATTCCATTTACAATAGCACCAAAAACCATATGTTATCTTGGAATTAACTTAACCAGAGACATAAAGGATGTATATTCTAGAAACTACAAATCACTCTTGAAAGACATTGAAGAAGACACAAAAAGATGGATAAGTATTCCATGCTTATGGATCGGAAGAATAAACATAGTTAAAATGTCTACACTACCCAGAGCAATCTACACTTTCAATGCCATCCCAATCAAAATACCAATGACATTTTTCAAAGAGCTGGAACAAACAGCCCTTAAATTTGTGTGGAATCAGAAAAGGCCCTGAATCACCAAGGAATTGTTGAAAAGGAAAAACAAAGTTGGGGGCATCACATTGCCTGATTTCAAGGTATACTACAAAGTTGTGATCAAAAAGGCAGCATGGTACTGGCACAAAAACAGACACATAGACCAATGGAACAGAATAGAGAACCCAGAAATGGACCCTCGGCTCTTTGGGCAACTAATCTTTGACAAAGCAGGAAACAACATCCAGTGGGAACAAGACAGTCTCTTCGATAAATGGTGCTGGGAAAATTGGACAGCTACATGCAATAGAATGAAACTTGACCACTCTCTCACACCATACACAAAGATAAACTCCAAATGGATGAAAGACCTTGATGTGAGACAGGAATCCATCAAAATCCTAGAGGAGAACATAGGCAGCAACCTCTACGACATCTGCCACAGCAACTTTTTTCATGACACATATCTCCAAAGGCAAGAGAAACAAAAGATAAAATGAACTTGTGGGACTTCGTCAAGATAAAAAGCTTCTGC
>NW_024423343.1:106858127-106872651 GCF_017311325.1 Ursus maritimus | reverse complement strand
CTCATAAAAACCATCTATGAAAAGCCTACAGCAAATATCATTCTCAATGGGGAAAAGCTGGAAGCCTTACCCTTAAGATCAGGAACATGACAAGGATGTCCACTCTCGCCACTATTATTCAACATAGTACTAGAAGTCCTTGCAACAGCAATCAGACAACAAAAAGGGATAAAAGGTATCGAAATAGGCAAAGAACAAGTCAAACTGTCTCTCTTCGCAGATGACATGATACTCTATATAGAAAACCCAAAAGACTCCACCCCCAAACTACTAGAAGTTATAGAGAAATTCAGTAATGTGGCGGGATACAAAATCAATGCTCAGAAATCAGTTGCATTTCTCTACACGAACAATGAGACTGAAGAAAGAGAAATTAGGGAATCCATTCCATTTACAATAGCACCAAAAACCATATGTTATCTCGGAATTAACTTAACCAGAGACATAAAGGATGTATATTCTAGAAACTACAAATCACTCTTGAAAGACATTGAAGAAGACACAAAAAGATGGAAAAATATTCCATGCTTATGGATCGGAAGAATAAACATAGTTAAAATGTCTACACTACCCAGAGCAATCTACACTTTCAATGCCATCCCAATCAAAATACCAATGACATTTTTCAAAGAGCTGGAACAAACAGCCCTTAAATTTGTGTGGAATCAGAAAAGGCCCTGAATCACCAAGGAATTGTTGAAAAGGAAAAACAAAGTTGGGGGCATCACATTGCCTGATTTCAAGGTATACTACAAAGTTGTGATCAAAAAGGCAGCATGGTACTGGCACAAAAACAGACACATAGACCAATGGAACAGAATAGAGAACCCAGAAATGGACCCTCGGCTCTTTGGGCAACTAATCTTTGACAAAGCAGGAAACAACATCCAGTGGGAACAAGACAGTCTCTTCGATAAATGGTGCTGGGAAAATTGGACAGCTACATGCAATAGAATGAAACTTGACCACTCTCTCACACCATACACAAAGATAAACTCCAAATGGATGAAAGACCTTGATGTGAGACAGGAATCCATCAAAATCCTAGAGGAGAACATAGGCAGCAACCTCTACGACATCTGCCACAGCAACTTTTTTCATGACACATATCTCCAAAGGCAAGAGAAACAAAAGATAAAATGAACTTGTGGGACTTCGTCAAGATAAAAAGCTTCTGCACAGCCAAGGAAACAGTCAAAAAAACTAAGAGGCACCCCACGGAATGGGAGAAGATGACACTACAGATAAAAGAACTAGTATCCAAGATCTACAAAGAACTTCTCAAACTCAATACATGGGAAACAAATAATCAAATCAAAAAATGGGCAGATGATATGAACAGACACTTTTCCAATTGAAGGCATACAAATGGCCAACAGACATATGAAAAAATGTTCAAAATCTTTAGCCATCAGGGAAATTCAAATCAAAACCACATTGAGATACCAGTTAGAACGGCAAAAATGGACAAGGCAGGAAACAACAAATGTTGGAGAGGATGTGGAGAAAGGGGTTCCCTCTTACACTGTTCGTGGGAATGTAAGTTGGTACAGCCACTTTGGAAAACAGTGTGGAGGTCCCTTAAAAAGTTAAAAATTGAGCTACCTTATGATCCAGCAATTGCAGTCCTGGGTATTTACCCCAAAGATACAGACGTAGTGAAGAGAAGAGCCATATGCACCCCAATGTTCATAGCAGCATTGCCCACAATAACTAAATTGTGGAAGAAGCCGAGATACCCTTCCACAGATGACTGGATTAAGAAGATATGGTCCATATATACAATGGAATATTACTCAGCCGTCAGAAAGAACGATTTCTGAGGGCAGGGAGCAGGGAGCCCAATGTGGGACTTGATCCCAGGACCCTGCGATTGCTCCCTGAGCCAAAGGCAGATGCTTAATGACTGGGCCACCCAGGCACACCAAAATCAGCATTTCTAAAAACAAGTATTTAGAGCCCCAAATCCCCTTCTTGTCTCAGCTCAGGAGATAGCGCCAAGGCTATTCTCATCACAGTCAGTGTTGAATTTACTCTCTGGGGAGATCTCTGAACTGCAGGATACCAGGCACATGCCCTAAGCCCTAGTCCTTAGACCCTAAGCCCTAAACCCTAAATCTAGCCCTAACCTAAAACTAACAGTAACCTTCAACATTACATTATGAGTGAATTGAGTACATAAATGAAAAAAAATATGAATTCCCATGTGTGAAATTGAGTTCCAAGAATATCTACATAAAAAAAAAAAAAACAAGGTGGATAAACTCCCACATTGATGCAAGGGTACTCCTCCACATCTACTTCAGGTTAGTTGTTGCTGTGGAAAGCATATAAATAACACATTTTCTGAACTCTACACCTTCAAGTCCAGGCTAGGAAGCAACTTGATTGAAATACCAGAAGCTGGTGAGGGGCATCTCGGCTCCTTCCAGCCATCAGAAAGAACGATTACCCAACATTTGCAGCAACATGGACGGGACTGGAGGAGATTATGCTAAGTGAAATAAGTCAAGCAGAGAAAGACAATTATCATATAGTTTCACTCATTTGTGGAACATAAGGAATAGCAGGGAGATCAGTAGGAGAAGGAAGGGAAGAATGAAGGGGGGGAACAGAAGGGGGAATGAACCACAAGAGTCTATGGACTCTGGGAAACAGAGTTTCAGAGGGGAGAGGGGTGGGGGGATTGTCTAGGGCAGTGATGAGTATTAAGAAGTGCATGTATTGCATGGAGCACTGGGTGTTATAATACAATGAATCATGGAACACTACATAAAAAACTAAGGATGTACTGTATGGTGACTGACATAACATAATAAAAAATTAAAACAAAAAAAATGATTATACAGTTCTGGAGGCCAATGCCCAAGATGATGGTGCCAGCACACTTGGCTTTCAGGGACAACTCTCTTTCTGATGTGCAGACTTCTTATCTGTTGTCCCCGTCTCACTATGTCTTCACATTTTAGGGGGTTGAGGGGAGGGTGCAAGGAGAGAGAGAGAGCTTTCTGTTGAGGATCGCTCAGCACTGAGCCCATCTGTTATGGACTCAATGTTTGGGTCCCCCAAAAGTTATATGTGGAAACCCCAGTGTGACTACTTTGAGATAGGGCCTTGACAGAAGTAATTAGGGTTAAAAGGAGTCATGGGGGTAGGGCCCTCCTGATGGGATTAGTGCCCTGATAAGAAGAGACACCAGAGGACTTGCACCTGTTCCTGTGCCCTCTCTCTCCCCCACACACACCTGCTTCACTTTCCCTCTCTCCTTTCCCCTTGCCTGGTCTTACCAGGGGAAGAGGAAAATCCAGCCCTACAAGTTCACTTACCTTTGGAGACTCTTCTCTTTGAATCTCTATTTCTGCCTCTTTCTTATCTTCCATATGAAACAAGGGAAGGAAAAACAACCTTTAGGGTCCTTCTAAGAGAGAGGACAGCAGGACCCAGATGAGGTCCCTAAGGAAGAGAAAGACTAGGCCTGATCAGAGCCCAGCACACCCACATCCCAGACTGCACAGAGCAGGAGGACAGCTGAGAAGGGGCAGCCAGAGACAGGGAAGGAGAACCTGCAGGTGACCTAAGATGCCCAGAAGCCAAGAGAAGAAAGCATTCCAAGAACAGGGCAAGACCCAGACTGCCAAACACTGAGAGTCAAGAGGGGCACAAAGAAGTTCATGGGCAACTTGGAGGTCATTGGTGGACATGACAGGCTCAGTTTCAAGGAAGTGGTGAGAAGAACAATTCAGTGGAATGATGTGTGACGGGGATGCATGGAAGAAGAGGTACTGGGAAAGTCATGGGAAGTGAGGCTTCAGGGAGGCTGGGTGGCCTCCCTGGGGCCCCAGGTGCCGTGTGGAAGAACCTGCAGCATTTTCCTGGAAGAAACAATGGCAGAGGTGGACATTCCAAGCTGTCTGAGTCTATGGTAATAATCCTTCTTGTTTACACATCATCTCTCATCAAAGAATATTTGCAAATCACAAATGTTAATTAGGTCTGTCTTACTACTTTGTTCTTTGTGGAAATACCTTTATCGGGGTTTTTTTCCTGATTCTTTGCAAAAAAAAATCAACTGATCTAGAAAAAGCATAAGCTTCCTTCTCAATCTCTCCTTCTAAAATTAACTACTGCTTGGTGTAGATCTTTCTAGACTTTTTTTCCTACATCTTTATTTTTTTAACAAAAATGGAATATCTTACATACATTGTTCTGCACCTTGCTTTTATAATCTAACAATCATGGACATCTTTCCATGTCAGGGCATGATGGTCAATTTCATTGTTTTAACATGGTCAGAAGATTCCACTGTCTATCTCTTCCTGGGTCAGGGAAGTCACCCTGAATCCTGGGACAGACAACACTGGCTCATTTATCACCACCCCACATTCTTCCCATCCCCTCTGATCTGTCCCCAACCCCACAATCTTTGGGGCTGGTCTAATTCTTTTAGCAATTGATGACGTTTCACTTGATGTCAGTCTGTATGCTGTTCCACATGGCTTTCTCACATCTTCCTGTATCTCTCCCCACCTAAAGTCAAAGATTTATTTACCAACATTGAATAACCACCTCTTTGTTCCCTTTCTCCTGTTTCTCTCTCCAGTTCTCTTTTCCTAATTTGTTTTATTTTACTAACAATTGTTTTTAACAACTTTATTGTGATATAATTCACATACCTTGCAATCCATCCACTTAAAGTGTTCAGTTCAATGAACTTTAGCACGCTCACAGGTATGTACAACCATCCCACAGTCATCATTTAGGAATGTCTAGACATCTTCATCACCTCTTAAAGAAACCCTGCACTGTTTAGCTATCACACCTGTATACCCCCTCTCCTTTCAGACAGAAGTAATCACTAACCTACCTCAACCTCCATTGATTTCCCTATTCTGGACTTTTATATCATATGGAATCATGTAATATGTGCTCACTTGTGACTGGCTTTTTTTACTGAGCATGATTTCAAGGTTCACCCATGTATCAGTATTTAAATTTCTTATTATGGCAGAATAATACTCCTTTGTATAATAGGCTACATTTTCTTTATTTATCAGTTGATAGACATATGGGTTGTTTCTGCCTTTTGGTTATTATGAATAACGCAACTATAAACATTCGTGTACACATTTTTGTGTGATAGCATATGTCATCATTTCTCTTAGGTATATAGCTAGGAGTGGAATTGTTGGGTCATATGGCAACTATGTTTAATCATTTGAAGAACTGCCAGACTTTTCCAAGGTGGTTGCACCATTTTATACCATTAGTGCACGTGGGTTCCTATTTTGCCACATTCTTGTCAATACTTATTATCTGACCTTTTATTCTAGCCATCCTAGTGCATGTGAAGTGGCATCTCATTGTGGCTTTGATTTGCATTTTCCTGATGGTTAATGCTGTGAAGCATTCTTTCATCAGACATTTGTATATCTTCCTTGGAGAACTCTCTGTTCAGATCCCTTGCGCATTTTTTACTTTGATTATTTGCCATTGTATTATTGAGTTGTAAGAGTTCTTTATGTACTCTAGATACAAATCTCTTATCAGATGTATGACTTGCAAATATATTCTCCCATTCTGTAAGTTGTCTTTTCACTTTCTTGGTGGTGCCTTTAAAGCACAAAAGTATTTAGATTTTATGAAATGCAATTTATCTGGTTTTTTTCCTTCTGTTGATCATGCTTTTACTAACATAGCTAGGAATCCTTTGTCAAGTCCTGAAGTGACAGGGCTATGAAGATTTATCTGTATATTTTATTTTAGCAGTTTTATGGTTTTAGCTCTTACATTTAGATCTTTGATCCATTTTGAGTTATAAAAATGGCTTTTTGAGTTTTTATATGAAGTCTGAGGTAAGGGTCCAACTTTGTTTTTCTGCATTGCTGTCTAGTTGTCTTAGCACCATTTGTTGAAAAGACTAGTTTCCCCCATTGAATGGCCTTGGCATCCCTGTCAAAAATCAGTTGACCATAGATGGATGGGTTTATTTCTGGACTCTCAATTCTATTTGATTGATATGTGTCTATCCTTGTGCCAGCAACCACACTGTCTTCATTACCATTACTTTGTAGTTAAGTTTTGAAGGTGCGAAGTGTGAATCCTTGTGTTTTGTTCTTCTTTCTCAAAATTGTTTTAGCTATTTGGGACTCCTTGTAATTATATGTGAATTTTAGAATCAGCTTGTCAATTTCAACAAAGAAAATAGCCGGTATTCTAACTGGAATTATGTTGAACAATTGGAGAAGTATTGGCATCTTCACAGTACCAAGTCTTCTGAATCCATAAACATGAGATGTTTTTCTGGTTTTTTTTTCTTTTTTTAAAAGATTTTATTTACTCATTTGAGACAGAGAGAGCATGTGAGCAGGGGGAGGAGAAAAAAGAGAGGGACAAGCAGACTCCAAGCTGAGCTGAGCACAGAGCACAATGTGGGGCTCAATCCCAGGACCCTGAGATCATGACCTGAGCAAAAATCAAGAGTCAGACATTCAACTGACTGAGCCAGCCAGGGGCCCCATGTGGTTTTTTTTTTCTTTTTTTATGCAGATATGTTTTCATTTCTCTTGGGTATATACCTTGGAGTGAAATTGCAAGGTTGTGTGGTAATTCCATGTTTAATTGTTTGAGGAACTACCAGAGTGTTTTCCAAAGTGAAGGCACCATTTTACATTCCCACCAGTAATGTAATAGGGCTCTAATTTCCCCACATCCTTGTCAGCACTTGTTATTATCCAACCATTTAATTCTAGCTACCCTAGTGTTTGTGAGATGGTGTGAGGTATTTCACTGTGGCTTGGATTTGCATTTCCCTGATGACTAATGATGTTGAGCATTTTTTCATGTGCTTATTGGCCCGTTTATTTAGATCTTCTTTAATTTCTTTCAATGTTTCAGTTTTAAGAGTACAAGTTTTGCACTTATTTTATTCAATTTAATTCTAAGTATTTTATTTTGATGTTATTATAAATGAAATTGATGTCTTAATTTCATTGCAATTGTATAGAAATACAATTGATTTTTTATTTGGCCCTTGTGTTCTAAAACCTTGTTAAACTCATTCATTAGTTCTTATAGTTTTTAAGTTGGACATACTAAATTCTTAGTATACTATATACAAGGTCATGTTATCTCTGAATAGAAATGGTTTTATATCCTCTTTTCAAACCTGGATGCTTTTTTTTTCCTTGTCCAGTTGCCCTGGATAGAACCTCCAGTACAGCATTGAATAAAAGTGGCAAGAGCAGACTTCTTTATCTTGTCCCTGATCTTAGGGACAAAGCATCCAGTCTTTAACCATTAAATATGATATTAACTGTGAGGTTTTCGTAAATACTCCATATCAGCTTGAGGAAGTTCCATTTTATCCCTAGTTTGTTGAGTATTTTTTGTAATGAAAGAGTGTTGGATTTTGTCAAATGCTTTTTCTGTATCTATTGAACTAATCATATGGTTTTTATTTTTTATTCTAATCATAGGACCTATTACAGTAATTGATTTTCACATGTTGAACCAACCTTGCCTTCCTAGGATAAATCCCATTCGACCAAGGCACATTTTCTTTTACATGTTGTTGGATTCAGTTTGCTAGCATTCTGTTGAGGATATTAGCATCCACATTTGTAAGAGATATTGATCTTTAGTTTTCTTATGATGTCTCTGTCTGGTTTTGGAATCAGGGTAATAGTGGCCTCAAAATGAGTTCACAATTGTTTCCCTCTCTTCTATTTTCTGGAATTGGTATTAATTTTTTTCAGTGTTTGGTAGAATTCCCTAGTGAAATCACCTGAACCTTAGCTTTTCTCTGTCAGTAGTCTTGTGAACATCCACTCTTTCATTTCTGATTCTAGTAATTGTCTTCTCTCTTTTCTCCTTGGTTAGGCTAACTAAAGGATTGTCGCTTTTGTTGATCTGTTCAAAGAATCAGCTTTTGGTTCCATTGAATTTCTCTGTTGTTTTTCTACTCTCTATTTCATTAGTTTCCATCCTAATCTTTATTATTTATTTATTTCTGTTTACTTTGTGTTAGATTGCTCTTCTTTTTTCAGTGCCTTAATGTGGAAGATTAGGTTACTGATCTAAAGTTTCTTTCTTAACATAGGCATTTAAAGCTATAAATTTTCCTCTAAGCATCACTTTTGCTGCATCTCACAAATTTTAATATGTTGTATCTTCCTTTTCATTCATCTCAAAGTATTTTCTAATTTCCCCTTTGATTGCCTCTTTGATCCACTGGTTCTTTAGGACTGTGTTTTTTGTTTGTTTGTTTTCATTAAAATTTATTCAAGTTTATTCAAATTTGAGAGAGTCCCACATGTTAAGTGGATTGGCTTCCATTTTGTTTCAAAATAAGCCACAAATTAAACTTAAGGTAAAATGTCTCTTAGTAAATTTTATCAAACTTGGTCAAAATTTTTGACACACAGAGCAATATATGTCAGTGCTATTTGATTAGATATTAAGAGATAGTACTATTGCTTTTGCATGTTCTTGGAAGATATTCTTAAAATCCATAGAAAGTTAGTATGGGGAACTGTAGCACGTACCTCTAGAACATCATATACGACTCATTGGCCAACGTCTGATTTCAGCTGCTATCCAAATAGTTCAGTTCAAGTGCTTGCCTTCTGCTTTCTGTCTTAGGCTCCTCTCCATCTGGAGTTTTCTAGCTAAACCATAGACAAGGAAGTACAAGCTTTTGTTGCCTCTGGGGAACCCTCAGCCAGTGGATGAAGGGAGCCTCTGAATGTATCAGCCTCCCATCTTTGAGGCATTCTGATCAATTTTTAGGTGATTTGGTAACTCAAGCCTGTTTTCCACACCTGTAAATTTGATATTGAACCTTTATGTTCCTGCCCATCTAGCACTCTCACTGTTCCCTCGGGCTAGCTTCCTTGGCCCACCTCCCAAATAAACTTTCACCCAAGTCCTTGTCTCAGGTTCTGTTTATGGGGGAACCCAAAATAAGGCACTAATACTCTCCGTTTCTACTCAACTACACAAATCCACCTGCCTTGTATAGATTTTATTTGTTCTTTTTTTTAATAATCATATTTTTATTATATTATGTTAGTCACCATACAGCACATCCCTGGTTTTTGATGCAAAGTTCAATGATTCATTAGTTGTGTATAACACCCAGTGCACCATGCAATACGTGCCCTCCTTACTACCCATCACCGGCCTATCCCAGTCCCCCACCCCCCTCCCATCTGAAGCCCTCAGTTTGTTTCTCAGAGTCCATAGTCTTTCACGCTTCATTCCCCCTTCTGATTACCCCAATTTGAAAGACAATTATCATATGGTTTCTCTCATCTATGGAACATAAGAACTAGGAAGATCGGTAGGAGAAGATAGGACTGTGTTGTTTTCCCCTCAGGTTTTTTTTCCTGATATTGATTTCTAATTTCATTTTATTATAATTGGAGACCACACTTTATATTTTTTCTATCCTTTTAAATGTATTAAGGTTTGTTTATGGCCTGTGGCCTATCCTACAGAATGGAGAAGTTTCATGTGTACTTGAGAAGAATATATATTCCATTGTTGTTGGGTGGAGTGTTCTTTAGAGGTCTACTAGGTCTATTTGGTCTATAGTGTTATTCAAGTCTTCTATATCCTTGTTAATGTTATGTCTATTTCTTTTTTTGTTTGTTTGTTTGTTTGTTCTTGTTTTTTTATTAGATTATGTTAGTTACCATACAGTACATCTATTTCAACCCACTATTGAAAGTGGATTACTGAAGTGTCCAACTATTATTATTGAATTTCTCTCTTCATTTCGGTCTTTTTTGCTGCCTATATTTTGTTCCTCTTTTATTAGGTGCATATGTGTTTATAATTTTATACTGTCCTAATGGATTATCCCTTTTGTCATCATAAAATTTCCCTCTCTGTCTCTAGTAAAAAATTTTTTGATGTAAAGTCTATTTTGTCTGGTATCAGTATGCCATTCCAGATTTCTTATGGCTGCTTTTGCATAATATCTCTTTCTATCCTTTTACTTTTAGTCTATTTGTGTCCTTAAATTTAAAATTTGTCTCCTGTAGACAACATATGATTGATTTTGTTTTTTATCCACCTGAAAATCTCTGCATTTTGATTAGGCTATTTAATCCTCTCACATTTAATGTTATTATAAATATACCTGGATTGACATATGCCATTTTACTTTTTTTTCTATATGTTTCATGTGGTTTTTTTTCCTCTGTTCCTCTTTTACTGCTTTCTTTTGTATTAAAGAGCATTTTCTGAGGAGGAGTTAAGATGGCGGAGGAGTAGGGGTCCCCTTTTTCACCTGGTCCC
Organism: Ursus maritimus; assembly: GCF_017311325.1. NCBI lineage: Eukaryota > Metazoa > Chordata > Mammalia > Carnivora > Ursidae > Ursus > Ursus maritimus. The sequence goes on along the minus strand of NW_024423343.1, from coordinate 106,862,349 downwards.
CTGAGTCCAGCTGGATAGGTACCAGACCATCCTGAACATCCACGGAATCAGCCTGAGACACAGGAAGATACATCTGGATCTCTACAAATGAACATCTCCAGAGATGAGTATTGAGGTACAAAGCGAGGAGCCGTCAAGCCTTGCACAGATATCAGAAGATAAATGGAAGGGGGAGGGAGCTGCCGCGATTGGGCGCCGGGAAGCGGTAGCCACCTGCACGGGGAAGCGGGCAGACTCGCGGACCGACACCCGCGAGAGAGCAGACTGAGACCATGAGCCAGGGAAGATGCGCGACCAGTCTGAAAACTGGAGCTCCGGAGTACGCGTGAACCACACTGAAACGGAGCTCCGGAGTGCACTGGGGCTGCTGGCAGTGTTAGAAACACAAAGGACAGAGACATGCCAGCCCTGGAAGTGACGGCTGGGATGCCGGCTGTGGGGCGCACATACCAGGATGCTGTAGGGTTTAGCAGCACCGACAGAAACAGAGTTAAAGTGGCCAGAACACCAGTGGAGAGTGGACTGCGATCTCTCTGTTCTGAGGCAGAGGCTAGGATACAGCCACTGCTGCTCTGACTCTCAGAAGAGGCACAGCAAACTGCCAGGGAAAGCCGCCAGAGAGCAAAAGCCTGGAAATACTGGCTCACGGTGTGCCCATCCCCATCGCCCCTTGCAGGGGACATGGAGACTCTACCCAAAGAGGGTTGCTTGAGTATCAACAAGGCAGGCCCCTCCCCCAGAAGGTAGGCTGAAAAATCAAGAAGCCCAAATCCCTAAGGTCCCTATAAAACAAGTGTGCACTGCCTGGCTCCTGGTAAATAATTTGGGCTCTGGACAACCCCACAACCTCTCCTCATCAGAATGATGAGAAGGAGAAATCCCCCCCCAGCAAAGAAAAGACAACGAGTCTCTGGCCTCTGCCACAGAACTGATGGATATGGAAATAACCAAATTATCAGAAATGGAGTTCAGAGTAACAAAGGTCAAGATGTATGTGTAGATATGAAAAAAGTATTAACGAAAATGTTAATGAGAATATAGGATCTCTAAGGGCAGAAATGAGAGTGAATCTGGCAGAAATTAAAAATTCTATGAATCAAATGCAGTCAAAACTAGATGCTCTGATGGACAGGGTGAATGAGGCAGAAGAACTTATTGGCAAATTGGAGGATGGGTTAGTAGAAGAGAAATCTAAAATAGAAACTTGGCTCAAAAAAATCCAATCTCAAGAATGTAGGTTGCGGGAGATTATTGACTCAATGAAACGTTCCAATGTCAGAATCATAGGCATCCCCGAGGGGGTGGAGAAAAACAGAAGTCTAGAAGAGATATTTGAACAAATTGTAGCTGAAAGCTTCCCTAATCTAGCAAAGGAAACAAGCATTCATTTCCAAGAGGCAGAGAGGACCCCTCCCAAGCTCAAACATGACAAATATACGCCACGTCATGTCATAGTGCATTTCGCAAATATTAGATCCAAGGATACAGTACTGAAAGCGGCCAGGGCAAAGAGATTTCTCACGTGCCAAGGCAAAGTTATCAGAATTATGTCAGACCTGTCTACACAGAGCTGGAATGAGAGAAAGGGTTGGGGGGGCATTTTTAAAGCTCTTTCAGAGAAAAACATGCAGCCAAGGATCCTTTATCAAGCAAGGCTGTCATTCAGAATTGATAGAGAGATAAAGACCTTCCAGAATCGCCAGTCATTGACCAATTTCGTAACCATGAAACCAGCCCTACAGGAGATATTAACGGGGTTTCTATAAAAGAAAAAAGGCCCCAAGAATGATACAGAACAGAAAGTCACAATCTATAGAAACAAAGACTTTACAGGCAACATGGCATCATTAAAATCATATCTCTCAATAATCACTCTCAATGTAAATGGCCTAAATGCTCCCATAAAGTGCCACAGGGTTTCAGACTGGATAAAAAGACATGACCCATCCATTTGCTGTCTACAAGAGACTCATTCTGAACCTAAAGATACATCCAGACTGAAAGTAAAAGGATGGAATACCATCTTTCATGCCAATGGACTGCAAAAGAAAGCTGGGGTAGCAATTCTCATATCAGACAGATTGGATTTTAAACAAAAGACTATAGTTAGAGATACAGAAGGGCACTATATTATTCTTAAAGGATGTATCCAACAAGTGGATATGACAATTATAAATATCTATGCCCCCAACAGGGGAGCAGCAAGTTACACAAGCCAACTCTTAACCAGAATAAAGAGAATATAGATAAAAATATGTTAATAGTAGGGGACCTCAACACTCCACTAACTGCAATAGACAGATCACCTAAGCAGAAAATCAACAAAGAAACAAGAGCTTTGAATGTCATACTAGATGAGTTGGACCTCATAGATATATATAGAACACTACACCCCAGAACCAAAGAATACTCATTCTATTCTAATGTCCATGGAACATTCTCAAGAATAGACCATGTTCTGGGACACAAAACAGGTCTCAACCAATACCAAAAGCCTGAAATTATGCCCTGCATATTCTCAGACCACAACGCTTTGAAATTGGAACTCAACCACAAGGAAAAATTTGGAAGAAACTCAAACACTTAGAGACTAAAAACCATCGTGCTCAAGAATGATTTGATAAACCAGGAAAACAAAAATCAATTTAAACAATTTATGGAGACCAACAAGAATGAAAACACAACGGTCCAGAACCTATGGGATACTGCAAAGGTGGTCCTAAGGGGAAAATACATAGCCATCCAAGCCTCACTCAAAAGAATAGAAAAATCTAAAATGCAGTTTTTATATTCTCACCTCAAGAAGCTGAAACAGCAACAGAGGAACAGGCCTAATCCACGCACAAGAAAGCAGTTGATCAAGATTAGAGCAGAGCTCAATGAATTAGAAACCAGTAGCACAGTAGAGCAGATCAACAGAACTAGAAGCCGGTTCTTTGAAAGAATAAATAAAATTGACAGACCACTGGCAACACTTATCCAAAAGAATAGAGAAAGGACCCAAATTAATAAAATTATGAATGAAAAGGGAGAGTCACAACCAACACCAATGAAATTGGAAGGATTATTAGAAACTTTTATCAACAGCTTTATGCCAATAAATTAAGCAATCTGGAAGAGATGGAGGCCTTCCTGGAAACCTATAAACTACCAACACTGAAACAGGAAGAAATTGATTTTTTAAACAGACTGATTAATTATGAAGAGATTGAAGCAGTGATCAAAAACCTTCCAAAAAACAAAAGGCCAGGACCTGATGGTTTTCCCAGGGAAGTCTACCAAACATTCAAAGAAGAAATAATACCTATTCTCCTAAAGCTATTTCAAAAATAGAAACAGAAGGAAAGCTAACCAACTCATTCTATGAGGCCAATATTACCTTGATCCCCGAACCAGGCAAAGACCCCATCAAAAAGGAGAATTACAGAACGATTTCCCCAATGAATATGGACACCAAAATTCTCAACAAGATCCTTGCTAATCAAATCCAACAGTACATTAAAAGGGTTATCCATCATGACCAAGTGGGATTCATCCCTGGGATGCAAGAGTGGTTCAACATTTGCAAATCTATCAGTGTAATAGACTTTATCAACAAGAAAAAAGCCAAAAATCATATGATCCTCTCAATAGATGCAGAAAAGGCATTTGACAAAATACAGCATCTTTTCCTGCTTCAAACCCTTCAGAGTGTAGGGATAGAGGGTACATTCCTCAATCTCATAAAAACCATCTGTGAAAAGCCTACAGCAAATATCATTCTCAGTGGGGAAAAGCTGGAAGCCTTTTCCTTAAGATCAGGAACACGACAAGGATGCCCACTCTCGCCACTATTATTCAACATAGTACTAGAAGTCCTTGCAACAGCAATCAGACAACAAAAAGGGATAAAACGTATCCAAATAGGCAAAGAAGAAGTCAAACTGTCTCTCTTTGCAGATGACATGATACTCTATATGGAAAACCCAAAAGAATCCACCCCCAAACTACTAGAAGTTATAGAGCAATTCAGTAATGTGGCGGGATACAAAATCAATGCTCAAAAATCAGTTGCATTTCTATACATGAACAATGAGACTGAAGAAAGAGAAATTAGGGAATCCATTCCATTTACAATAGCACCAAAAATCATACGTTATCTCGGAATTAACTTAACCAGAGACGTAAAGGATTTGTATTCTAGAAACTACAAATCACTCTTGAAAGACATTGAAGAAGACAA
>NW_024423343.1:106856279-106858117 GCF_017311325.1 Ursus maritimus | reverse complement strand
AGAAGACAAAAAGATGGAAAAACATTCCATGCTCATGGATCGGAAGAATAAACATCATTAAAATATCTATGCTACCCAGAGCAATCTACACTTTCAATGCCATCCCAAACAAAATACCAATGACATTTTTCAAAGAGCTGGAACAAACAGCCCTTAAATTTGTGTGGAACCAGAAAAGGCCCCGAATCGCCAAGGAATTGTTGAAAAGGAAAAACAAAGCTGGGGGCATCACATTGCTGGATTTCAAACTATACCACAAAGCTGTGATCACAAAGACAGCATGGTACTGGCACAAAAACAGACACATAGACCAATGGAACAGAATAGAGAACCCAGGAATGGACCCTCGGCTCTTTGGGCAACTAATCTTTGACAAAGCAGGAAAAAACATCCAGTGGAAAAAAGACAGTCTCTTCAATAAATGGTGCTGGGAACACTGGACAGCTACATGCAAAAGAATGAAACTTGACCACTCTCTCACACCATACACAAAGATAAATGGATGAAAGACCTCGATGTGAGACAGGAATCCATCAAAATCCTAGAGGAGAACATAGGCAGCAACCTCTACAACATCGGCCACAGCAACTTTTTTCATGACACATCTCCAAAGGCAAGAGAAACAAAAGATAAAATAAACTTGTGGGACTTCATCAAGATGAAAAGCTTCTGCACAGCCAAGGAAACAGTCAAAAAAACTAAGAGGCAGCCCATGGAATGGGAGAATATGTTTGCAAATGATACTACAGATAAAAGACTGGTATCCAAGATCTACAAAGAACTTCTGAACTCGAAACACGAGAAACAAATAAACTAATCATAAAATGGGCAGAAGATATGAATAGACACTTTTCCAATGAAGACATACAAATGGCTAACAGACACATGAAAAAATGTTCAAAATCATTAGCCATCAGGGAAATTCAAATCAAAACCACACTAAAATCCCACCTTACGCCACTTAGAATGGCAAAAATTGACAAGGCAAGAAACAACAATTGTTGGAGAGGATGTGGAGAAAGGGGATCCCTCCTACATTGTTGGTGGGAATGCAAGTTGGTACAGCCACTCTGGAAAACAGTGTGGAGGTCCCTTAAAAAGCTAAAAATTGAGCTACCCTATGATCCAGCCATTGCACTACTAGGTATTTACCCCAAAGATACAGACGTAGTGAAGAGAAGGGCCATATCCACCCCAATGTTTATAGCAGCATTGTCCACAATAGCTAAATCGTGGAAGGAGCTGAAATGCACTTCAACAGATGACTGGATTAAGAAGTTGTGGTCCATATATACAATGGAATATTACTCAGCTATCAAAAAGAACAATTTCTCAACATTTGCTGCAACATGGACTGCACTGGAGGAGATAATGCTAAGTGAAATAAGTCAAGCAGAGAAAGACAATTATATGGTTTCTCTCATTTATGGAACATAAGAACTAAGAAGATCGGTAGGAGAAGAAAGGGAAGAAGAAAGGGGGGTAATCAGAAGGGGGAATGAAGCATGAGAGACTATGGACTCTGAGAAACAAACTGAGGGCCTCAGATGGGAGGGGGTGGGGGAATGGGTATTAAGGTGGGCATGTATTGCATGGTGCACTGGGTGTTATACGGAACTAATGAATCATTGAACTTTACATCAAAAAATAATAAAAATTTAAATTTAAATTTAAAAAAGAGCATTTTCTGATATAACATTTAATTTCTTTGATTTTTTTTTACTTTTTCTTTTTTATCTGTGATTGCTGTAGGGTTTACTATGTGTATTTAAGTTATCAAAGTCAGCTTCAGGTTCATATTGATTTAATTCCAATATATATAGAAATGATACTCCTAT
>NW_024423343.1:106765656-106856270 GCF_017311325.1 Ursus maritimus | reverse complement strand
GTCTCTTTCCCTCTTTTCTGTGGCACTATTGTCATATATATTACATCTATTAATGTTATAGACCCAACAATCCATTGTTATAATTATTGCTTTATTCTCTGTAGTCATTTCCTTAGCCCAGTTCAGCTTTCCTTCCACCCACTATCTTTATGCTGTTCTTGGCAATCTATATTTTTCTATATGTTACACATTCTACAATACATTATAAACATATTATTTTATACAGTTGCTTTTTAAATCAGTTAAGAAAGGAAAAGAGAAAAATATGCATTTATACTGTCTTTTATAGTTATGCAATTGACATTTTCTTCCTTTTTCACACCCATCTGTCTCTTATCTACCCTTCCTTTTCCTTCGCTCTGACTTCCCTCCTCTGGTCCCTTATCAAGGATCTTCAGACCTTGCGACATTCAGGACTAGGGGTATCTGAATGCTTCATCCACCAGCTGTGGATATTGCCCTGTCAGGGGAGCCCCAAAAGAGCAGGAGGAACAGCGAAGGCCCTGGTGAGCTCTGTGCCCTTGGGACCTGCCTGGAGGTAATCACATAAAAAGTGCATCATAGTTGAGCTCCTTCTGTGTGCCAGGACCAGATGAGCATGCCACACATAAGATCATTATGGTCAGGACAGCCTGGCCAGGAAGATATCACATCATTCCCATTTTGCAGATGAGAAAGGTAAAATGACTTCCTAAAACCAACAGCTGATTACAGTGCCAGAGTCAGATTAGCTTCCCAGGATGTGGGAGGGAGTGCATATTTTATCTGAATTCAGTTACATTCTTCGAATGAGTCAAAGGTCATCGCCAGGAGGTACCTGGATAAATCCACCTAGCTTTATTCTGTTTTTCTAATAGACTAAAATGATCAGGAGGGGAAATGTATGTTGACGTTGTTGTTTCAAATCACAACTACCTTTACCTTCCCATGAAATAATAAAACACTTGTCTAAAGGGGGGATTGAATCACATCCATGTTCCATCAAGCGGGGCAGCATCACCTCAGAACACAAATGATTCTGTTACTGTTCAATAGTTTTTAAAGACTTTAGTTCTCATTATAAAAATAATACAAGCATTAAAATGGAAATAATATATAATTCTCAGAGGAAATTTGAAAATGCGGAAAAGTATAAAGAAAATATATATCACACAAAATTCTTCCATTTAAAAACAACCAGTATTAATATTTTGGTGAATTTGCTTGTGAGTTTTTTTTTTCAAGTATTTTCTGTATGTATTCTGTGTAAGGTCCTACTTTTTCCTGTAACATTCCATGACCTTTATGCATATCATTAACATTTCTTCATACACATGATTGTAATAGCCACCTGATTTTTCACAGTGCGATGACACCTCATGTTCTTGAGCTCTCCCACTGCAGCAACCTCATTGCACAGATGGGCACTTTAACACAAATATGGGGCCATCTTCCTGGAACCAGTGGGTGATAGGCCAGTGACAGGGAGGAGTGGGAGAGGCAGGAAATAGGGTAAGATGAGGTCCCTGCCCCAGAAGACGTTGATGGCCCCGAAGGAGTAGACCTAGCATTTTGGAAGAGATGGAACGAACAAGGTTGCAACTCAAAATCAAGAAGAAAAAGCAAACCCAGGAGAAAAAATAAAATGTCCCAGTCCACTGTCAATGCCAGTGTGGGAGCTTTCAGACATGGGGCTCAGGTCCGGGCAGAGTAAAAACCAGACACTCCTCCAAAGCCATCTGCTCTGAGCTGGGCTGTGGTGGGGAGGGAGGGGTGGGAAAGGCGAGGTAGCAACCACAAGCTGTGCCAAGGAGGTTCAGGGTGGAGACTGTCAAGCACGGGCAAGAGAGGAGTGGACAAGTGTGAGCAGCTGGGAGAGTAGTGGGCAGTGCTCGAGTCCTCCCCAAGGACATCCAGCCCCTCCTCACCTTCCAAAGGCATGTTTAAGGAGAATAACAAGATGTAAGTGGCAATTAAGGAAGATTGATTAAGCAGTTGTGTGCGTGACTGGTAGGAAGAGAATGCTGGAAGTGGAGACCACATAGGAGTGGACTGGTTTGGGCCTGCCCACATCCACTCCTCTCCTCCAGGTGGTAGGGCCCCAGTGTTTCTTGGGAAACCCATTCCTCCCTACATCCAGTCTCAGTGGGACAGCAACTAAAGATCCCACCCTCCCCCAGATGGGAAAGGACCTTCGAACACTGGCTCTGGGACATGAATCAGTGCAGGTGCACAGAGCCCAGTGTAGGCTGATTGTCACTCATCCTGTGGGGTCTCTAGGAGGAGACTGTCCTTGGACTCCTGCTCCTGCCCTGTCACAATTCGAATCATCCATCATGTCTGGTGGCTGCTGCAAAGTCTTTGAAAATTTTCCCTTTTCCTTGAGTTGGCCACACAGTTTCTGTTACTTTTCCCAAAGATTTCTACCCAGGGCTCCAGACCCACAAAAGAATGAGTGCCACAGTGCCATGAGCACACCCACACTCCAAGCACTGCGAATGTCCTGTCATCTCATCCTCCTCACCTCCAGATAAGAACACTGAGCTGCTGGGATTCACCAAGTTCATGAGCTGGCTGGTGCTGGCACTCCAAGAACGCTGCTCTGTCTGCCCCAAAGCTGGGTGATTTTCCTGACCCACGACTCAGACCTTTTGCATGCTTAGCAGCCAACTGCCCAAAGCTCTGAAACCTCTGAGGCACTGAGCCCAGGGAAGCCTATCCACAGGACCAGACCTGGCCAAGGAAGGACAGAGCCCAATCCTCAGAGATCCCAGGATCCCAGAACCACCCCAAGGAACCCTCATTCAGAATCACATCAGGATCTCATTCCATAATGGCATGTGTGGACACAGCACACAAAATTGCAGCTTGCTTTCTCTGCCTGAAATTCTCCCCCTTTCAAATGGTTATTAGAATAAAACAGAAGAGGTTTCAGTTATGGGAGGGGCTTGAACATAAGGGCCACTGTCTCAGCTGATATACGTTCTCCCTGCTCTAAGTGACAGGATTCAGGGCAATTGGGGCATGTGAATAGGGAAGGCAGGAGCGTGTGTACGTGACTGTGCTTGACTGTCCACTGATGCTCTAACCCTGTAGGTATGGTTGAAGGACTCCAGATGGGAGAAGGCATGGGGCAGGGGCAGAGGGGGTGGCCACAGAGCTGAGTTCCACTGGTTGGCATGCTGCCACTTTCAAGAGGCTCGGCCTGTTTTCTCATCTGCAGCCCCTGTCAGCTTTGATGAACACACAGTGTGAGGACTTGCTGATTATTCTCCTTGGTGGTGGGGCCATGTTTTTATTCCTCTTTATAGCCTCAGAACCTAGAAGACTGCCTGTCCTGTGGCACCATTCTGTAGGATTTTATTTTTTAATTGGTGATGGTTATGAAGATGACAATGATGTCATTTTAATATGGTGGGGTCCAAACTTTAAAAAAAATATTCATTATGGAAATGTATATGTTCAAACTTTCTTAACAGCATGTCACATATTTTAATGAAATCTTATGTGGAACGCAGTGTTTAAAAGTATTGACCAAGCAAAGCATTGGGGCTGGGATACAGAGCCCACCCTCGTGCCCTTCAGGTCGGTCTCTGTGGCATCCTCATAGGCAAGATTTGAAAAATAGTTTCAGGAACAGTTTGCAAACCACTCTCTTAACCAGAGGACGCTGTTTTATGGAAGAACTGGGGCTCGGAGCCTCAGCGCAGTGAAGATTCTTTCCACCTCTCCTCGGACCCCATTCCAATGGCCACTCAAACCTTTCCCAGATTCCAGCCTCCCCAAGAGAAGAGTGGCCTCTGGCAGGGAGCTTCATGGTGAGAGCAGTTGATAGGTCACCGGCCTGTGCTGAATCCTAACCTCAGTTACTACTCAGAGCACCCTAAAAGTCAAATACCATTAGTATCCCCATTTCGCAGATTAAAATAAGAACAAAATGGAGGTTAAGAAACTTAGCTAAAATCAGTAGCTACTAAGTGAAGCATTCAGTTGAACTCCAACCAAAGTCCACGCTCTTGTGCACTCCATACAGGAACACAGTGGGGCATGCAGAGCCATGGCAGAGACACCAGGATGAGAGGAGGGGACAAGCATGTGGAGGCTGGGGTGCCCAGTGCTCCCACCCCCTCGCTTAGCACAGCCTCTGGTGGATGGAGGGAAGCACTAATAAAACCCCTCCCTTCCCTCTGGATGGAAACATGGGATGTGGAGGGGGACTTGGCCACACAAGGCTGAAAGGCAGGCAGATGGAGTTCAGGATGGAGTTGCCTGGGCTTTAAGGGGGAAGTGGAAGCACCCTGCAGTCCCTATCTGTGGTCTAGTCCATCTCCCCAGGCCAGAGCACACAGACAACCCTACCCCTGCCTTTTTCTAAATGCAGGGACCCGCCATACCTTGATAGTGCATATCTGCTGCCTAACCCAGAACAGACCCCGATGGATGTGTGTGCCCTTTCCTCATGGGACCGGTGCCGTTCATGCCTGGTAGAGGGGCATGGTGGAGATGAGAGTGTGCCACAAGAGCTCCTTCAGAGCCCCTTTGAGGAGCCAGGACCCACGGCAGAGCAGGCAGAAGAAGGGGCACCAGGCTACGGAGAAAGCAGCACTAGTAGCATGTATGTCCCGCTTTCTGCTGAGCCCCTGCCCCTTCTTGGCATCCTTCCAGCTGGTGTGGCCTGAAGAGCTTGGTGAGATAAGTTGTGTCCCTCCCCCACAGGCATCCAAACAGCATGGGAATTAACTGGTCCAAAGGCCTACTCTCTACCCAAGCCAGCGTCAGATACCACTAAATGCAGAGCCAGCCTCTGCACTTTTCCTCAGGCTATTTTAGGGCCCTGCAGACACAAAGGTAAGACCATGGGCTGAACTCCCCAAGTCCCATCTACCCAGGAGCAAACACACAAGGGAACTGTTTTCTCCTGACTAGGTGTGGGCAGTATGATGGTGAAGGGGTGCTCCTTTCTCCTGGTGGTCATCTCTACCAGATAGCCCTTTGCCAAGACAATAGCTACAGGAAAAGAATAGCTCTGCCAGCAGCAATGAGGCTGAGCATTCCACATAGACAAATAGAACAATCTGCAGAATCGGGTGGGGGTTCGCTCTGATGTAAATGTCAAAGGAGATCACCCCCTCTGTTTTCAGGAAGCCCAATCTGTCATGTGCATGGTGCATGATCAAGAGAGACATCTCTTTCCGACTTCTAGCACCACATCGTTAATCTTCCATAACGGCCTGGAGACTAGGGAGCATGTCTGTGGGCAGTGTGACCACCCAGCCACAGGCTTCTCAACCACATCCATCCCCAGATAGTCATCACACCCAGAATGAGGAACTGGGAGGTCCAGGGGCAGCCACATGAGGAGGAAATGGGGTGCATGAATCAGGAAGCAATCTGACATTTCAAGGTCAGCTCAACTGAAAACTCATCACAAGTGTTCAGAGGCTGACCGATCTTCCCATGAAACCATGGGTGCTTTCCTGCTGAGGGGCCTCCCACACAAACCTTGGTCCTGTAGAGATGGAAGGAGGAAAGCAGACATAAGGGAGAGACAAAGGAAGAGGCAGCCCAGCCAAGACCGAGAAGGCTTTGTCGACTCTTGCAAACACTACTCTTCAGTGATGCACAGCAGTTCAGAGCTGGAAGGAAGTCAAAGATAGGTCCCTTCAGTAATTTGTTGTTTTCTCAAAAAAAAAAAATTGAGACTAGAAGGAGAATGACCTTACTGGTTCACCAAGTGACCACCCTGGGAATGAAATTCAGACCCCTTCAAAGACAGACAAAACTCTGACCAGGGGCAGGTACAATATTCCATAAGCATCGTTCCATCATTTATGGGCAAGACCCCGTGTGAGGTGCCCTGACAGATCACAGAAGACAAACAAATAATCACACAAATCATCATTTAATATGAATTGTGCTAAAACACATGTCGGGCTGACACTTATAATCAGGGACCTGACTTGGTCTGGGACTGGGAGACAGGGAGGAGAGCTTGCCTAAGGAGGGGACATTTAACTTGAGACTGGAAAGGTTAGCCCAACAAAAGGTGGGAGAGAGTTTCTACAAAGAGGGTGTCTCCCTCCCTCTTGTCTTCTCTTCCTCCCTCTCTAACCAAACGGCTTGCTCCAAACTAGCTGAGCACACTTCTGGCCTCCGTGCCCAGTACAACCATTACAGGTGCCCTGTGCCCAAGCTTTACACGGTCATTCCCATGTGCTCCTCTCACCCAGAATTTCAGGCCCTGCACTGCCTCTAGATTCCCAGCCTCCTCCAAACCCATCACTGTGTGAGCTATAGAGCCCCAGACCCTTCCCCCACCATACCAGTCACAGGGCTACACCACCACAGACTTTCAGCAGTGCATGAGTTAATGAATGAATGAAATGAATAATGTACCCATAAGGTGTGGCAAGATACAACTTGACAGAAACTCTGAAATTCCCACTCTCCACTCTCCACCTGGCCCAGTAGATGTGCTCCTGAGGCCTGAACAGGGGTCCAGGCTCTTCTTCACGTGAGAAAGAGCCATGTTGGAGCCTCTTCCCTCAAGGCACTTCTCCATTCAGTGGTCCAAACACTGCCTCATTGAAACTCCCTCCTGTTTGTTCAGCCCTTAAAGCTTTGTGAAATTCTTTATTTCCATTCCTTCCCTTTCATCACAGCCTCATGAGAAAGCAAATGACCTCAAGCCCTTGGTGTCCCCCCTGGGTGGGGGGGGGGGGATGGAGGGTGATCAAGGCAGGAAGAGATTTGACTGGAATGACCTTTGGGGGCCTTCCCCTCTAACATTCCAGCACTCCCAGACAATCAGTCTTTGGGAAAACACAGCCCTGAGCAGGGATGGTGACTTGCCTCTGACTCTCTGGCCCATCTGTGGCGGGGCTAGGGTTCTGGCTATGGCCTCAGCTCTAGGACCACTGTCTCACGTTCCCAGCAACGGCTCAGGAAGCATGTCAGGGTTCTGCCCGCATCAGCTTCAGTTTCTCCACGCCAGGTCACAGGGAGCCCTCTGTTTGGGAACTCAAAAAACAAGTGCTCTGAGCACTGTCCAGCCAGCAGACCTGCATACTCAGTTCCCAGGCCCTTTATATCTGGACCTTCTGGGCAGGTCTGAGCACAAGGGAAGTAGCCATCTTGTCCAGAACTGGTCTGCTCTATCCACCACCCCCACAGCTCCCAGGAGTCAGGGCTGCAGAATGATCAATAGATAAATATCCAAGTTACCAAGACACCCTGCCAGAGCCTCTGACACAGCCTGTAACCTGCTGGCTCACCTGGGTGGACAGAAAAGGGAGTTCACTCGTATCAGTTGATAGATCATTGTGAACCCGTCACTTGAGCTTCATGACTGACACATGGGAGGTTGTGCTGATGAACTGAAATTTAAAAACCCAAACAGCTCCTTCTGTATCTAGGAGTGGACACAACTCACCTTGAAGTCCCTGAGGTGTTTCTGGGGAAATCATAGGAATGGTCCCCTCACTAGTTATGACATCAATGAAGCACCCTTGCCCAGGAAAGTCTGTAAGAGGATCTTTAATTTTCTGTGTTGCAAAATCTCTGGTAAAGTATCCCAGGGACCTTCTTGGAGGGAAAGGAAGAGCCTCACAATGCTGCAGCCCCACGGTGGGGCACAGTGCAGCCTTCTGAGAGACCTGGAACAAGGCCCCCACCAAAGCAGCAGACTAGCATCCACTGGGCTGTGCAGGGCCTGTGTGCAACGCTGACACCGTGTGACAGCAACAGAAACAATAGTGATCTGGCTTGAATTCTCCAGCTATTTCTCTCCCCTGGTGCCTGGAAGCAAGACCAGCTCCAGATTCTTAATAGTTCATGGAGTCTCTGCCCTACCTAGCAATGAAGGCTGGTGAACGCTCTAGTAGTTCATTAACAGGTAACCGTATCTCCCTATCTTGACCAAGCTGGTAAGGGAGCCATTCCAGTTTTGCATGCATCTGTCTTGTTTGGTGATCATTAACATTCCCACACTGTCTGAATTTTTCAGATAAGGATGTTCAGAAGTTAACAACTTCCCCCAAATCACACACCCTAAATAAATGGCGATGCTGGGATCTAAACCAGGCGTGTGTGACGGCAGGGTCCAAACTCCTGCACTCCCCAATGCCCCTCTCTGCCCACAGCAGAAGCCAGAAACCACAAAGCATCTCAGGGCACATGGCTTCCAGGTACTATCTCCCTTTGGGTTCAGTTTGGTTAAAACTTCCCTGGAAACCCATCCTTATCCACACCTTCTCCAGTCACATTTGGTTCATATGTGTTCTGAGCCCCTTGGATTAAAACCATATGTGCCACATGGCATGGTTCTTCCCCATCACTACCCCCCATTTTGCTTAGCTGGTGCAAGAAACGTGCCTAAGCAATCAGCATAACTTTTGAAAATCAATTTGTATTCTGTCAGCCTGAGTGTCATTAACAACTTCTGCTAATACAGCAGTAATGAACATCTGGAAACACAGCAGCTGTTGGGGGAACTAGGTATAAAAAACACTAAGATGACAGCTTGTTTTTCATAAGCTAGAATGGCTCTGGGCAAATAGGAGAGGCAATGGACAAAATGAAAACCAGAGAGAGAGAGGAGGGGAAGGGCAAAAATGAGCAGGTACACCCAGGAACGGATTCACTGTGAAAGGAACTCATCCTTAGGCACTGGTGGCCCACTTTCTCTGAGCCAGGCCCCGCCAGGGGTAAGGAATGTGTGCTCCCAGGGATCGCCCTGGCCAGCCAGAGGCCAACAGTTAAGCGTATGGAGTCTCTGTGCAGGTGAGCACCAGGTGCTCAGAGAGCTTGCAGCAGTGTGCAATGCTGGTTGAGCAGGCTGGGAAGGCTTTCCAGGAAGGAGACGTTTAGACCTGGCCTTGAAGCCTGAGTGAGGATTTGTGAGGTGAGCAAAGGAAGGAAACACTGCTGGTATGAGGACAAGGAGTCCTGAGGAGATCCTGGGGATGCTGGGTGTGGTCAGAGCAATGATATTGGAGTAGCAGGGATGGAGGCCAGTCCACAGAAGGACCAGGAGGCCCTGTAGGGCTGTGCAGTGGGTCCTAAAAGTAGAGAGTGACATAGGTATCGTTAAAGGCACATGAAAGATGGGACTGAGTGACCATCCCCATGGGACACAATGTCTGAGGCACGGGTGGGGACCCACCTTCATGCCTTTCCTCATCCAGCACCATGAGCACCCAACAGAATTCAGCAAGCACCAGGGCAGAGGAGTTCTGCCTTCACGGGACACAGACAGGGAGCAAAATCAGCCAACCAATGTGACACACACCCTGGGAAGGTACTATTTCAGATGGAGTGGCCTTGAGTGGTTTCTCAGAGAAGACTGGAGTGAGCAGGGGCTTGAGGGCATGAAAGCGTGACCTAAGTGACTTTGTGGGGAACGGATGCTCCCAGAGGAGGAACCAGCAAAGGCAAAGCCTTGGTGTGCTCTGGAAGAACCCTGAGGCCAGGGCACGTGAGAGGGAGGCTGGTGGGAGAAGAGAGGCCAGAGTAAGGAAGCCCATTTGGGCCCACCTCCCACAGCTCGGGCCCTGAGGACCATCTGACCCCACTAGGGAAAGCGGAGCTTGGCCACCCCCAGGCCTTCCAAGGGCTGCTCCCTGAGGGATTGGGCTGCTCCTCTTTCCATGAGACTCACCATGCCCACTCCTCATGTCTGCTTGGACATCTGGGAGGGGTGGTGGCCCATGGGGGAGGGCTGGAAGGGGCAATATTCCTCTGGATTTTCACTCTCCTTTGGTGAGGTCTCTCCTTGTTCTGTGGCCAAGCCTGGGAGTCATCCGTCAGTGTTTCATGGATTTAATCTAAACTGCATCTGCCACCCTTGTCATGCACCCAGCCCCATGCTGAGTGCTATCATTGGAAGACTCTCCCAACATTTTTAAAACATATCTTTCCTTTACCAAAAGGATATCTCAATTCCAAAAAAATCAGAAAATGCAGGAAACACCCTTACACACACACAAAACCACAGAAAAAAAAGTGTCCATAATCCTACCTCGCAGTTGGCAGTTCAGTATTTTCCTATGTGCATGGATGGGCAGAAATAC
Organism: Ursus maritimus; assembly: GCF_017311325.1. Taxonomy (NCBI): domain Eukaryota; kingdom Metazoa; phylum Chordata; class Mammalia; order Carnivora; family Ursidae; genus Ursus; species Ursus maritimus. The sequence goes on along the minus strand of NW_024423343.1, from coordinate 106,846,221 downwards.
ATACTCATGGTGTTTTGCTTCTATGTTTGCCTTAATCTATAGAAGCTAGTTTTTCTGACCTTCAAAGTAGCATCACTTTTTTTTCAGTGCAGAGCAGCAGGACATGGAGGCATAGCTGACATTTTGGGGACCCTTTGGAACTTCTGTTTTGCAGGCTGGTGATGGATAATTGTCACACAGACCCAGGCTTTGGGGAGAGGGTGAACTACATCTGCTTCCTGAGATGTGAAATGAGGGTCACCTGTTTGGCCTCTGAACTACATTACCCTGGGAAAGACCCATCTTTGCTAGTGACCAGGACTCAATGCCAGCAGTGAGGGCCCAGAGGTTCAACTTGTACCTCCTCCCAGAAGCTGCCTGGCCCAGTGATAGCACGTGAGGAAGCAGTGGCCGAGCATGGTAGAATGAGCATAAAGGAACTACCCACAAAGGGATCTTCCCAGCGGGCGAGTCTCCATCCAATGGGTAGCAGAGGGCATGGGGTGGGGATCTCCATAACGCCAGTGAAAGAGGGAGGAGACACAAGTTCTCTTTCACTTAGTGTCTAGACACAGTGCAATTTTAGATTGTTTTGACTACTATAGTTCTGTGGTGAGCTTTGAAATCAGGAAGTGTGAGACCTCCCACTTTATTTTTCTTTTTCAATGTTTGTTTGTTTGTTTCTTTGTTTCTTTGTTTGTTTGTTTTAGCTGCTGGCACTTACATATGAATTTGAGGATTGATTTTTCTACTTGTCCAAAAAAAAGTTATTAGAAATTTGAAAGGGATTGCACTCAGTCTGTAGATGGCTTTGGAGAACACTGCCATCTTAGCAATATTGTCTTCCAATCCATGGATATGGGATATCTCTCCATTTAATTAGACCCTCTCAAATTTCTTTAAGTAATGTTTTATAGTTTCACCTTGCAAGTGTGTAAGTCTTTCTACCACCTTTGTTGAATTATATTCTAGGGTATTTTATTCTTTTGGATGCTATTATAAGTGGAACTCTTACCTTAATTTCTTTTCAAATTGTTCACTGCTGGTATGTAAAATCACAACTGATTTTTGTGTGTTATCTTACACCCTGTAACTTTGCAGAATTTAGTAGCTCCAGTAGTTATTTTGTAGATTCTTTGGTATTTTCTATAAATAGAATTATGTCATCTGCAAATAGAGATATGTTCTCTTCTTTTCCAATTTGGATGCCTTTTATTTCTTTGTCTTATCTAAATGCTCTGGCTAGGACTTTCAGTAGAATGTTGAATAGAATTGGCAAAAGCAGATGCTCTTGTCCTGTTCCTAATCTTAGAGGAAAAGCTTTCAGTCTTTCATCATTGGGTATGATGTTGACTGGGTTTTTCATAAATGCCTTTTATCATATGAATGAATTTCCCTTCTATTCCTACTTTGCATAGTGTTTTTATCATGAAAGCATGCTGAATTTTTTCAAGAGCGTTTTTTGCATCTATGGAGATGCATGTGAGGTATTTTCCCTTTTTTCTATTACTGTGGTATATTACATTGATTGATTTTCTTATGTTGAGTCACCATTGAATTCCTGGGATAAATCCCACTTGGTCTGAAACTCTTTAAGTTTCTCCTGCTTTAATTTATTGGTCTGATAGATGATCCTTTTAATGTACTGTTCGATTTGGTCTGCAAGTATTTTGGCAGGGAAAGGTTGTGTCTATATTCATAAGGTCTATAGGTCTATAGTTTTCTTGTGGTATTTTTGTCTAATTTTGGTGTCAGGGCCTCATAGAATGTGTTAGGAAGTTGTTAAGCATTGAACTGTTTCCCACCAAAATTCATATGTTGAAGCCTTAACCCCCAATGTAACTGTATTTGGAAATAGGGCCTTTAAGAATGTAATTAAGGTTAAATGAAGTCATAAGGATGGGGCCCTGATTCAATGGGACTGGTGTCCTTATAAGAAGAGGAGAAGACACCAGGCAGAGGAAAGCCCATGTGAGGACACAAGAAGGCAGCTGTTTGCAAGCAAGGAAGGGAGGTGTCACCAGAAACCTTGCCTGCTGGTGCCTTGATCTTAGACTTCTAGCTTCTAGAACTGTGACAAAATAAATAGCTATTATTTAAGCCACCCTGTCTGTGACATCCTGTTATGGTCCCTGGAACTGACTAATACAGAAGTATTTTCTGTTCTTCTATTTTTTAAGAGTTTGACCAAAAGTGGCGTTAATTAAACACACACACACACACACACACACACACACACAGTAGAATTCACCATGAAGCCATTTGATCATGGGCCTCTCTTTGTTGAGAGGTTTTTGATTACTGACTCAATCTCTTTACTCTTTATGTCTGTGGAGACTTTCTATTTCATCTTTAGTTAGTTTTGACAATGTGTGTGTTTCTAAAAATGTGTCTATTTCAACCAGATTACCTAATTTGTTGGGGTAGAATTATTCATGGTATTCCCTTGTAATCCTTTTAGTTTCCATATGGTTGGTATAATATCCACACTTTCATTTCTGATTTTAGTTATTTATGCCTTCTCTCTTTTTTCTTAGTCTCTCTAAAGGTCTGCCAATTTTGTCGATGTTTCCAATGAGCCAACCTTTGGCTTTGATTTTCTCTATTGTTTTTCTACTTTCTCCTTCATTTATCTGTACTCTAATTTTTATTATTCCTTTCCTTCTGCTAGCTTTGGGTTACTTTCCTTTTATTTTGATAATTACTTGTGGCGTAAAGTTAGGTTAGTGCTTTGGGAAATTTCTTCTTCTTTAATATGCATTTACAGCTATTAATTTCCCTCTGGGCACTGCTTTCTCTCCATCCTGTAAGTTTTGGTGTGTTGTGCTTCTGTTTTCATTCATTTCAATGTGTTTTATAATTTCTCTAGTGATATCTTCTTCGAATCATTGGTTATTTAAGGATGTGTTGTATAATTTCCATGGATATCCTTATTTTCTGGGTCTCCTTCTGTTATCAACTTTTAGCTTCATTCCATTGTGGTTGGAGATGATACTCATATGATGTCAATCCTTTAAAATTTATTGATAATTAATCATTTTATGGCCCAAATATTGTCTATCCTGGAGAGAGTTTCAAAGGCACTTGAGAAGAATGTATATTCTGTTGTTGGGTGGAATGTCTTTATATGTCTGTTAGGTCTTGTTGGCATATGATATTGTTCAAGTCCTTAATTTCTTTATTGATCTTCTGTCTGGTTGTTCTATAATTGAAAGTTGGGTATTGATGTCTCCTATTATTATTATAGAACTATCTGTTTTTCTCTTCAAGTTTTGTCAATATTTGCTTCATATATTTGGGGCTCTGTTGTTTGGTATGTACATGTTTATAATTTTTCTGTCTAATGTTCTTCTTTTTTACTTAAAATCTATTATTACTATAGCCACTCTTTTTCTTTCCTTTCACTTTCAACCTATTTGTCTTTGGGTTTAAAGTGAATTTATTGTAAGCAGGATACAATTGGACTGTGTGTGTGTGTGTGTGTGTGTGTGTGTGTGTGTGTGTGTGTTTTACTCTATTCTGCCAATCTCTGTCTGTAACTGACAAGTTTAATCCATTTACACTTAAAGTGATTACTGATAGTGAAGGACTTACTTCAGCCATTTTGCTATTTTTCTGTCTTATATAATTTTTTCTCAATTTCACCTTCTTTTGTGTTTGATTTTTTCCTAGTGTAACTTCTTGACTCTCCATTTTTTTGAATATTTTTAATTTATTTTCATAGTGGTTAGCGTGGAAATTAATTAATATTCTAAGTTTGTAACACTCTAGTTTTAATTGATACCAGCTTAGTTTCAATAGTACACATTAATTCCAATCCTATCCCACTCTATCACTCGTTTGTGTTAATATTGTCATTAAATACATCTTTATATCTTGTGTGCTCATTAAGATAGATTTATAATTATTGTTTTATGCATTTGTCTTTTAAACCATATAGGAAGCAAAAAAAAAAAAAAAGGAGTTACTAACCAAAAATGCAACAATATTAACTTTTGTATTTACCTATATAGTTACATTTACTAGGGATTTTTATTTCTTCATACACCTTTGATTTACCTTCTAGTGTCCTCTCATTTCAACCTGAAGTGATCTCTTTAGCATTTCTTGTAGGGCAGCTGTCTAACAACATATTCTCTTACTCTTGTTTATCTAAGACTATCTTAGCTTTTTCATTTTTGAAAGATCATTTTACCAGACATGGAATTCTTGGATACAGGTTTTTTTCCTTAAATATATCAACCCACTGCTTTCTAGTCACCGTGGTTTCTGATAAGAAGTTAGCCATTAATCTTATTGACTATTCTTTGTACCTGACGTTTCTTCTCTCTTGATGCTTTTCTCTTTGCCTTTAATTTTTGACAGATTGATTATAATGTGTCTCAGTGTGGTTCTCTTTAAGTTTCTCCTGCTTTAATTTTCTTAAATTTTTGGGATGTGCAGATTTATGTATTTCCTCAAATCTAAGTAAGTTTTCAGCCATTATTTCCTCAAATATCTTTTCTGCTCCTTTCTCTCCCTCTCACTCTTGCTTTCACTGTCACTCTTGCTTTCTTCCCCTTCTGGGATTCCTGTAATGTGCATATTGATCTGTTTCCTGATGTCTTTTTGGTTCCTTAGGCTCTATTCATTTTTCTTCTTTTTTTCTTTTTGCTCCTCAGACTGGGTAATTTCAATTGCTCAACCCTCAAGTTCACTGATACTTTCTTCTGCAGCTAAAATCTTCCGTGGAAACTCTCTAGTGAAATATTTATTCTAGCAATTGTACTTTTCAGCTCCAGAGTTTCTATTTGGATCCTATTTATAATTTCTACCTCTTTATTGATATTCACTAATGGTTCATACACCATTCTTCTCATTCTTTAGTTCTTTAACTATGGTTTTCTTCAACTCTTTTTTTTTATGGAGAAAAAAGGGCTTTCATTCAAACACACAACTTCAATAATACAAGAGGAGTGTACTCAATTACCAATAACAAAATTGGTTTTTGTAGACATGTAATATCTTTTTCAAGCCTCTACAGTGTGAAAATTCCAATCAAGGTCATCAAATGTAGATATGCACACATAGTACCATTCTCAAATCAATTCCATAGCATTTGGAGACAGATGATCTCAAACATCACTGCTCCATGAAACCAGGAACTAAATTGCTGTCCCTCATAAATTTGAATGTGTTTGATTCTTAGTTACACAATCTTCCGTGCAACTTCCTGAGATTTCAGAACTCAGTGAGCAATAACATTCAACCTTTATTTTTTTCTTTTTTTAGAATTTTTATTGTGTTATATTAGTCACCCTGCAGTACATCCCCAGTTTTTATGCAACATTCCATGATTCATTATTTGTGTATAACACCCAGTGCACCATGCAATATGTGCCCTCCTTAATACCCATAACCACCCTATCCCAATCCCCTACCTCCCTCCCCTCTGAAGCACTCAGTTTATTTCCCAGAGTCCACAGTCTCTCATGGTTCATATCCCCTTCTGTTTGTACCCCTTCATTCTTCCCTTCCTTCTCCTCCTGATCTTCCTGCTATTTTTTATGTACCACAAATAAGTGAAACCATGTGATAATCGTGTTTCTCTGCTTACTTATTTCACTTAGCATAATCTCCTCCAATCCTGTCCATGTTGCAGCAAATGTTGTGTATTCATTCTTTCCGATGGCTGAGAAATATTCCAGTGTATATATGGACCACGACTTCTTAATCCAGTCATCTGTGGAAGGGCATATCAGCTCCTTCCACAATTCAGCTATTGTGGACAATGCTGCAATGAACATTGGGGTGCAAATGGCCTTTCGTTTCACTATGTCTGTATCTTTGAGGTAAATACCCAGGAGTGCAATGGCTGGATCATAGGGTACCTCAATTTTTAACTTTTTAAGGGACCTCCACACTGTTTTCCAAAAAGGCTGTACCAACTTGCATTCCCACCAACAGTGTAAGAGGGAACCCCTTTCTCCACATCCTCTCCAATATTTGTTGTTTCCTGCCTTGTCAAATTTTGCCAATCTAACTGGTATAAGGTGGTATCTCAAGGTGGTTTTGATTTGAATTTCCCTGATGGCTAATGATTTTGAACATTTTTTCATGTGTCTGTTAGCCATTTGTATGTCTTCATTGGAAAAGTGTCTGTTCACATCTTCTGCACATTTTTTGATTTGATTATTTGTTTCCCATGTATTGAGTTTCGGAAGTTCTTTGTAGATCTTGGATACTAGTTTTTTATCTGTAGTGTCATTTTCAAATATCTTCTCCCATTCCATGGGGTGCCTCTTAGTTTTTTTGACTGTTTCCTGGGCTGTGCAGAAGCTTTTTATCTTGAAGTCCCACAAGTTCATTTTTTCTTTTGCTTCTCTTGCCTTTGGAGATGTGTCATGAAAAAAGTTGCTGTGGCTGATGACAAAGAGGTTGCAGCCTATGTTCTCCTCTAGGATATTGGTGGATTCCTGTCTCACATCGAGGTCTTTCATCCATTTATCTTTGTGTATGGTGTGAGAGAGTGGTCAAGATTCATTCTTTTGCATATAGCTATCCAATTTTCCCAGCACCATTTATTGAAGGGACTGTCTTTTTTCTGCTGGATGTTCTTTCCTGCTTTGTCAAAGACTAGTTGCCCAGAGAGCCGAGGGTCCATTTCTGCATACTCTATTCTGTTCCATTGGTCTATGTGTCTGTTTTTGTGCCAGTACCATGCTGTCTTTGTGATCACAGTGTTGTGGTATAGCTTGAAATCTGGCAACATGATGCCCCCAGCTTTGTTTTTCCTTTTCAACAATTCCTTGGCAATTCGGGGCCTTTTCTGGTTCCACACAAATTTAAGGGCTGTTTGGTCCAGCTCTTTGAAAAATGTCATTGGTATTTTGATCAGGATAGCATTGAAAGTGTAGATTGCTCTGGGTAGCATAGACATTTTACCAATGTTTATTCTTCTGATCCATGAGCATGGAATATTTTTCCATCTTCTTGTGTCTTCCTCAATGTCTTTCAAGAGTGATTTGTAGTTTCTAGAATATAGATCCTTTACATCTCTGGTTAAGTTAATTCTGAGATAAAGTATGATTTTTGGTGCTATTGTAAATGGGATGGATTCCCTAATTTCTCTTTCTTCAGTCTCATTGTTCGTGTAGAGAAATGCAACTGATTTCTGAGCACTGATTTTGTATCTTGCCACATTACTGAATTGCTCTATAAGTTCTAGTAGTTTGGAGGTGGAATCTTTGGGTTTTCTATATAGAGGATGATGTCATCTGCGAAGAGAGACAGTTTGATTTCTTTGCCTATTTGGATACATTTTATCCCTTTTTATTGTCTGATTGCTGTTGCAAGGACTTCTAGTACTATATTGAATAATAATGGCGAGAGTGGGCATCCTTGTCATGTTCCTGATCGTAAGGGAAAGGCTTCCAGCTTTTCCCCATTGAGAATGATATTCACTGTAGGCTTTCATAGATGGTTTTTATGAAATTGAGGAATGTACCCTCTATCCCTACACTGTGAAGGGTTTTAATCAGGAAAGGATGCTGTATTTTATCAAATGCTTTTTCTGCATCAATTGAGAGGATCATATGGTTCTTGACTCTTTTCTTGTTTTTTTTTATGATTTTTTATTAGATTATGTTAGTCACCATACAGTACATCCCCGGTTTCTGATGTAAAGTTTGATGATTCATTAGTTGCGTATAGCACTCAGTGCACCATACAATACGTGCCCTCCTTACTACCAATCACCGGTCTATCCCATTCCCCCACCCCCCTCCCTTCTGAGGCCCTCAGTTTGTTTCTCATAGTCCAAGTCTCTCATGTTTCATTCGCCCTTCTGAATACCTCCCTTTCTTTATCTCTTTCTTCCCCTCCCGATCATCCTAGTTCTTATATTCCATAGATGAGAGAAATCATATGATAATTGTCTTTCTTTGCTTGACTTATTTCACTTAGCATTATCTCCTCCAGTGCCGTCCATGTTGCAGCAAATGTTGAGAATTCGTTCTTTTTGATAGCTGAGTAATATTCCATTGTATATATGGACCACAACTTCTTAATCCAGTCATCTGTTGAAGTGCATTTCAGCTCCTTCCACGATTTAGCCATTGTGGACAATGCTGCTATGAACATTGGGGTGCATATGGTCCTCCACTTCACTACATCTGTATCTTTGGGGTAAATACCCAGGAGTGCAATTGCCAAATTATAGGGTAGCTCAATTTTTAACTTTTTAAGGGACCTCCACACTGTTTTCCAAAGTGGCTGTACCAACTTGCATTCCCACCAACAATGTAGGAGGGATCCCCTTTCTCCACATCCTCTCCAACAATTTTTGTTTCTTGCCTTGTCAATTTTTGCCATTCTAACTGATGTAAGGTGGGACCTTAGTGTGGTTTTGATTTGAATTACCCTGATGGCTAATGATTTTGAACATTTTTTCATGCGTCTGTTAGCCATTTGTATGTCTTCATTGGAAAAGTGTCTGTTCATATCTTCTGCCCATTTTGTGATTTGTTTATTTGTTTCCTGTGTATTGAGTTTGAGAAGTTCTTTGTAGATCTTGGATACCAGTCCTTTATCTGTAGTGTCATTTGCAAATATCTTCTCCCATTCCGTGGGCTGCCTCTTAGTTTTTTGACTGTTTCCTTGGCTGTGCAGAAGCTTTTTATCTTGATGAAGTCCCACAAGTTCATTTTTTCTTTTGTTTCTCTTGCCTTTGGAGATGTGTCATGAAAAAGTTTGCTTTGGCCGATGTCGTAGAGGTTGCTGCCTATGTTCTCCTGTATGATTTTGATGGATTCCTGTCTCACATCGAGGTCTTTCATCCATTTGGAGTTTATTTTTGTGTATGGTGTGAGAGAGTAGTCAAGTTTCATCTATTGCATGCAGCTGTCCAATTTTCCCAGCACCATTTATTGAAGAGACTGTCTTTTTTCCACTGGATGTTTTTTCCTGCTTTATCAAATATTAGTTGCCCAAAGAGCCGAGGGTCCATTTCTGGGTTCTCTATTTTTGTTCCATTGGTCTATGTGTCTGTTTTCGTGCCAGTACCATGCTGTCTTTGTGACCACAGCTTTGTAGTACAGCTCGAAATCCGGCATTGTGATGCCCCCAGCTTTGTTTTTCCTTTTCAACAGTTCCTTGGAGATTCAGGGCCTTTTCTGTTTCCATACAAATCTAAGGACTATTTGTTCCAGTTCTTTGAAAAATGTCCTTGGTATTTTGATAGGGATAGCATTGAAAGTGTAGATTGCTCTGGGTAGCATGGACATTTTAACTATGTTAATTCTTCCAATCCATGAGCATGGAATATTTTTCCATCTTTTTATGTCTTCCTCAATGTCTTTCAAGAGTGATTTATAGTTTCTAGAATATAGGTCCTTTACGTCTCTGGTTAAGTTAATTGCAAGGTAACGTATGGTTTTTGGTGCTAGTGTAAATGGGATGGATTCCCTAATTTCTCTTTCTTCAGTCTCATTGTTCGTGTAGAGAAATGTAACTGATTTGTGAGCATTGATTTTGTATCTTGCCACGTTACTGAATTGCTCTATAACTTCTAATAGTTTGGGAGGGGCTTCTTTTGGGTTTTCCATATAGAGTATCATGTCATCTGCGAAGAGAGACATTTTGACTTCTTCTTTGCCAATTTGAATACCTTTGATCCCTTTTTGTCGTCTGATTGCTGTTGCAAGGACTTCTAGTACTATGTTGAATAATAGTGGCGAGAGTGGGCATCCTTGTCGAGTTCCTGATCTTAAGGGAAAGGCTTCCAGCTTTTCCCCATTGAGAATAATATTTGCAGTAGGCTTTTCATAGATGGCTTTTATGAGATTGAGAAATGTACCTTCTATTCCTACACTCTGAAGGGTTTTAATCAGGAAAGGATGCTGTATTTTGTCAAATGCTTTTTCGGCATCGATTGAGAGGATCATATGGTTCCTGAGTCTTTTCTTGTTGATATGATGTATCACGCTGATTGATTTGCGAATATTGAACCACGCTTGCATCCCAGGTATGAATCCCACTTGATCGTGATGGATAATCCTTTTAATGTACTGTTGGATTCTATTAGCAAGTATCTTGTTGAGGATTTTGGCGTCCATATTCATTAGGGAAATCGGTCTGTAATTCTCCTTTTTGATGGGGTCTTTGCCTGGTTTGGGGATCAAGGTAATATTGGCCTCATAGAATGAGTTTGGTAGCTTTCCTTCTGTTTCTATTTTTTGAAATAGCTTTAGGAGAATAGGTATTATTTCTTCTTTGAATGTTTGGTAGAATTCCCCAGGAAAACCGTCCGGGCCTGGAGTTTTGTTATTTGGAAGGTTGTTTATCACTGACTCAATTTCTTCATAATTAATTGGCCTGTTTAAGGAATCAATTTCTTCCGGTTTCAATCTTGGTAGTTTATAGGTTTCCAGGAAGGATTCCATCTCTTCCAGATTGCTTAGTTTATTGGCATATAGCTGTTGATAAAAATTTCTAATAATCCTTCCAATTTCAATGGTGTTCGTCGTGACCTCTCCTTTTTCATTCATAATTTTAATAATCTGGGTCCTTTCTCTTTTCTTTTGGATAAGTCTTGCCAGTGGTCTGTCAATTTTATTGATTCTCTCAAAGAACCAGCTTCTAGTCCTGTTGATCTGCTCTACTGTACTTCTGGTTTCTGCTTGATTGATTTCTGCTCTAATTTTGGTCAACTGCTTCCTCGTGCGTGGATTAGGCCTGTCCCTCTGTTGCTGTTCCAGCTTCTTGAGGTGAGAATATAAAAACTGCATTTTAGATTTTTCTATTCTTTTGAGTGAGGCTTGGATGGCTATGTATTTCCCCCTTAGGACTGCCTTTGCAGTATCCCATAGGTTTTGGACTGTTGTATTTTCATTCTCATTGGTCTCCATAAATTGTTTAATTTGATTTTTGATTTCCTGGTTTATCGAGTCATTCCTGAGCAGGATGGTTCTTAGTCTCCAAGTGTTTGAGTTTCTTCCAAATTTTTCCTTGTGGTTGAGTTCCAATTTCAGAGCGTTGTGGTCTGAGAATATGCAGGGGATAATTTCAATCTTTTGGTATCGGTTGAGACCTGTTTTGTGTCCCAGAACATGGTCTATTCTTGAGAATGTTCCATGGGCATTAGAATAGAATGAGTATTCTTTGGTTCTGGGGTGTAGTGTTCTATATATATCTGTGAGGTCCAACTCGTTGAGTATGGCATTCAAAGCCTTTGATTCTTTGCTTAGTTTTTGCAAGGGTGTTCTGTCTATTTCTGATAGTGGGGTGTTGAGGTCCCCTACTATTAATGTATTTTTATCTATATGTCTCTTTATTCTGGTTAAGAGTTGGCTTGTGTATCTTGCTGCTCCCCTGTTGGGGGCATAGATATTTATAATTGTCATATCCGCTTGTTGGATACATCCTTTAAGAATAATATAGTGCCCTTTAAGAATAATTTAGTGCCCTTCTGTGTCTCTAACTATAGTCTATATATAGTTTAAAATCCACTCTATCTGATATGAGAATTGCTACCCCAGCTTTCTTTTGAGGTCCATTTGTGTGAAAGATGATACTCCATACCTTTACTGACAGTCTGAATGTATCTTTGGGTTCAAAATTAGTCTCTTGTAGACAGCAAATGGATGGGTCATTTCTTTTTATCCAATCTGCAACCCTGTGGCATTTATGGGAGCATTTAATCCATTCACATTAACACTGAATACTGAGAGATATGATTTTAATGATGCCAGATTGCCAGTAAAGTCTTTGTTTGTATCGGTTGTGACTTTCTGTTCTGTATCACTCTTGGGGCCTTTTTACCTTTATAGAACCCCCCTTAATATCTCCTGTAGGGCTGGTTTCATGGTTACAAAATTGGCTAGTGACTGTCGATTCTGAAATGTCTTTATTTCTCCATCAATTCTGAATGACAGCCTTGCTGGATAAAGGATCCTTGGCTGCATGTTTTTCTCTGAAAGAGCTTTAAAAATGCTCCCCCAACCCTTTCTCTCATTCCAGGTCTGTGTAGAGAGGTCTGACGTAATTCTGATGCCTTTGCCTTGGTACGTGAGAAATTTCTTTGCCCTGGCCGCTTTCAATACTGTATCCTTGGATCTAATATTTGTGAAATGCACTATGACGTGATGTGGCATAGGTTTGTCGTGGTTGAGCTTGGGAGGGGTCCTCTCTGCCTCTTGGACACGAATGTTTGTTTCCCTCGCTAGATTAGGGAAGTTTTCAGCTACAATTTGTTCAAATATCTCTTCTAGACCTCTGTTTTTCTCCACCCCATCGGGGATGCCGATGATTCTTACATTGGATCGTTTCATTGAGTCAGTAGTCTCCTGTAACCTACATTTGTGGGTGTGGATTTTTTTAAGTCCAGCTTCTATTTTCATTTTTTCTTCTCCTAACCCTTTCTCCAATTCACTAATACATTCCTCTGCCTCGGTGACCCTGGCCGTCAGAGCCTCTAGTTTTGATTGCATTTGGCTCATAGAATTTTTAATTTCTGTCAAGTTCGCTCTCATTTCCGCCCTTAGGGATTCTATATTCTCAGTAACATTTTCATTAATACTTTTTTCAAGTCTACTCATCATCTTGACCATTGTTACTCTGAATTCCATTTCTGATAATTTGGTTACATCCATATCCATTATTTCTGTGTCAGAGGCCACAGACTCATTGTCTTTTCTTTGCTGGGGGGGGACTTCTCCTTCTCGTCATTCTGATGAGGAGAAGTTGCGGGGTTGTCCAGAGCCCAAATTATTGACTGGAACCCAGGCCGTGCGCCCTTGTTTTATAGGGATCTTAGGGATGTGGGCTTCTTGATTTTTCAGCCTGCCCTCTGGGGGAGGGGCCTGCCGCACTGATACTCAGGCAACCCTGTTTGGGTAGAGTCTCCGTGTCTCCTGCAAGGAGGGATGGGGATGGGTACGCTGTAAGCCGGTATTTCCAGGCTTTTGTTCTCTGTCGGCTTTCCATGGCGGTTTGCTGTGCCTCTTCTGAGAGTCAGAGCAGCAGCGGCCGAATCTCAGCCTCTGTCTCAGAACAGAGGGATCGCGGACCGTTCTCCACTGATGTTCTGGCCACTTTAACTCTGTTACTGTTGGTGCTGCTCAACCCTGCAGCTTCCGGGATGTGTGCCCCACACCCAGCGTCCCAGCCTCACTTCCAGGGCCGGTGCATCTCTGTCCTTTGTGTTTCTAATTACCGCCAGCCGCCCGCCAGCTGCCACCCGCTCCTGAAGCTCCCGGTCTCAGTCTGGTTCCACTGAGCGCACTGGAGCTCTGTGAGAAGTCTGGTGGCGCACGCTCCCAGCTCACGGTCTCAGTCTGCTGTCTCGTGGGTGCCGTCAGTGAGTCCGCCTGCTCCCCGTGCAGGTGGCTACCGCTTCCCGGCACCCAAACGCGGCGGCTCCCTCCCCTTCCATTTATCTTCTGATATCTGTGCGCGGTTTCACAGCTCCCCGCTTTGTACCTCAATACTCAGTGCTGGAGATGTTCATTTGTAGAGATCCAGATGTATCTTCCTGCATCTCAGGCTGATTCCGTGGATGTTCAGGCTGGTCTGGTACCTATCCAGCTCGACTCAGGGGACCGGCTGAAAAAGGGGTCCCCTACTCCTCCGCCATCTTAACTCAATTCTTGACTCTTTTCTTGTTGATATGATCTATCACACTGATCGATTTGGGAATGTCAAACCACCCTTGCATCCCAGGGATGAATCCCACTTGGTCTTGATGGATAATCCTTTTAATGTACTGTTGGATCCTATTAGCTAGGATCTTGTTGAGAATTTTGGCATCCATATTCATCAGGGAAATCAGTATGTAATTCTGCTTTTTGATGGAGTCTTTGCCTGGTTTGGGGATCAAGGTAATACTGGCCTCATAGAATGAGTTTGGTAGTTTTCCTTCTGTTTCTATTTTTTGAAACAGCTTCAGGAGAACAGGTATTATTTCTTCTTTGATTGTTTGGTAGAATTCGCCGGGGAATCTGTCAGGCCCTGGACTCTTGTTTTTTGGAAGGTTTTTGATCACTGCTTCAATCTCTTCATAATTAATCAGTCTGTTTAAAAAATCAGTTTCTTCCTGTTTCAGTCTTGGTAGTTTATAGGTTTCCAGGAAGGCATCTGTTTCTTCCAGGTTGTTTAATTTATTGGCATAAAGCTGTTGATAAAAGTTTCTAACGATCCTTCCTATTTCATTGGTGTTGGTCGTGATCTCTCCCCTTTCATTCTTAATTTTATTAATTTGGGTCTTTTCTCTATTCTTTTGAATAAGTCTGGCGAGTGGCTTATCGATCTTATTTATTCTTTCAAAGAACCAGCTTCTAGTTCTGTTGATCTGCTCTACTGTGCTCCTGGTTTCTAACTCATTGATCTCTGCTCTAATTTTGATCAACTGCCTTCTCGTGCTTGGGTTAGTCTTGTTCTTCTGTTCCAGGTCCAGCTTCTTGAGGTGAGAATATAAAAACTGCATGTTAGATTTTTCTATTCTCTTGAGTGAGGCTTGGATGGCTATGTATTTTCCCCTTAGGACCGCCTTTGCAGTGTCCCATAGGTTTTGGACCAATGTGTTTTCATTTTCATTGGTCCCCAAAAATTGTTAAACTGATTTTTAATTTCCTGGTTTATCAAATCATTTTTGAGCAGGATGGTTCTTAGTTTCCAAGTGTTTGAGTTTCTTCCAAATTTTTCCTTGTGGTTGAGTTCCAGTTTTGAAGCATTGTGGTCTGAGAATATGCAGGGAATAATCTCAGTCTTTTGCTATCGGTTGAGACCTGTTTTGTGACCCAGTATATGGTCTACTCTGGAGAAAGTTCCCTGTGCATTTGAAAAGAATGAGTATTCTGTTGTTCTGGGGTGTAGTGTTCTATATATATCTATGAGGTCTATCTGGTCTAGTATGTCATTCAAAGCTCTTGTTTCTTTGTTTTGTTTTGTTTTTTTTTCTGCTTAGGTGATCTGTCTATTGCTGATAGTGGAGTGTTGAGGTCCCCTACTATTAATGTATTATTATCTATATGTCTCTGTATTCTGGTTAAGAGTTGGCTTGTCTATCTAGCTGCTCCCCTGTTGGGGGCATAGGTATTTATAATTGTCATATCCACTTGTTGGATACATCCTTTAAGAATAATGTAACGTCCTTCTGTATCTCTAACAACAGTCTTTATTTTAAAATCTAATCTGTCTGATACGAGAATTGCTACCCTAGCTTTCTTTTGAGGTCCATTTGTATGAAAAATGGTTTTCCATCCCTTCACTTTCAGTCTGGATGTATCTTTTTCAAGATGAGTCTCTTGTAGACAGCAAATGGATGGGTCATGTCTTTTTATCCAATCTGCAACCCTGTGGCATTTATCAGAGCATTTAGACCATTGACATTGAGAATGATTATTGAGAGATGTGATTTTAATGATGTCATGTTGCCTGTGAAGTCTTTGTTTCTATAGATTGTAAATTTCTATTCTGTATCACTCTTGGGGCCTTTTTACTTTCATAGAACCCCCCTTAATATCTCATGTAGGGCTTGTTTGGTGGTTATGAATTGCTTCAGTTTCTGCTGATCTTGGAAGGTCCTTATCTCTCCATTAATTCTGAATGACAGCCTTGCTGAATAAAGGATCCTTGGCTGCATGTTGTTCTCAGATAGAGCTTTGAAAATATCCTGCCAACCCTTCCTAGCCTGCCAGGTCTCTGTAGACTCTTCAACTCTTTTAGTATATATAAGACCATTTAAACTCTTTGCCTAGTATGCTCAATGTCTGGGCTTTCATAGGGATAGTTTCTATCATTTCTTTTGTGTAGAGACTTAGACATTCTGAATATTGTAATATAGTAACTCTGGAAATCAGATTCTCCTACATCCCCAGGGATTGCTGTTGTTTGCTGAGGACTGCAGTCATCTATTTGTTTAGTGACATTTCTTTTCTTTTTTTTTTTTTTTTGCTATTTTTTAAAATTTAAATTCAACTAACCAACATATAGTACATCATTATGTTTAGTGACATTTCTAAACTGTTTTTGTAAAATCTATATTCCTTGTTTTATGTGGTCATTGAAGTCTCTGTTCTGTTGTCTCATGGTCAGACAGTGACATGATAGAGATTTCCTTGAATGCCTGAATCCAATAAGAGAAGAAACAAACAAAAAAGGTGTTCTGTCTTTTTAAATTCTTTCAACAGATGCTACCCAGGATGCCACCACAGGCAGAGGAGTTAAAACAATGGTGAGCATTTTTGTTGGGTCCTCAGTTACTCATCAAGACAGAACAAAACGCACAACCCTATTTTTGGAGGGCAAGCTTTATTGCCCTCCCTGGCATCAGTGAGCACACCAGGAAAGCAGGTCATCTTCTCCATGACTCCATGCCTTGAAGCTAGGGAATAAGGTATGGTAGCTACTACACAAACACCAAAATTTACCAGTCCCTTTTTTCATCGTGCACTCCCCCAGATTCAGCAAGATTTTGGCTAGATTTCAGAGTTCAAAATAGTTGATTCTGACAATTCATGCCAGCTCAATGGTTGGTGTTTTGTTTTGTTTTGTTTTAGATTTATTTATTTAGAGAGAGAGAGAGAGAGAAAGCATGTGGAGGGTGGGGAGGGAGAGTCCTAAGCAGACTCCACTCTGAGTGCAGAGCCCAACATGGAGCTCAATCCCATCACCCTGAGATCACAGCTTGAGCTGAAACCATGAGTTGGACACTTAACAAACTACACCATCCAGGCACCCCACTCAATGGTTGTTTTGTTGAAAGGACCAATTTTCAGAACTTTCCATTCTGTCATCCTCTATGACATGCAACTGGTTGTTTATATACCAGTTTGTGGATCACTTCCCTACTTTTTCCATGGATGTTATACTGTTTCTCTCTCTCTCTCTCTCTCTCTCTCTCTCTCTCTCTCTCTCTTGTTGTAAGTTTTGATCATTTATACTCACTTGGGAAATCCATTGAGTTATATTAAGCAATTTCTTAACCCCATTTCAATCTCCTACACATCTGAAGTACCTCCCCCTTCCTAGTCCCCTCTGCTTTAGATTCCTCCTTCTCCACCATGAAGATGCAATGCTTTCTTTAGCACAATCAAATTAAACATACAATGAAAGGTTTTGCTTTCTAATTATAGTTCAATTTCCAAAATTTCACAGACTCCTTTTTGTTAACTAGGCCAAATCCAAATTTATCCCTGAGTTGATCACACACCATTCACTTGCATTCCAGGAGAGTTTCCTAAGTGTTTGAGTAAAAGAGCTCCTGTGTGAGGCACGATGGATTTCACATTAGCTGAGGGTCTGCCCACAGGGAGCCATCCTGCCTACAATGCCATCTATCATGTATATCTTGGTGAAACACACAGGGACAGCATGACCAGCTAGCAATTTATCTCTTTCGTTGAGGGTTTCCCAAAGAACCAGCTCTGGCACATTTTATGGCTTAGGTTTTTAATTCACTAATTTCTGTTCCTATCTATTAATTCCTTTATCCTGTTCTTTTAAGTTTACTTTATTCCTCTCTTTTTAAGATGATTTGAAAACTTACTTAATTTATTTAACTTTTCTGTCTAACATCGAAGGCATGAATTTCTTCATTATAACCCTGACAGATTTCCTAGGTCTTGATATATAGGATTTCAAATTGCTGTTTTCTTAGTATTCAGCAATTGTAGTTTCAAATTTCTCTTTGATTCAAAAGTTATTCAGGAAATGATTGCACTGTTTTTTTAATAATAATATTTTTTATTATATTATGTTAGTCACCATACAGTATATCCCTAGTTTTTGGTGTAAAGTTCCATGGTTCATTACTTGTGTATAATACCCAGTGCACCATGCAATACATGCCCTCCTTAATACCCATCACCAGCCTATCCCATTCCCCACCCCCCTGAAGCCCTCAGTTTGTTTCCCAGAGTCCGTAGTCTCTCATGGTTCATTCCCCCTTCTGTTTACCCCCCCCTTCTTCTTCCCTTTCTTCTCCTACCAATCTTCCTACTTCTTAGGTTCCATAGATGAGTGAAACCATATGATAATGTCTTTCTCTACTTGACTTATTTCGCTTAGCATTATCTCCTCTAGTACTGTCCATGTTGCAGCAAATGTTGAGAAATCGTTCTTTTTGATGGCTGAGTAATATTCCATTGTATATATGGACCACATCTTCTTAATCCAGTCATCTCTTGAAGGGCATCTCGGTTCCTTCCACGATTTAGCTATTGTGAGCAATGCTGCTATAAACATTGGGGTGCATATGGCCGTTCTCGTCACTACGTCTGTATCTTCGGGGTAAATACCCAGTAGTGCAATGGTTGGATCATAGGGTACCTCAATTTTTAACTTTTTAAGGGACCTTCACACTGTTTTCCAAAGTGGCTGTACCAACTTGCATTCCCACCAACAGTGTAAGAGGGAATCCCTTTCTCCACATCCTCTCCAACATTTGTCGTTTCCTGCCTTGTCAATTTTTG
Source organism: Ursus maritimus (assembly GCF_017311325.1). Taxonomy (NCBI): domain Eukaryota; kingdom Metazoa; phylum Chordata; class Mammalia; order Carnivora; family Ursidae; genus Ursus; species Ursus maritimus. The sequence continues at coordinate 106,827,793 of NW_024423343.1, read as the reverse complement.
CCATTCTAACTGGTGTAAGGTGGGATCTCAAGGTGGTTTTGATTTGAATTTCCCTGATGGCTAATGATTTTGAACATGTTTTCATGTGTCTGTTAGCCATTTGTATGTCTTCATTGGAAAAGTGTCTGTTCATATCTTCTGCCATTTTTTGATTTGATTGTTTGTTTCCCATGTATTGAGTTTGAGAAGTTCTTTGTAGATCTTGGATACTAATCTTTTATCTGTAGTGTCATTTGCAAATATCTTCTCCCATTCCGTGGGCTGCCTCTTGGTTTTTTTGACTGTTTCCTTGGCTGTGCAGAAGCTTTTTATCTTGATGAAGTCCCACAAGTTCATTTTTTCTTTTGTTTCTCTTGCCTTTGGAGATGTGTCATGAAAAAAGTTGCTGTGGCCGATGTCAAAGAGGTTGCAGCCTATGTTCTCCTCTAGGATTTTGATGGATTCCTGTCTCACATCGAGGTCTTTCATCCATTTGGAGTTTATCTTTGTGTGAGAGCGTGGTCAAGTTTCATTCTTTTGCATATAGCTGTCCGATTTTCCCAGCACCATTTATTGAAGAGACTGGTTTTTTTCCACTGGATGTTTTTTCCTGCTTTGTCAAAGATTAGTTGCCCAAAGAGCGGATTGCACTGTTTTTATGTTTGTTTAGTTTTCACATGGATGGAGGTTTTTTGTTTTTACTTTGTTATTACTCTCCATTTTCAATGCACTGGGTCAAAGTACTGACCTGTACAATTTCTATTAAGAGGAATTTACTGGAAAATTTTGCTTGCCTGTTGCCTAATGAATGAAGTGTTTTTGTAAGTGTCTCATGGGCACTAGAAAAAAACATTACTTCTCAGTCTGAAGGGCACCGAGTTTGATATGTAAACTTCATGTCATCCCACTGATTACACCAGTAGTGTCTCCATGTCCTTATTGATGCATCCAGCCCTCAGAAAGCTGTGTTACAAATTTTCTTTTGTTTTTTTAAGATTTTTATTTATTTATTTGACAAAGAGAGAGAGAGGAAGAGCGAGAGCACAAGAAGGGGGAGCTGGAGGCCGAGGGAGAAGCAGGCTACCCGCTGAGCATGGATCCCAATGGGGCTTGATCCCAGTACCCTGGGATCATGACCTGAGCCAAAGGCAGACACTTAACTGACTGAGCCACCCAGGTGCCCCATAAATTTTCACAATAATTGTGATTCTGCCACATTTTCTGTGTATCCATGGGTGCAATCGAAGGGGCTGCTGTCAACGAAGGGGCCTAGTGCTACTCTGGAATGCTACTGTTACAGAGAAATACAATGGATAAAGGTCAGTAAGCAAAGGAGAGGCAGCACATCCAGGGACAGTGGCAGGAACCCCTATGTGCCCTCTGGAGGCTGGCCTGCCCATCCAAGCCCTGTCATCTGCTGTTCTCAGGACATCCTTAGGCTGCTTTGTTTTCCAATTCTGGGTCATAGCCAGCATGTTAGCAGATTTTCCAGTTTCCATTGCTTTGGACAACCAGTCTACAGAAAGTGTTTGGAAAGTTGTCCAGAAGTGTGACACCAAGTTAAGGGAATTGAATTATACAACTAATCCCTGCTTAAAACCAAACCCATCTTCCCCCCGTTCTGCCCCTTCTAGAAGCAGAACTAAGGAGGCTGAAGAGGAAGTTTCCAGTGTGACTTACGAGGGTCTTCTCATTTTTCTTGCATTCATGTTATATAAGGCCCCATAAGTTACTCTGGCTCCAGGTAATGTCCACTGACTAACCCAGTGTAAGACGAAAAAGAGTCACATCTTTACTCCCTCCACTCCTCCTTCCTCCTTTCTTCTAGTTTTGTAATTCTTGAGTCAATTTCTCTTTGTTTTCATTATCACTAGTATCTTTTAAGGACTTGTATTAAAACAGTAATACATTGGGGCTCAGGGGTGGTTCAGTCGTTAAGCATCTGCCTTCGGCTCAGGGCGTGATCCCAGCATTCTGGGATTGAGCCCCACATCAGGCTCCTCCACTATGAGCCTGCTTCTTCCTCTCCCGCTCCCCCTGCTTGTGTTCCCTCTCTCGCTGGCTGTCTCTCTCTCTCTGTCAAATAAATAAATAAAATCTTTTTAAAAAAACAGTAATATATGCATCACAAATAAAACAGTAAAACACAAATTAAAAGCACAATGGAATACCCCTATTTTCCCAACATGCTGGCAAACATTAAAAGTCAACAAGCTCCGTGGGGTCATGGGAACTCTCAGACACTTTAGACACCACTAACGGCAGCACAAAGTGTTATAACTACTTTGTAAAAACAGTTTGGTTTTATCTAGTAAAATTAAAATAAAATTATAATTAAAAATATAAAATTAAAATTAAAAATATACTTATCTTATGGCCTAGAAATTCCACTTCTAGGTATATATCCGAGTAATGTGAGCACATGTGAACACATACAAGAATAATTACAGCAGAAATATCCGTATTAGTCAAATATTGGACATAATTCATATGACCATCAAAAGTGAAATGGATAAGTGAATTCAGATATATTCATACAGTGGAATGCCTTACAGCAAAATAAATTAACTGCAGCCGATATGACTTTCAGAAACATAATGTCAAGTAGAAGCACTAAGGTATAAAAGAATACAGACAGCACTGTACACAATCTCCCATCCAAATCCCACCTCCAGACTCCAGTCTCCTATGTCCAATTATCTACCCACCCTTTTCACTTGCCCCTCAGATTCAATGTCCACAGTCTGAATTCCTGACCTTCCCTTCAAAGCCTGTTCTTCCCACCACCATGGTTAAGGGCAATTCCACCCTTCCGATGCTCAGGCCAAGTGCCTTGGAATCATCCTTGCTACCTCTCTTCCTTTCGTGTCTAAATCTTATGTCTACTGGCTCCACTTCAAATTCTATCCAGAATCCAGCCATCAAGTTTTCTGCTGAATGCTGGTCCAAGCCGCCTTCTCTCACTGGGCTAATGCAAAAGTGCCTTTGAATCCCCCTGTTTCCCCCAACACTGGCAAGATTCAGTGGCCCTGCACTGTTCCAGACCAACATGGTCTGGCCCTCTTGTGACCTCTACTCTGCTCCTCACTCACCCTGCTCCAGCCCTCTGACTTCCTTCCTAAGCCTTCAACATGCCAAGCAGAGTCTTGCCTGTCACAGGGCCTTAGCACCTCTGCTCCCTCCACCTGGAAGAGTCTTCCCCATGTATTTCTTCCTATGGCTTTCTTAGGTCTGTGTTCGTATTTCAAACTCTTTGAAAGGTTGAGGCCTTTGGGGAACATGTTATATAAAACTGCTCCATTCCTCCTCCCCTTGGCATTCCCCCCCCCCCGGGACAGTCACCAGTTTCTGACATTTTCTGTAACTTACTCATTTGTTTATTGTCTTCCCCAGCCCACTACCATTTCTAGAACATTAATTCCATGAGGACAGGGATGTCTTTCTGTTTTGTGCATTGATATGTCGAAGATGCCCAGAACACTGCCTGGCACATAGTGTGCACTTACTTTAGCACTGGGTCCCTAGAAATCAGAGCTTGAGGTCAAACATATGTGTTCATGCTTCCAAGGAAGAAAAGTGAGAGAAAGAAGTGAGCCAGAGAAGGAGGCGAAAGCAAAGCCTGTCAGCACACAACCAGATAGGACACAGCTAGAGCACACACAGCAGCCGCAGGAAGGGGAGGCACAGCATGTCACCTGTTTGCTCCTCTCATTGGCCAGCATCCAACCCCTGGAGCACCGATTTGCCTTCTTCCCCTGCCTGTCCAAGCAGCCCCTGTGGGTCCACTGGGTCAGACCTGGGCAGAGAGCTCTGGAGGTAGGATTCAGGGGTGACTCTTGCTCTCAGCCCCAGGGAGGCCCATACAGCATGAAGAGATGGGTCACCACCGTGGCTCTATGCCCCACAGTAGCGGCCTTAGTACCACAGAATGTCCACGAGCAGTCATGATGACCATTCCAGCCAGGAAATGAGGCTAGTGGCCAAGCCCCATGCAAATCCAGGCCCAGACCGATCGTGTGGGATGAAAACACTGGGCCTAGTAGAGCACTCGCTATATTTGTTGGCAAATGAGTCCACTGTCCCCAGCCGATTTGGCATGCCACTTTAAAAGGTAATAAGTTGCTGGAGTTATTTATTTTAAATCATTGTTTTTACATTATACATTCTTTTTTTTTAAATATTTTATTTATTTATTGCCAGCAAGAGAGGGAACACAAGCAGGGGGAGTGGGAGAGGAAGAAGCAGGCTCCCAGCAGAGGAGCCCAAATGTGGGGCTTGATCCCAGAACACCAGGATCACGCCCTGAGCCAAAGGCAGACGCTTAACGACTGAGCCACCCAGGCGCCCCTACATTATACATTCTATCTTCCATTATTTTTAGAGATATTTTCTTCTGTTTTGTGCTATTATTTATAATAATTAACATAACTCTGTGCATGGTTTAATGGTTTAATAAAGTCAAGCCTGACTGCTCACTGCTAGCGCATTCATATCATGACTTCCCTTTTTGTTTGCATATTCCTCCTTGAACATTGGTGATATGATACTGTAGCCAAAACCAGGTGAGTGAATCTTCTTGGACCCCCTCACTCTGTACATGTATATCTGTACAGCCTCCCTCTCCGATCTCATGGGGAGGACTGGTGGCCAGTTCGTGGCCAGCTGAGGCATCTGTGTAGAGCAGTGGGGTCAGGCCACAGGAGGTCTGCCCAGACGGACTTCACCTCATCCTGCCCTTCCTTGCCCTTCGTGCATCACGGCCAGCAGCTGGGCCACATGGCCCACTACAGGTCCCAAGTCTTCCCTGAAGGTGCTTCGGGGTGTCTAATAATTCCACTGCACACTTAATCAGACAGAATCACACAGGGTCTACAACGTTGACAGTGTCAAGCGTGGTAAAATATAGTGAAATAACTAGGACTGGGGCAACCTGGGGAGTGTGGATGGGAAAGGAAAGAAGCATCCTTTCACAGACTTGGCCAGGAAGGAAGCAACATGACAGCCAGGGCAGGTGGAAGGGTGTGTTGGGGACCAAGATTGGCCAGGTCTGCCGTCAGAAGAGCGTGGCACCGCATGGGACGCAGAGAACCAAGGGGTGGGAACCCTAGTCAGCCAGCTCAGGGCGGGCAGAGAGTGTTCCTGGGGTAAAACCATCCCCCTGTGTCAGGTACAGAAGTGAGGAAGACTCCTTGGAAACTGAACATGCCCCAGAGCCCAGAACCCAAGAAGGGAGGCCAGGCCCAGGCTTGGGACCTGGGGCAGGAAGTGTGAGCTAGGGCCATGGGGCAGCCCACCAGCACCCACTCTGCACTTTTATTTACATTGTCCCAGGCCCAGTAAGTCTGTCTGTGCTTTGTAATTACTGTATCATGTAAGTTCTCGTAAATTGCCTTGAATCCTTTGTGGGAAGAGAAATGGCATTCATTAATTAACAAATTAATTAGCAAGTCTTTTTCCATCCATTCTTTACACCTGGGCCTGCCCATTCCCATAGCACACACCTTGGGCACCCTGCAGGTGGGAAGGGGGCAGCTTTAGGGAGAAGGCTGTGTGCTGGCAGGCAGGGTAGCCCCATTCAGAGATCCTGGAAGCCCACCCTGCCTTACATGACCCCTCCCTGAGGCCTGTGGGCAGCAGACAGAAGCCTGGAGCTCTGGAACTGGGCTCTACCCTCAGGGCATCCTGACTGCCTGAGCGTCCCCACTCTGCAGTCTACTAGCAGGACAGCCCCATTTCCCTCCTCCTTCTTCCCAAGCCACACACTGCACTAGCCCCACCCCATGCTCGTCATGGTGCCTGGGCCCACAGTGGCTGTGTAGCTGGGCTGAGCTCAGCAGGCACAGGGCAGACCCCTTGGCACCCTAAACGCAGCCTTCATCAGGGACCATGAAGGGCAGCTCCTGCATTGGTCCCTCCCCAGCACCGTAGTCAGGGCAGGCACCGCGCCCATTTGTCCCTGCAGACTCACTTGCTGTGGAGCTTCATGTTGGATCTGGGCAATGAGAGGACTTTGCCAGAGCCCGGAGAGAGAAGGAAGCAGGTCAAAACCCAGGCTGATGTCCTTTTGGCTTTCTTCCCACCAGGCCACAGTGGGTAGGGCTATGTCTTCTACCCGCAACCATGGCCTCTGTGAGGACCCCTTCCCACAACCAGAGCCTTTCCAGGTTCTGGTTGGCCTCCACCTCGGGCTGCTGACAGCTCCTGTGGCTGCTATGGCTTTGTGCTCCCCAGTTCCCTCCCTGGCCACCAGGAGGAGTGGGCCATTCCCTGCTGGGACCCTTTCCAGTACATCCTTCTCATTCTAAGCTGCCTCAGACAAAGCTCTTCCATGGGCAAGGGAGAGAAATATGCATGAGCCACCTTAAGTACCATGTCATAGGTCCCCAAGACCATCCTCACACTCAATGACTTGCTAGAAGGACAAACTGTTATACTCACAGGTACGGTTTATCACAGTGAAAGGATACAGACAAAAAGGGAAAAGGCACCCAGGAGAAGCCCAGGAGAAACCAAGGACAAGCTTCCAGGTGTCCTCTCCCAATGGCGTCACAGGGGGCCATGCTTAATTCCCCCAGCAACAACTCAGAAATAGCTGCGAAGTTCCCAACCCCAGTAGCTCACTTGAGCTCTGTGTCCAGAGTTTTTCCTGGGGATGAGTCTTGTAAGCCTGGAGCACCTATGTGACTGACTTCAGCTACTCAGACTCCAGCCCCCTCCCAGAGAAAACCCAGGCATGGTCTAGAAATCACAATGGCGGGATAAACTTATCTCACCAAACCGGTAGAGCATGGCCCAAGGCCTCAGGCATGGAGAAACACTCTTACCAGACAGGATATTCTAAGATCTCTGAAGACAGGCCTTTATTTGGAATGTGCAGGGTTTGAGCAAACCAAGCCTGCTGACTTAACCCTTTCCTACCCAGCCACAAAGCAGAATAAGGATAAAGTACTTCAAGGAGTTCAGGGCAGAGCTGCCAGCTGAGCCTCCAGGGAAGCAGAGAAGAACAAGGAAGTCATTAGGCAGCAGGGTTTCCTCCTCCTCCGTGCAGGGGCCTCCTGGTCTCTCTTTCTGCTTCTTCCTGCCTCAGTTTCCTTGTCTCCCTTCTCTTCTCTTCCTCCCTCCTTTCCCCTCCATTCTCTCTCTCTCTCTCCTTCTCTCTCCCTCCCTCCCAACATCCTCTTCCACAGGCACGTGGGCCAAAGGTAGCTGACCTGGGCCTCCTGCCTACATGCTCTCTTGGTTCAAGTACAGTCACAGTCTTCTGGAGCTCAACTCCAAGTGATGGGGAGAGAGAACCTGACTGGTCCAGCTCGAGCCAGGCACTCACACGTGCTCCAGTCAGCCACAACCAGAGAGATGGGCCCAGAGGGGGCATTAATTCAGGCTGGGACAACCCCTCCAATGCATCCACTCCACAGACACGCTGCTCAGCACTGGCGGTGGAAGGTGAGACACTGGAGCTCACGCAGCAAGTAGAGAGACAACAGACATGTGGAAAGAGGAGCCTGGGGAGGCCACATTGCCTGTTGTAGCCAGAGAAGTCATCCGCACAGCACCCTGGAGTTGGTCTTTTTCAGAACAGCCTGAAACAGTCTAAAATAATCTCAGTCTAAAATGATTTAGCCGTGTTGCCAAATAGAGACGTGTTAACCTGATGCTGCCCTTAAGTCCCCGAGGTGGACATAACTGGTCTCAGAGAAAGGGGACATGAGCAAAAGAGGCACTTGAATGAAAGAGACAGGGCTACAGATCCCTTGTCTTTGGATCCCACATTATCAGGACCCCTCTGATGGACTGGGTGGCTGTCTCTGTGGCTCACAGAAGAAAAAGGAGCCCCCAAGAGTACCCCCAAAAGAATCCTCACATTGTAGGAAGAAAAGGCCTGGGTAATGAGGTGGACAAGGGCCTGTGAGGAGGGCTGTGCTGGTCAAGGCATGAGGCTGGATGCCAGGGGCAGCTATTTTGGCCTGGGTGCAGACGGGGCAGGGGGTGCTGATGTTCTTCAAGGAGAGAGAAGAGGCGTGCCGGAGCACAGAGGCAGCAGCACAGGGACCCCGCCACCAGGTTTATGGAACATTGTTACAGGACTTGTGACACTCTGTAGCAGGGCCAGGAAACATGTGGTACCCTCAGACACAGAACCAACTCCTCAGGGCAAGTAAGCCTGGGGGCAGCCAAGAGCAGGGAGGTCTCCTCCCAATAAGGTATGCGGAGGTTTGGGCCATAGCTGGACAAAGTGGAAACACACGTTTGCGTGTCTTTGCTAGAGAAGTGGGCATGTGACAACTTGCCCCACCCCCATCACAGAGGCACCTGTCTCCTTGCTCATTCCTGCTTCTCCACTGTGGAAACGCAGTCTCAAGAATCATCCTGGTAGCTCTCAGTCAGTGTCAAGACTGGTATTGGATTAAAGGCTATTTCCTCCAGGAAATGTATTATTGAACACACAGAGACCAAAGTATAGGAGCTCCTAGGGTGACCTATCCACAGTGGGAAGGCAAGAGAGCAATGCTGAGGGCCACAGGGTCCTTCCCGCTGCCCATAAGAGCAAGCCTGGCTCCCACCCAGCCAGAAAGTAACAGAGAGTACATCCAGAGTGCACTTGGCCATCATGGTCCCCCTGGCTCCCTGAAGGCTTCTGTGCACCTGATGCAGTCCCTCCAGCAGGGATGTTGGGCCTCCCAGGAGCCAGGGTGCTGATACTCAGCATACATTTCCACATCACCATCTTTCTCACCTCTCCCTCCAGGCAAGGCATTTAACCCTCCTGAGTTGCTGTTTATCCATCAGTAAAATGGATAGAATAATGTCAATCTCACCAGAGTGTTATTTAGACGTATTTATTAATGCTGGCAATATACTCAGAGCCCTCAAGATTAAAGCAATAGATCACTGGGAAATATTATCGCATCCTGTTGCCATAGAGATGGTTCCATCCTCTTGGCTCCTTCTCAGAGCCCGGCTGTAGCATTAGGCTCCAATGGTCTGGGGAGCAGAGTTGCACCAACCAGGACATTAACACTAACAACAGTGATAATTAAATTACACAGAGAGGAAGCCAATGAAATATGTATGGGAGAGAAATGGATTTGATTCATTTAGGCAAATGGGCATGTTTTCCCATTAGAAATGGTTCCCCAGAGCCCGCGCCTGGATCTCTGTGGCACTCCTTTCTTTACACAAGGCAGGGTGACTGGGGGGTTTGGGTAGGAGCCTAAGTTGGGAGCAGAGGTGGAACAGGACCCACATACAATCTTTCCGAAAGCAACTGCCACTGCTGGGGCCCAGAGCCGCACTGGTGTCTCAGTGCAAAGGCCCCTGAGTGTGGCCCTCCTCTACCACTCACTCACAAGCAACCTCCTTAACTTTCTAGTTGCCTCTCCTGTAAGATGGAAGAGGCAAGGGGGGACAAGGGGGTGACCCAGAATTGTTGGAATGATTCAAGGACACAGGAACGAGGCTGGCTTCCCTCACCAGTGACCCCTGAGGGAATGGGGTCACCCGCCCCTGTGCACAGAGGGGCTTCATGTCTCTGAACTGAGTCAGAAAAGTTCTGTATATGTTGTGGTCTCACCAATTCACTGTCCGGCAGAAGCAGATGCAGCCATGAACTGGGCCACAACACAGAAGCATTGAAGCCGCATTTCCCAACTGCGTCTCCTAACCCTCCTTCACGCAGCCCATCGTCCTCACCCTCCAAGGCCGGCCCAGCCCCTTCCAGGAGCTGTGTCCACCCTCAGTGGCCCTGCTCAGCACAGGCCCTGGGGCAGCTCCGTCCTATGCACAGGGACTAGCGGTCTCTCCTTCACACTCTTTTCCTGTCCAGCCTGGGAGTGAATCTTGGCTACAACTCTCTGAACGCAGAACACAAACAGGTCATTGCCCAGTTTGGAGCTGTTGCCGCCCTGACCAGGAGCCTGAGGAAAGTCTATTACCAGAGGCCTGGGCCCCTGAAGGGAGGAGCTGGAAGCCCCAGCTTTGAGCCAGACATACAATGGGCACTTAGTAAATGTGGTATTGCCCCAGCAACCGTAATAAGAACGCCCCGCACTCCCCACCTCTGCCTACTGTCGATGGCCCTCCCCAACCCAGCTCAGTTCAGTCCCTGTGGGCCAGGCATGGACAGACCTTTGGCATACAGGCCAACTCCAGGGGCTTCCTCTCCCCAAGAATGGTGAACCGTGGGCAACTGGGAAGGTGTTGGATGTGGCCTGGACCACAGCCCTCCTTTCTTGGCTGTGGTCTTTTCTTACGGTCTCTCCCTCCCAAAAGGGCCTCAGGAACAGCTCCAGTACCTGTCATTTATACTGTGCTATGAATTTAAATCCCCATGGTAATAACAGGAATGAATAGCATTTAGTGAGCACAGTGCATGCAAAGCGTGCTGTCATGAATCTGAGAGCCCCTCGAGGCAGGTGTTGTTACTGTGCCCATTGCACAGATGAAGAAACTGAAGCTCAGTGAGCTCAGTCATTAGCTCACCATCACGGAGCATGTCAGAAGGGGCAAGATTCAGACCCAGCTTGGTCCCCTCTCCTGGGACCACATTGCTCCTCATCGAGGGAAGGGCTATGTGTGCTGAGATGGGGGGGCAGGGGTCCTGACTTTGCCCGTTGCACCCACCTCCCTCAGAAATTTTACAGAGCCCTCTTCCACCTGCATGTTCCCTAGTAATGTCCAGGGAAGAACAGCTCTCAGGGCTCCCAGGGCAACATCAGTAAGTAGCCCAGTTCTCACGGACACATACAGGGGTCAGGGAGGAGCCCCCCCTCAGGAGCTGCCACCAAGCACCCCTCTGAGGTCCCCAGGGCATCCCTTCCCTGGGAAGTCACTGCCTGGGCCTAGGCTTGGTGTCCTTCTGGAGGGCTCACCTCAGTTTGGCCTTGTGTCCCCCTCAGACCAGAAGCTCCTCACAGGCAAGGACAGAGCCTCGTTCACTTAAGACCTGGGCCACACTGCACCCCCCCCACACACACACACACATGCACACACACACACAGACAAACCAGCTCTGTCTGATTCAAAGCCCAGTGTTTTCTGTGCTCACCATCTCTGAGGCTCAGAGATTAGCAGAGCCCCTGCCACTAAGACACTGGGCCCTTATTTCTGTGGCTCTGGGTATTAACAAGCAGAGTGCTTGTGCCCTTGCATGGTAAAGTTCATCTCAGCGGTGTCCCTTCACCCTTTGCAATGTGCCAGGCACTGTCCCAAGCATGCAGGAGACTCAGGGAATGAAACAAGCCCCAGCCTTCATGAAGTTCGCAAGGCTACATCAGATGGCAACGTGCACATGACTGGGGAGGGTGTGGTGAGAGCAGGTGAGAGCTAAGCAAGCATCTGAAGGGAGTCTAGGAACTGACCACAGCACATCAGGAAATAAAAGTGCTCCAGGCAAAGACACAGCATGTGCCAAGGCCCTGAGGCTCAGCCTTCCCACTGTGTCCAGGTAAATGGAGGAAACTTGTTGAGCTCCTGGTGGCCAGATGGTGGCCAGATGGTGGCCTGGCACTTTCCAGCTACTTTTAGAGTTACCCACAACCATCTGATAAGGGTTAGTACCATTTTGCTGTGCTGTTGAGAAAACTGAGGCTCAGAGATCTCAGATGGCTTTTCTAAAGGTCACTTGCTAGTGTGTATGACTTGATCACAGGTCTGGCTGGTTCCAAAGCCTGTGTCTGTTCACATGCCCTCCTTAATGCTATGAGTCCTGCTCGCCATGGGTTACCCTGCAGGCCTCCTGGAGAATGAATGAATAAATGAGCAAATGAACTAACGGACACCAGGACACTCCTTCAATGTGGCAGTTTCCTGAACCCTGCTGGCTGACAGTCTGGCTGGGCAGGGGATTGGCTCAGGGGCCATGGCTAGCTGGGCCTGGTGTCCGACCTACTGCCACACAGCCTCAGGCCAAAGCTAAGGAAAGCAGAACAGTGACCCCCAGTCAGTCTCCCTTTGCCCAGCTCCAGGGCCAGAAGAGTCGTGTTGGGTTGATCACTCACTCTTGTCTCCCAAGGTCTTCTGACCCACACTGGACTGCAGCCCCTGAAGAGTGGCAGCAAGGAAAAGCATCAGAACCTCCAGGACCACCCCAGCCCACCTCTCCAGGCACTCCATCTCCCACCTTCACCCTTTTGGTCCCAGCCACATGAGGCTTCCCCTGGTTTCCTGCAAGGAGCCACTTGGCCCAGGGAATTGGCTGTGGCAACCCTCTACCTAAAATGCTCTGCATGGCCACTTCTGCTTCTGAGACTCACCTCATATGCTGTCTCCCCCGGGTGGGTTTCTGACCCCCAAGCTCCATCCATACCCCCTTGGAGGCCCAGGCCACCAGGGGTTGGCCACAGCACTCAATGCAGACCTCCTCGTGGAAGCAGCCCCTGACAGTGCATCCCGCTGCACTCTGTCCCCAGACAGTCACCAGTAGGCTGTCCAGAAACCATTTGGGAATGGAACCAAGCCCTCTTTGCACATCTCGGGCAATGTGTTTTCTTTTTCTGAGAGTGCTGCAAATCCATTTCCCTGACAGTGATGGGAATGGGTATTGTCAGCGGTGGGGAGAGCGCATTATGAATGATTCCACTTGAGTCCATTTTTAAAAGGAGGAAATCAATACGCTCTTCCCGGCATCGTCTGCTCCCCTCACCTGACCTCTGTGCTCAGGCCCCAGCTGCTCTTCCCACCACCCTCTCTCTTCCTTCCTTCCCAGAAAGGACTGTTTCTTTCTCCACACCACCCACAAAGCCTCAGGGAAAACAGGCTTCTCTTCTGGGGAACGTGCCGGGTGCAGGCACCCACACAGGTCACTGGGGTAGAAGTACTTGATCTCCAAGGACAGTCTGTGCTTGAGAAACCTCCAACGACCCCGGCAAATGCACTGCCACAGCCTGGAGCCTCAGAAATCACAGTCAAAGGTGGGCCTACCATATGCTGGGCAGTGCCTGGCATCCCACACATTGTTTGCCAGACTAGTGGGAACAGCAGGAATCGGTCTAGGATCTGCCCCAGCACCTCCATCTGATGGGCAGGTGAGGAAACAGGCTCAGAGAAGCAAAGTAGTGCCCAAGGATACACAGCTCAAATGTGGCAAAACCTGGACTCTGACCAGGCTTTCTGCAGCAGCACCACGGGCTGGTCCTAAGAACGCACAGGCCCCGGGGCCACACCACCCAGGGTCAAACCCCAGCCCTACCACCTACAAGCTGCGTGGCCTGGACAAGTCACTTGATGTCTGCAAGCCTCCTCTGAAACAGGGCCCGTATGATCTCCTTGATGCAGCGCTCCGGGCTGTCCGGAAGGGCCTAGCCAATGCGCGGCGGACTGAGGCAGCCCATCGCCGACCCCTCTGGGCTGTCGGGCACCTGGTCTCTGCTGTCTCCCTCCTCCAGGACCTCAGGCCTGTCTGTGCTCTACACCCTTGGTGCAAAGCCGTCTTGGCCTCACATGGCGGTTGCTCTTGCCAGGAAGCCCCCAGCCTGTGTGACAACAGCTGCACACACCCTCTTGGCCTCAGGCTAACTTTAACAATGCGTGCTCAAAGAGAGTTTTTTTACTTTTTTAACTCTCCCTCACCCGAAAGTCAGGCCATTCATTTTTCTGTTCTGTTTTGGAAGAATTTCCACAAATCCACTCTGGAGGCAACACGATTCAGCGGAAAAAAAAAAAAGTTGGGGGCAGAGACCCGGTGCCAGCCGTGCCGCCAGCAGGCTGTGAGCTGAGACGTCGTCCTTCCGTCTCAGCCTCAGTTTCCTCCTCTGTGAAATGAAAGGGTTGGACTAGATGAATCACCAGGGCCCTTCAGCGGAAGGAGCTCCTCCTCTCCGGGCAAGATGCAGTTTCTACAGGGCCTGTTTCACTCAGGAGATGGCCTGCCCTGGGACAGCTGACAACCCACACTGAGTAACTTACAGAGAGCTGTAGCCTTGCTCACACTGCGAAACCCACCTCGAGACCCAGGCGGAGTTTTAGGACTACCATCTGGAATTCTGCTGACCACTGGAAGAGAAAAAGAGCTCTGAAGGGCTTAACATCAGAAATGAAATGCCCAGCCTGGGTGTTGCACTCATCACTTCTGCTCACAGTTAAGCCAGAACCAGGCCCTGGACTACCCCCCACAAACCACAGGGGAGCCAGGAAGTTTCCCCTGCCTTGTGCTGGAACGTGGAAAGCCAGGCATATGAGGAAGAGCCAGCCCGTGGACCCCCACCCACATCTGAGTCTCCCAGGCCTGGGCTCAGGCGGGGCTGCCTGGCCATGAGAGATGAGGGGGAGCAGACGGGTGCTGTCTGACCCTTGACAAGCATTAGCTCTGAGCCCTGGACAGGGGGAAAGAGAGCCTCAGCTATAGGGGCTACCCTGGGAGGAAGTGCAGGGAGTACTCTGGGACTGGCAGCTTGGGCCCAGGCATCCATGCATCTGAGCATCCTCTCGAGGGCCCTATACACAGGGCAGCTTCTCAGGGGAGCAGGAAAGGGAAGTCCCCACTGGCAGGCACCTGGGAGCCCTGGGGATCCCAGGAACACAGTGGTGTGGGGGTGGGGAAGGTCAGAGGGACCGGTAAGGCCAGAATTCAGCCTTGGGAATTAGTACTGCTCATGCAGCTTCCTCCTCACAAGCCGGGACCAGATACCCCCAGCACCGCCTGGGGCGGTCCTTCCTGACATGACTGCAGGAATGCGCAGGTGCAGAAGAGACGGCTCCGGGCAGGTACAGTGCCCATCCTAGGGCCACAGTCACTGCATCTGCCAGCATGCCAGCCTTAGGCACAAACCAACACTATTCGTTCATGGGCCTTTCACTCATTCAGCCACATAGGTGTCAGGCATGAGCAGAACCCAGCCCCTTCCCTCAGACACTTGGACAGGCCGTCCCTGACCCTGCAGCCCTGAAAAGAGCATCATCCTGTGTTTCCCATGACTTCCCAGCACCAGCCCTGGGACGAGATGTGGTTAGAGCCGACCCTGAGCTGCTGCCACCTGGCCTGGCATGACACGGCCCCTCCTTGAGAAGACTCTGCCTGAGGGCAGCAGGCCAAGGCCTTTAGCAGCAGTAGGTGACCACTGCAATTACACAGGGGAGACAATGGAGGCCCGTAAGAGTTTTGTCTTGGCCCTTGCTGGCGAATTGCCCAGTGAGGACTCGAGTGAGCTGACCTGCCTCAGGAGGAAAGAGAGCACACAGGGGCCGGCAGCTCACTGCACTTCCTTCAGGGAACCAGGAGAACGGCATGCATGAGAGGGCCCACTAGGGCCTCCATCCGACAAAAATGATGAAACCTTTGGTTTGCCTCAGGTCAGGTCCTTCTGGTGCCTCCTCCTCTAAGAAAGTTTCTCTGTACCCCCTGCCCCAGCCCTGCTCCCCTTCCCCACAGCTGGAAAGCCTGGTCTTCTGTAAGCTGCCCCAGGACACAGTGGGTTCCCAAGGGCTGGGCCGCACCATTGTCCCCTTTGGCCTCTGAGCCCAGCACAGGCTCTGCCTTGACATGATCGGGACGTTTGTAGGATGGGAAGCATGAGTTCATTCACACCCACCTGATACCAACATAGTAATAGCATTTCACGTTCTCTTTATTTGTTTAAATAACTTTGTCTTAATAGAAAATATGCAAAATACCAAAAAAATTAAACTCAGAAACTCACTGTTGTCTACAGTCACTGTCACTAGAAATATATTCATATATTTCCTTCCAGGCTTTTCTCTATGCTTAACTTCTGTTTGCTCACAAAGCAAATTATAAGAATGGGGCATGATTCTATGGCCTGGTTTTTGTACTCGAGGTCACATTGCAAGCACTTTATCGTGTTAATTCATATGTTTAGTAAACCCGGCAATGGCTGAGTGGCGTTCATTCGAATCGCTCCATAATTTAGATGGCCATTCCCCTAATGTGGACGTTAGGTAGTTGCCAATTTCAGGCCACATAAATAAAGCTGCAGGGCCTCTTTCTGGGTGTGAATTGTGGTCTGCATGTCCAAGCATGCCCGGGGCACATTCTCACCTGGCCTCCTTGCTCAACGTCCTGCCTTCGTTAAAACTTGTAACCCCGCACACGGCTAGCACCAGCTCAAGAAGAGGCCCAGAAATCGCCCCTCTGCAGGCCCCCCAGCCACTCCTGGGCCTGCTCTCAACTCCAGCCTGAAGAGGGACAGGGGTTCACAGGCGGCATCTCCCCAGCCTGAGCTCTCCCTCAGTGCCTCTCATTCCTGCTCTCCTCACACCATCCGCAGAGGGCTGGCCGGGCCGACCACACACCAGTTGTGAAGGAGTCCTACCTGAGGATGAGCTGGTTACTGGTTTGGAGAAAACCCAGGCTGCCTGGGGGAAAGGCCTGAGATGCCCTTCCTAAAAGTACGAGCAGGCCCTGGGGTGGGTCTCCCTGAGGCAGGCCCTCCCTAGCCTCTCCGTGCTCTGCTCACTCTCCCCTGCTCTCCCACCAAGCCGCCTGCCAGCATCACAGCAGCTTCTTCCCCGTCCCTTTCTCACCACAGTCTCTGTTGGCTTTGCCAGTTCAGGGTCCACTTCTGGAATCTGACTGGCCTGGCTCAAGCCCTCGGTGGCTCTCTCTGGGGCCTGGGTGGGTGGGCGACCACAAATAGGTTCCTGGTTCAAGTACCGTCCTCTGGTCACTTGGCTCAGTTTGAGGGAAAGGAGAAGCCCTGACCCCAGTGACCTAGGACAGTGGATGCCCTTGGGAAGAGGTAAGGGAAAGAATACAGTCACCACAGGTGTGACAGGCAGAGGACACAGGCCTCAAGGGTGGCGACACCAAGGGCTGGGAACACACGTGGCTGAGCAGTGACCCAAGCAAGAAGTACCCTACTTAAGGTGGTGCCCAGCAGGAGGGACTGTGCTCCTGGACGAGCAGGGCAGGGCCCAGCAGGGCCCACAGCACCCGTGATGACACCAAGCACCCAGCAGCAGCAGCAAGCTGGTCCCACAGAGCTGGCCAGGCACCAGAGGCCCCTGCCCGTCATACCCGTGGAGACAGCCAGGGCCCAAGGCAAAGGCAGCAGACACCAGACAAGTGTCCCTGGGGACCCCTGCATACTGGGGGATGGAACGGAAGACGGAGGGAGCAGCAGAGAAGGGGCCTGCAGAAGAAGGGACAGAGAAATGGTTGTGAGGCTGCTGCGGGGCTGTCAGCCATGAAGGGTGGGCCCCAGCCGCAGAGAGCAGCCAGGCCCCAGGTCCCGCCCTCCCAGGCAGCCCGTGGCCAGAGGCTGGGTGAGGCAGGGCTAGGCCATCTCAGCCCGCCATGGGACATTCCTGAAGGCCACTCTAGCCCAGTGTTCCCTGGGCAGTTGGCTTGCATGGCAGCGCCATTTCTCCCCACTCACCCTCACTTCATCCCAAGATGCCTCCCCAAAAATCACCCTGCTTCCAGGAAGCTGGTGGGCGACCACCACGTATGAGTGCCAGAGGTGCTGAAGAGGTGCTGCTCCAGGAAGCAGGGCACCGCCAGGCTGGCAGCAGGCCTCCCCCGAGCCTTTGGCCTGCCCTCTTCCCACCACAGCTTACCACCGGCTCCTCTGTGACTCAGTGAACATTTCAGCACTGCCAGGCTTTGTGGTCCTTGCCCCCAACCCACATTGTGCCTTCCTTCCCCCACCCTGTCCTTCCTGCAGCCTCGGCCCTCTGACAACCGCTGCCCACTGCTGTGGCCTCGCAAGGCCTGCTAAGAGGCCTGCCCGGCTTCACCCCATGCCACCTCTGAGGTTACCCATCCTGGAGGGCCCTTCTCCTGCCTCAGCCTTGGCTTTAGCCTTCATGTGCAGGACAACTATGCCGTGAGGAGCCTGGCTGGAACAAACAAAGGACAGGTCTGGTGGGTCCGAATGTGCTCCGTCAGAGACAACATGGGGTGGGCCAGGAGTCGTTACTAGCAGAGCTTTGACTTAGAATTACTGGGTTGTCCCACCCTGGGAATTTCTCGGCCATAAGACGCAGAAGTGGAAGAACCAAGGACCCAGCTGGACTGTCTCTCCTGCTTGTCCCAATTGTAGGACCCCCTACCTCACATTAATGAAACCATGAAGAACAAAAACCCACAAGTGACATAAAGGGTCACTGGGATGAGTGAAGTGTGGTCCCGTGAGCATCATCCTGGGAAGGAGTAGAGTCAAGCTTGGGAGGGGCTCGAGAGCATGGGGAGAGCCGTGGACCGGAGGGGAATGAATGGGTGAGCAAACACGATGCCCAGGAGTGTAGGGCAGTGCAAGTCTGTGCCTGTCAAAATGAAGTCCAAAACCAAGGTGTCAGCAGGGCAGGTTCCATCTGAGTGCCGTGAGGGAAGGATGGGTCCCAGGCCTGTCTCCTGGGCTTAGAGATGCCCATCCTCTCCCAGTGCTTTCACATCGTCTTCCCTACGTGTATCTGTGTCCTACCCTCCTCTTCTCATGAGCACTCCAGGCACATTGGATGCACAAACAAGGTCAAATGCTGAGGTGCTGGGGAGTTGGACTTCAACATACAAATGGGGGAAAACTGAATTTGTCTCACAACAGCAAGCAGAGGTGGGCTTGCATAGCCTCACTGCACCAAGGAAGCCTGGTCTGCAGATGGAAAATTGCTGAAGGTTTTGTGCCTCCGCATGGGCTGCAGGCCACCGGGGCCATGGGCTGGCTGCTCCCCTGCTGCCACCCAGGAGGCAGCCCGAGAGAAGGGCATGAGGCCCAGAGCCAGCCAGAGCTCCAGCAATCCTGTCGTCAGTCATCAGACACTTCACTGCCTACTTTGGGCTCTAAAATAACACATTGATTTTTGAGCCAAGGCTAACTTTAGTCACCAGTGATGCTGCTAACAGGGGAAATAAGTAATCATCATTAGAACAGAATCCAAATGAATGAGCTAGCTTGGGTCTCACTGGGATTTGGGCGGCGGCGGCGGCGGCGTCTTCTTCTTCTTCTTTTTAATTGTCACAGTTTGCTGACATAGTTCTTCCTAACCTGAAGCAGCATGAAAGAACTCTTTTACCAAATATGACATATTACCATTTGGGAAATATTAAAGGAATTGATTATTGCTGCTTTACAAACCACCCCAAGATTTAGTGGCTTCGCACAATACCATTTTCTAACATCTCACTATTTTGTGGGTTGGGAATTGAAAGAGGACTTGGCTGGGTGATTCTTCTGCTCTGCATGACGCTGACTAGTGTGGCTCCATGGTGCTCAGCTGGCAGGACGGCTGTCCGAAGATGTCCCCACTCACATTCCCAGGCCCCTGACCTTCCCGTCACGGTCTCAGGGCCACACCACAAGGCCTCTCTCGCAGGGCTCCAGGAGCAATATTCCAGGCAGAAGTGCTGGGAACCAGGCCCATACTTGACACCAGAGGTGGTGAACGTGCTTAGTCCCTTTTGTTGTGGGCGAAACATCTTGGACAGGAGCCGAGGGAATGGGCAGCATGGAGTAATTATGTTCTTGTCAGCAACCAGCAGGTGTCTGGAGCAAAAGTGCTCAGCTTGCAAAGCAACCCCAGACTCTGAAGGAAATGGCACCACACTTACCCACACTCACACCTGCTTCTACACACACTCTCTCCTGTACACACTCACCCACACTCACACCTGTTCCTACCCACAAACTCCCTCAGATGCACACTCATAATCACACATAACTCATACACATTCACACACACACATTTTCACATAAACACACAATCACACTCATACAAACACATCACATACACACGCGCAACCACTCTCACAGACTCTCACACATGCTTACACCCATGACACTGAAGCACAAACCTCGGGACCCCTGATGGAAAGCATGGAGGATATATGAAAGAAATCACCCCCTCAGAAATTACTAACAGTCCACCAGACCCCAGGCCTGTGCTGGGTGCTGGGAAGCAGCAGAGAAGGAAGGAGACACAGGCAAGGGTGGGAGGGGGCAGTGCTGATTCGGACGCCAATACCTCCCTTCTCCTTGTAGAGACTTGGTTTCATAATTCATAGACTCAAAGCCCCAGCCCAGAGGCACCCAGGGGCTCCCATAGGATATCTAGCTAGCAAAGGGTCCTTGTTTAGCCTTCAGGGTTGTTGCTGTTTTTTAAATTCGTTACCAGTTTTTAAAACCTAGGAGTTACCACATAAAATCTAAATGTGGCTTCTCTTGATAAACTGGAAGACCTTGGAACTCATGTGACACAAGCCTGAAGGCCGGGTCTGCACAGGCCCCGATAGCTGCCTCCCACCTCAGACAGCCTGTCCAGTCCCCAGTGCCTGGAGGGGTGACCTCCATATCACAAAGGGGCAGCTCTTAGAAATCATCTACCTCAAACCCATCATTTCNNNNGCTGAAGAGTCAGTGTCTAGAAAGGAGGAGGTTCCATCTGAGGCCCCAGGCGGAGCAGCACAGGGCCACTCGGCTCAGACACCTGCAGCAGGACCAGGGTTGCACACACCCACTCCCTGTCTTCTATTTTCCTCTCCCCAGGACCCTGCACAGTTTTGGGACCCAGCGGATGCTCTATGCAGGCCCAAGAATGGGATCATGGGAGAAAATGCAGACCAGTTCTTCAAACTCTACTTCTAAAGGAGCCCTGTGGCTCCAAAAGCTGGATGGCCAAAGACAGAAGTTCTGCCCCCAGAAGGATGACTCCCCATGCCCCACTAGGGGTCCAGATCACAGGTCTGCCCGGGGGCCAGGCTGATGCCAGTGCCCTGCCCCTTCTGTGTCAAGGGGCCCTACCCCACCCCACTGGCTGGGGCTTCTACCCCCTGGATCACTGGCCCCCCAAACTCACCCCTCCACGACCCTCCTTGATAGTACCCACTGCTCACACAGGCCTCATTCACAGCCTGAGTTCAGAGCACCTGAGAGGACCCAGCTTCCCCCCGCCCCCGCAAAATGAACAAAGGAATTTCCAAAACCCCCACTCAGGTGACATCAGGTAATGACACCTACCTTCAGGGCTGTCAAATGAGTTAAAATAAGACAACGTATGCCACATCTGACACCGAGTAGGTGCTTAGAAGATGACAGCTGCTGGCATTATTATCACTAAGGAAAATTTCACATCCTCTCCATACTAAATATGGCCTGCAATGTACAGTGGAAGAGATTCGTTAATTCTACCATATGTCCTAATTGGAAACATAGCCTGAATCATTGCCACTTGCCAGAAGAAAAAAGAGAAAGGCAAGACAAAAAAAAAAAATTCTCTTGACTTCCTACAGACTGGAGCAGTTATCAGGCAAATGTCTTCCCTCTGACTCTGGGATTTTCCCAACAGCTCCGTCATCTGCCCGCACTGGTTTTCATCTCTGCTATCAAACCACAGGCTAGGGACCCATGGGAATGTCTTTGAAACCTAGCAAGAACTATGCATTAATGGTGATCTTTCAGACGGTGCACCGTAGTACACAAGGCAATTTACTGAGCAAATCTTCACAAAGCAACTGTCACGCAGATGGTGACGGGCACTTCAGAGCTGAGCCAGACAAGGTCCCCACTCCAGGCAGCTCAGAGTGGCTGCGAGGGGCCTCGTTAGGGCAACTCTGGCAGAACCCTCCAACATGACAGAAGTGCTGGAGCCCCTGCCACTGTGAGGTCATGGAGCTCATGGGCCAGCAAGGGGTAGAGGATGCCACGGCACGCTGCAGAGCCTCACCCTACATCACAGAAGGCAGGAGGCCCTGCCTCTACCATCCCAGAGCTGGGAGCCAGTTGCTCGAATGGTCACTTTCAAAAAAAAAAGGGGGGGGTCATATGTGCCTGAGTGTTAAAGAACCGGTCCGAGAATGATCAAGCCATCCATACATGGCACGATATTCAGCTGAGTCAATGAGAGAAGGAAGGAATGAGTACCCCTGACAGTGAGAAGAGAGAGGGCTGAGGCGGCCACTTCAGGTCCTCTCAGCCTCCTGTCTCTACGCCTGCTCCATGTGGCCTCCGACCAACTTCACACAGATGAAAAGAAGTGTCTGCCTCCTGCCCTTGCCCCTGCCACCCCGCCACCCCTGCCACCCCTGCCACCTGAGCATCCCTATTGACATCCCCAGAGAGGCCACCACATCTACACACATGTGCATGGATGAGCCAGGGGTTGATACCCCAAGGACAAGCCTTTATCCAGTGGCCTACAGGAACCAGTGGGCAAGTTCCTTCCCTGCCCCTCCCTTCCCGTACCTCAAGGGATAGCCCTGAGACCCAGGGTACAGCTTCTTAGGGGCCCTGGACTCTCAATCAAGTTCAGCTCAGTGAGATACCTCCCATGGGCCCCCTCCTCTGGTCCACTGCCCTGGCCCTCATGCCTGCTCCCTGGGCTTGCACTCACCAAGGAAAGAATCCTTCACACAGAGGCACCACACAGCATCACCTACACAGAGAACATGTGGGGAAATGTGAGTCATAGGACATCACCACTAGGTCTTCAAGGCAGCCTTGTTGGACCCCAAATCTCTCCCTTCATTTTACAGATGACAAAACTGAGACTCAAAGCTGTGAAGGGAATTCATTGTCCAAGGCCATACAAAAATTTTTAAAAGACGTGTGGCTATATTAATATCAGATAAAATAGACTTCATAGAAGATGAATTTCTAAATACAAAGAGGGATATCACATAAAAGGACCAAACTATCAGGAAGACATAACAATCCTAAATGTACAGGTACCAAACGACCAAGCCTCAAAACACGTGAAGCAAAAACTGAAAGAGCTGGGGGGGGGGGCAGATAAAGCTAAAATTATAGTTGGGACTTCAACATTCTCAGCAACTTACAGAATGACTAAGCAGGAAATCAGCAAGGATATAGAAGGATTGCAAACAACACAACCACCCAATGAGTTCTAATTAACATATGTAGAGGCATGCCTGCGTGGCTCAGTTGGTTAAGCACCCGCCTTTGGCTCAGGTCATGATCCCAGGGTCCTGGGATCGAGTTCTGCATCAGGCTCCTTGCTCAGCAGGGAGCCTGCTTCTCCCTCTGACTGCCACTCCTTCTGCTTGTGCTCTCTTGCTCATTCGCTCTAACAAATAAATAAATAAAATCTTTAAAAAAATATATGTAGAACACTCCACCCCAAAATAGCAGAATATGCATTCTCTAAGTGGCCATGGAACATTCACGAAGACAGACCATATCCTGGTCTATAAAACCATTCTTGAACAAACTGATGGTTATCAGAGGGGAGGTGCATGGGGGATGGGGATTAAGGAGTGCACTTGTATGAGCACCGGGTGTTGCATGTAAGTGTAGAATCACCAAAATGTATACCTGAAACTAATATTATACTGTATGTTAACTAACTGGAATTTAAATAAAAACTTTAAAAAAAACTCTTGACAACCTATTCCATTGTCTCTCATGGTTCATTCCCCCTTCTGTTTACCCCCCTTTCTTCTTCCCTTTCTTCTCCTACCGATCCTCCTACTTCTTATGTTCCATAAATGAGTGAAACCATATGTGAAGGGTATTAAGGAGGGCACGTATTGCATGGTGCACTGGGTGTTATACGCAACTAATGAATCATCGAACTTTACATCAAAAACTAGTGATGTACTGTATGGTGACTGACATAACATAATAAAAAAAATTATTATTAAAAAAAAACTCTTGACAACTGAAACTAATATAATATTGTGTGTCAACTATACTCAAATTTAAAAAAAAATTAAGTCTCAACAAGTTTAGAAGAATTGAAGTCACACAGACTGAGCTCTTAGGCCATAATGGAATGAAACTAGAAATCAATAAAAACAAAACAAAAAAATCTTTAGATACATGGAAATTAAACA
This sequence comes from Ursus maritimus, assembly GCF_017311325.1. NCBI lineage: Eukaryota > Metazoa > Chordata > Mammalia > Carnivora > Ursidae > Ursus > Ursus maritimus. The sequence continues at coordinate 106,804,071 of NW_024423343.1, read as the reverse complement.
GCATGCTTTTAAATAATCCACAAGTCAGAAAGAAAACCTCAAAGCCAATTTAAAAATACATGGAACACGATGAAAGTGAAAACACAACATTTGTGTGATGCAGCTAAAGCAGGGCTGAGAGGGAAACTTAAAGCACAATTTATATTTGTATTTATTATTGATAATTACATTAGAAATTTATAACTTAATCAATAATCTCAAATCAACCTAAGTTCCTACATCAAGAAACTAGCAAAAATAGAGCAAAATATGTGGAAAACAAGCACAAGAAATGAAACAATAAAAAGAGAAGTCAGTGAAAATGAAGATAGAAAAACAATATAGAAAAATCAATGAAACAATAAATTGATTCTTTAAAAAAAAATCAATGAAATTGATAATCCTCTAGCAAGACTAACAAAAATAAAAATATAGAAGACAAAAATCACTAATATCAGTCCAGATTCTACAGTCATTAAAAAGGTAATAAGAGAACACTGTGAACAGTTTTATACTCATAAATTTGACAACTTAGAAAAAATGAACCAATTCACTGAAAACTATAAAGTACTAAAACTCAATCAAGATGAAATAGATACCTGACTAGAACTATAACCATCAATTAAGTTGAATTCATAATTTAAAAGCTTCTAAGAAAGAAATGTCTAGAACCAGATGGTTTCACTGGAAATTTCCATCAAACATTTAAAAGAAAAATTAACATCAATTTTACACAATCTCATCCATAAAACAGAAGAGGAAAGAATACTCTCATACCAAAACCAAAGACAAAAACTACACTCCCATCTCTCTCACAGACTTAGATACAAAACCCTCAATGAAATTTAAAAGAAATCTAACAATGTGAAACAAGAATTATACACTGTGATGAAGCTGAATTTATTCCAAGAATGCAAGACTTACTCAACATTTGAAAATCGATCTGTATATATGGTGGATTAACCGTATCGACTGGCTAAAGAAAAAACATATACCAGTTTATGGAGAAAAAGCATTTAACAAAATCTAATACCCATTCACAATTTAAAAAGAAAAAAATCTCAGAAAACTAGGAATAGAGACTAATTACCTCAACTTGTTAAAGAACATCCCCCCAAAAAGCTATAACTATCAATATTTATACTTAATGGCAAAAAACCCTGAATATTTCTCCCAAGAAGTTCCAGTCACTACAATAAGGCACAAAAAGAAAAAATGAAAGGCATTATGAAGGGAAAAACCAAACCATCTGTATTGAAGATGACATGATTAACTTCATAGAAAACCTCAAGGAATCTACAAAAAAAAATATCTCCTATAACTAATAAGTGAGTTCAGCAAGGTCACAGGATATAAGATCAACACACAAAAATTAATCACATTTCTGAAATGAAATACAGAAAGCAAAACTTAAAACACAACATGATTTACAATTGCTCCAAAGAAAGTAAAATAGTTAGATATACATTAAAAAAATATGTATAGGATCTGTATGTTGAAAATTACAAAATGCTAAAGAAAGCCATCAAGGAAGACTTAAATAAATGGAAAACTATTCCACTTCTTGGATATTCCATGGATTGGAAGACTCAAAATAGTGAGATGTTGACTCTCCCTCAAATTGATTGATAGATTTAATGTGATGCCAGCAAGGTTTTTTGTAGACATAGAGAAACTTATTCTAAAATTTATATGGAAAGGCACAGAAACTAGGATAGTAAACAATCTTGAGATAAGAAAACTTCAGTGGGAAGAATCTCACTATCGAATATTAAGTCTGCAGTAATCAATGTGGTATTGGTAGAGGAATGAATACAGAGATCAATGGAACAGAATACAGAGCACAGAATAGAACCACACACATGTGCCCAAGTTATTTTTGACAAAAGTACAAAACTCTAATTGGTTTTTCAAAAAACAAAAAAACAAACCTTGACCTAAACCTCACATCCTATACTGAAAAAAAAAAATCACCTAAAATGGATCATAGACTTAAATGCAAAACATAACACTATGAAACTTTTAGGAAAAAAACATAAGGGAAAGTCTTCAGGATCAGGACTAGGCAAAGAGTTCTGAGACTTTGACACCAAAACATCATCTATAAAAGGAAAATTTAATAAATTGGATCTTCTTAAATTTTAAAGATTTGGCTCTGTGAATACCTACATAAAGAAGATGAAATGACAAGCTACAGATGGGGAGAATATATTTGCCAACTGCATATCTTTAAAAAAGGACTAGTATCTAGAATATATAAAGAATGAGCAAAAGCCAACATTAAGAAAGTAAGTCCAGTCTGAAGATGAACAAAAGACAAGAGAACACATTTCACTCAATAGGATATACAGATGGGAAATAAGCCCACGAAAGGACAGTCAACAATCATCAGCCACTACAGAAACGCAAATCGAAACCCCAAGAGATACCATTATGTACCGATGAGAATGGGGCTGTGGTAAAAGCAGTGACACTGCCCAGTACTGGGGAGCACGCAGAGAAACCGAGTGCCGCACACCTCCAGGCACATCAAATGGTACAGCCTCTCGGGAAAGCGGTTGGCAGCTTCTTTTACACAGTAAACAGGCGGTTGCCACAGGACTCTGAACACTATCCTAGAGCAATGAAAACTTGTGTTCACACAAAAACACATACACAAGTGTTCACAGCAGCTTTATTTGTAATAGCCCAAACTGGAATCAGCCCAAAGGTCCCCCCACAGGTGAATCACTAAGACTGACACCTCCATCTCATAGGACGCTAACCAGTACTAAGGAACAAATCTAATACAGAGAGCCTGGAGGAATCTCAGGGAATTATGGTAAGGGGAAAAAAAAGGGAGGGGGGAATCTCAAGGAGATTGTATGATTTCTTTCATATAAAGTTTTTGAAATAACAACACTTAAGAAATGGAAGACTAACTAGTGGTTGCCAGGGGAGTAGGGGTTGCGGGGGGAGCTGGAGGCTAGTGCTGGGTTATAAAAAGCCAACAGGAGGGAACTCTGGGGTAACACTGCTCAGTACCTTGACCGTGGTGGTGGACACATGAGCCTACACTGGTCACAAAATTATACAAACGCACAGGGTTCATGCGCGCACACACACACACATATAAATGAGCCAACAGTGGCCTGTGTGTATTGCCCCTTGGTTGTTTATTTCTTTACCGCTGGCTGGGACCCATTAGGTCAAAAGCCCATAGGCACCAAATTCTAATTTTCACATATCCAATTATTTTAAAAATAGCCCAAACAAGCAAGGTTTTAGCCATTTAGAGACTGCCTGCTTTGCATACCCCATGGAAACTCTCCCAATAGCTGTTCTCTATTGATGAGATAAAAAGCCCAAAGCTGCTGCTGCCCTTCCCAGCTCTGTGACCCAGAGACACCTGGTGTGCTGCTGAGTGACGTCACCTGACAGATGAGCCCGCTCTCCGCCCCCTCTTCTCCTTCCGAGTAGTGACCCCCGCTCTGGACCTTACAGCCTCTAGACAGATCTGTGCTGGGAGGGGTTCCCCACATGTAACGCTGTCCCAGAACCACCCAGTTAAGCCAGTTATGTGTTGCTGCCTGTCACAGTCACATCCTCCCCTTGATCAGCGTCACACCTCAAACCACTATACACACACACACGCAAACACACACGTGCATATATGCACACACGCACAAGTAAATGCAAGTAAAACGGGGAATCTAAATAAGATCAGAGGGTTGTGTCAATGTCAGCATGCACTTTGTGATATGATACTATAGTTTTGTAAAATATTAAAATTGAAGGAAACCTGGTAAAGGGTCCAAGGGAACGTTATTATGTCTTACAACTTCATGTGAATTTACAATTATCTCAATAAAAACTTTCTCTTAAAATATTTCTGGCTACTTGCAAGCCCTGCCCACACTTGTCCCACCAAGATAAGTGACAGTATAAACAGGCCTTTTCTCAGGCTTGTGTGTTGCTGAGACAGACACACGCCTCCAACAGAGCAGCCCTACAGGACTGCTGAGCGATGGATCACACAGACGCACACACAGACGCACACACACGTACACACATGTGCATGCACACCCTGACAGGGCCTGCATGGGGCCCTCTGCTGGGGACAACAGAGGCTCAGCATCCTACAGGTCCATGTAGGACCCGGGGCACAGTTCCCAGCTCTGGCCTCCTGAGCTAGACATGGCAACACTGAACCCCAACAGTCTTGTCGGTAAAACAGGACTATGGTCTCACACTCAGGGTTCTTCTTGTGAGACCAGAAATAGTATCTGTGAAGTGTGTATCATCATCGCCATTTCACAGGTGGGGACTACGGGGACGGGGCAGGGTCAGCATCCCTGTCTTGGCCATTTTGTCCTGTGCGCCCCCTCTATGTGTTTGGGTCATCAGGAACCCACGTGGAACCTGTGTGCTTCAGGACACATCTCAGCCCTGATTGAATTCAAATCTGGACTTTGTTAAACAAATGTTTTCATTCTTCAAAACCCCAGCCCCACACGCTACAGCAGGCAGACTTCCAGGAGCTGCAGGGTGGGGAGGAACATGGGGGAGAGCTGGAGAGCTTCAGGGGCAAACCCTCAAGGCTGGGGCACAGGAACGGTGGGGTGCCAGAAGGGCTCACCCCTGGTTCCACCTCTTCCCTGCCACCCCCACCCCAACATGCTGGGCCACACAGCACCTTTGCCAGAATCCTGGCTGGAACCGTCAACCCCCCACCAAGTGACCAGCTGTGTTTGGCCATGTCCATGGCCTAGTTGGTGGGGTGGATGGCACAGGAGGCCCCAGGAGGAAATTCTAGAGGGCTTCTGAGATGCCCCAAGTCTTGAAGGCAGCAACTGGATAAGGGAAGGGAGAGGTAAACGAGGCACCTCCAGGAAAGACATGGCAGATGATTGAGCCCAACCCCTCTCCCTGGGCAGCTGCCACAACCAGGCTCCATGCTCAGCAGGGGAAGACAGGGTCAGGGTGTGAGTCGGAGTGGACCCCAGAGTGTCCCGAATGCCAGACCAAGCCAAAATAATCAGAAGCCCAAGCAGCCCTGGTAATATTGTCCTCAAGCAGCGGTTGAGGGATTGTGTTAAAAATTCCTAAGTCCATAAGAGGCCCCTAATCCCTCTCTACCACCCCACTGTCCTGGGCCTCTTTCAGGCAGAACTTGGGAAGGAGGGGGGCTGGGTCACGTGGGGCTGGCCCAGCGCTCCGCACGCAGACAGGAGACAGCTCAGAGACAGGCTTGGAGAGCCTCCCTCATCTATATGCTAATTAGTCCATGCAAGAATTACAGGGTTAATTAAGCATCTCCGCCCTTCTTCCATTTTATCTGCCCTGGACACCGAGGCGAGAAGAAGAAATCACCACCTCTGATCAAATTAGCTGTCCACAGGCTGCTCGGGCCTCTCCTCTTCACAAGGCTTCAGAAACCAGCCCCCAAAGTTAATCATGTTTATTTCACAAGGCACCAGGGATTTAAAAAGTGATTAGGAATCAAATTCAGGAACAACCAGCCCCTGACCCTCTGCTCTCAATTTCCTTGGTGCAAAGTGGGTGTTTTATCGCTGCATCCAGGCCACATACCCCCTGAGGTGAAATGACCAAGTTAGTAGGAAAATGACTGTCAAGGCAGGAGGTCAGGGGAGGCCTGGGCATGAGGGGCTTCCTCTTCTCTCCCGGACTCTCAATCCAGCAGTCTAGTGTTTAATACTGTCAGAAGGGCAATGGTTTCTTTAAGGTGTCTGCCCCCGTGTGTCCCAGGTAAGTGACGTGAGTTCTCTGCGCCTCAGGTTTCTTTTTTTTTTAATAATAATTTTTTTATTATATTATGTTATTCATCATACAGTACATCCCTGGTTTTTGATGTGAAGTTCGATGATTCATTAGTTGTGTATAACACCCAGTGCACCATGCAATACATGCCCTCCTTGCTACCCATCACCAGTCTATCCCATTCCCCCACCTCCCTCCCCTCTGAAGCCCTCAGTTTTTTCCCCAGAGTCCATAGTCTATCATGGATCATTCCCCCTTCTGTTTACCCCCCCTTTCTTCTTCCCTTTCTTCTCCTACCGATCTTCCTACTTCTTATGTTCCATAAATGAGTGGAAACCATATGATAATTGTGTTTCTCTGCTTGATTTATTTTGCTTAGCATTATCTGCTCCTGTCCCGTCCATGTTGCTGCAAATGTGAAATCATCCTTTTTGATGGCTAATTTTCCATTGTATATATGGACCACAGCTTCTTAATCCAGTCATCTTTTGAAGGGGATCTTGGCTCCTTCCACAATTTAGCTATTGTGGACATGCTGCTATGAACATCGGGGTGCATATGGCCCTTCTCTTCACTACGTCTGTATCTTCGGGGTAAACACCCAGGAGTGCAATGGCTGGATCATAGGGTAGCTCAATTTTTAACTTTTTAAGGGACCTCCACACTGTTTTCCAGAGTGGCTGTACCAACTTGCATTCCCACCAACAATGTAGGAAGGATCCCCTTTCTCCATATCCTCTCCAACAATTGTTGTTTCTTGCCTTGTCTATTTTTGCCATTTTAACTGGCGTAAGGTGGTATCTCAGTGTGGTTTTGATTTGAATTTCCTTGATGGCTAATGATTTTGAACATTTTTTCATGTGTCTGTTAGCCATTTGTATGTCTTCATTGGAAAAGTGTCTGTTCATATCTTCTGCCCATTTTTTGAATTGTTTATTTGTTTCTCGTGAATTGAGTTTGAGAAGTTCTTTGTAGATCTTGGATACCAGTCCTTTATCTGTAGTGTCATTTGCAAATATATTCTCCCATTCCGTGGGCTGCCTCTTAGTTTTTCTGACTGTTTCCTTGGCTGTGCAGAAACTTTTAATCTTGATGAAGTCCCATAAATTCATTGTATCTTTTGTTTCTCTTGCCTTTGGGGATGTATCATGAAAAAGGTTGCTTTGGCAGATGTCGTAGAGGTTGCTGCCTATATTCTCCTCTAGAATTTTGATGGATTCCTGTCTCACATCGAGGTCTTTCATCCATTTGGAGTTTATTTTTGTGTATGGTGTGAGAGAGTGGTCAAGTTTCATTCTATTGCATGTAGCTGTCCAATTTTCCCAGTACCATTTATTGAAGAGACTGTCTTTTTGCCATTGGATGTTTTTTCCTGCTTTCTCAAAGATTAGTTGCCCAAAGAGCCGAGGGTCCATTTCTGGGCTCTCTATTCTGTTCCATTGGTCTATGTGTCTGTTTTTGTGCCAGTACCATGCTGTCTTTGTGATCACAGCTTTGTAGTACAGCTCGAAATCCGGCATTATTATTCAACATAGTACTAGAAGTCCTTGCAACAGCAATCAGACAACAAAAAGGGATAAAAGGTATTCAAATCAGCAAAGAAGAAGTCAAACTGTCTCTCTCTGCAGATGACATGATACTCTATATGGAAAACCCAAAAGACTCCACCCACAAACTATTAGAACTTATAGAGCAATTCAGTAAGGTGGCGGGATACAAATCAATGCTCAGAAATCAGTTGCATTTATATACACGAACAATGAGACTGAAGAAAGAGAAAAAGGATCTATATTCTAGAAACTACAAATCACTCTTGAAAGACATTGAAGAAGACACAAAAAGATGGAAAGATATTCCATGCTCATGGATCAGAAGAATAAACATAGTTAAAATGTCTATGCTACCCAGAGCAATCTACACTTTCAATGCCATCCCAATCAAAATACCAATGACATTTTTCAAAGAGCTGGAACAAACAGCCCTTAAATTTGTGTGGAACCAGAAAAGGCCCTGAATCGCCAAGGAAATGTTGAAAAGGAAAAACAAAGCTGGGGGCATCGCGTTGCCGGATTTCAAGCTATACTACAAAGCAGTGATCACAAAGACAGCATGGTACTGGCACAAAAACAGATGCACCTCAGGTTTCTTACTGATGACAGGGGGACATGCAACCACCTAGCAGAGGAAGACCATGACAGGCTGCGGGTGGCAGGGACGGCCCGTGCAGCAGCCAACAAGGCAGAATGGGCAGAATGTCGATTTTCTTCCTTCCCTTTGTTGAGCGAGAAAAGAGGATGTACCAAAATAAAACAAAAGCATTTATCTGGGGGCCTTAGCGTTGCAATTTGGGAAGGGTAGATTTAGGTAGCAACCCAAACTATGTCCTGTTGAGGAATAAAAGCCCAAGATCTTTACTAGCAAATTGCAGAAGTCTCCAGAAACTTGCACAAGTTGTCTTCCAAAAATTCTGATTGGAAGATATAATTGCATTTTACAATGTACAAAATTATCTGAGTACATTATGACAGTTACTAGGAAAATATTTTTTGCAGAGTGTCCAATTTTTATCAAGAGTGTGGGTGCAGCAAGTCCTGTGTTCAGTCATGTGCTTTTGCCCAGTTCAATAGTTCAATGCAGTTGCTGTTTCAGAAAAAAATGAGCAGAAAAAAACAGGATGAAGTTTTAGTCCCCATGATAGAGTCTCCCATGCTCGGAGGTTTTACCCAGGTTCATGCCTTCCATTTATCCCCTAGTGCCCCAGTCTTGAGTTCCTGTTATTCCTCCCACAAAAAAACCTCCGTGATGATTCAGCAGCAGGATGAAATGCCGTGGAAAGCGAGTGTCAGTAAATATGTGCTGAACAAATGTGCTGCAATGACATAGAGGTCGGTAGGTGGCCAAGGGCCTGTCGGGTGTCCTTGACAGACACCAGTCACCCTCCTCTTCCCCACCAGGGTCAAGGAGAACCTCACAAGCCTCAAGAATCACCCCACGCACCTCTGCCATGCAGCCAGAGTTGGCATCCGCGATAAAGCCCATCCGTCAAGCCCAGGGTAGCCACTGACAAACCGAGCCCCAGGGAGAGTGAGGTAGTCAGTGACAGTGACAGGAGCAGAGCATGGCTCTCCTGACACTCTCCACACCCAGACCGTGTTCACCTGCGTCAGCCTCATGTCCCAGGACAGAGTGCAGCTGTGAAGAGCTGAGACCAGGTCCCTTCCCCATGGGGAGCCTGCTGCGTACACATCCTGTGAATGCCGTGGGGGTTACTTCTGTGATCAGAGTACGTTACTTGGGACAGCTGACTTCAAGCCTGGGAAATTATTAGGGCCTAACCTAATCACATGAGCCCTTTAAAAGCAGAGAGTTTTCTCCAGCTGGTGAGAGCAGAGGAAGTCAGAGGTTCCAAGCATAAGAAGGATTTAAGGCAGCTCTGCTGGCTCGAAGAGAGAGGGAGGCACATGGCAAAGAGTACAGGTAGCCTTTAGAAGCTGAGAGCAGTCGCCAGGAGACAGCAGCAGGGCACTTCAGTCTTACTACCACTAGGAGCTGAGTTCCACCAACAAAATGAATGAGCGTCCAAGGCCCCTGAATAGACCCTTCTGAAAAAAAGACCTGCAGGTGGCCAGCAGCTCTGTGAGAGGGCGCCCAACACCACCCGTTATCAAACCACAAGGAGCTATCAGCTCACACCTGCACAAAGGCTGTTCTCAAAAGCACAAAAGATGAGTGCTGGTGAGGAAGTGGGGAAGAGGGAACTTTGTGCACTGGTGATGGGAATATAAATTAGTACAGCCATTATGGCCCAGCAGCCCCACCTGTGGTTATATACCCAAAGAAATTGAAACCAGGATTTTGAAAAGATATCTGCACTCCCATGTTTGTTGCAGCATTATTCGCAATAACGAAGACACGGAAACAACCTAAGGTGTCCTTAGATAAATGGATATGGAAACAACGGAATATTATTCAGCCTTTAAAAAGGAGGAAATCCTACCCTTTGCTACAACATGGATGGAGCTGGAGTACATTACACTAAGCAAATACTGCATGATCTCACGTACATGTATAATCTAAAATAGTCAAACTCATAGAAGCAGAGGGTAGAATGGAGGTTGTCGGGACCTGGGGGCTGAGGGGAAAGGAGATACGCGGTCAAGGGTACAAAGCTGAAGTTACGCAGGTTGAATACGTTCTGAGGGTCTAACGTGCAGCACAGTTACCATAGTCGACAATACTGTGTTGTGTACTTGAAATGTGCTACGAGGACCGATCTCAAATTAAACCCGAACACATGCACAGACACACAGATGGTAACTATATGAATGATGGATGATGATGTGTTGACTTGATTGTGGTGATCATTTCACAATGTATACATATATCAAACCATCATTTTGTACACCTGAAATATATACAATTTTTATATGTCAAAAAAGAAAAGAATGAGCAAGGAAGCAATTTTTCCCCAGACCCTCCAGAAGAAAACTCAGTCTGGCCAAACCTTCTATGTCAGCCTTGTGACTCCCTGAACAGAGAACACAGCCACACCATGCTGAACTTGACTTACAGAGCTGGGAGCTAATACAGCTTCAAATTCAAAGTCAGTGGTAATTGTTACACAGCATAGAAAACTAATAGCAGGAGAATGTGCAAGGAATGCGTAAGGAATTAATCTCAGGTGAATTAAATTGCATCGCACTTGGTCTGGTGGGGCAGAGAAGGATCTACCTTGAATTGAGTTCTGCGTTATTAGACACTGGGGAGAAACACAGGATCCACCGACATGTTCCTGTCATAACTTATGCAAATCTGACCCAGTGAAAGAAAATCCTCATTATGCTCTAGGACCATGGGAACTAGAGTTGGCCCTGAAGAGTTCACCCAGTGCTGCTGCAGATTTTTCTAAGGAGGCAGAAAGTGGCCCTCCTGGTGACTCTGCAGACTGTGATAGGAGAGCGCAAAGAAAGGAGGCCTTGCCTGCCTTACAAAGCTTCTGTGCACTTTCTTTCCACTTTCTCCTTCACAAAGCTCCAAATGTCATGGCACCCACTATGTTGAAGGCCCCCACTATGCCCCACACCTTTACTCCTGTCTGGCCCCAGTGGTCATAGATAGATGCCTGGCAGCCTCTTGGATAGCCCTCCTCTTGACCCAGTGCTTAACCTGCCCTGGGACTCATTACCCAAGACCTGTCCTCCCAACAGTGTAAGCCTGTGTGGGCAGGAGCTTATCTACTGTCTTGGCCCATCCCCAGCCCAATGCCAGGCCCTGCAAAGCATCGACAAACATCTCGTGCACTGCAAGTGCACAGAGATCCAGCAAACCCCATGAGTAAAATAATTAAGCAGCAAACCTGTGAGCTGCCACAATGAGGCGGGGGAAGAGCTTACCCAGGAGGTGTGGCGGCCACCATGTTTCTTCCTAATGGCTGTGCATTTCCTTCGAGTCCCCTCCAGATTACAGGTAAACATGGAAGTCTGATCACACCTGTCATCAGCTCTCCCTCACAATGCTCTACTGACATCAATGGATTTTTTTTCTCACTATATAAATCCATAAGGACTGAGAGAACGAGGGAAGGGACAGCAGCAGATGCAAAACTGCAGTAACATTTTGGAATCTAGAAAAAGGCTGGAGAGAGTAACTGACCCAGGAGGACCTGAGAAGCTGCCCTCAGTAAAGTGCAGAGGCAGGGCACAGGGAAGGTGGTTGGCTGGCCCCAAATACCCCCTTCAGGGCCCAGGAGAGGGACGCCCAGGGCATACCTGGAGTCTAGAAGGAAGCACAGGCAGCGGGCCACAACACTCATTATCCCAAGTGGCACAACTCGGGAGGGCCGCCATCAGTAATTCTGCCAGGCGACAGACACAACCTGTGCTGGCCTGGGAGGAAACTCCCAGGACTGGTGAAAGCTGATGACGTCCAGTTGCCCCAGAAGCTCCGGGGCTCTCCAGCCCTTCTTCAAGCCTGTTACTCAGGACACTGAAGGTTTGTTTCTGTAAAAATTAAATCAGAAGTCTCCAGCCTGGAGGACCCAAGCACAACAGAGGGTGGGTGTGAGAGGCAGACAAGAAACAGAGGATGAGAGAAAGTCCAAACTCCAACAGCAAAAGCATCACCACCCAGCCCACTCCTGGCTCGCACCCAGAGAGAGGACACAGAAGGATTATTGTGCAGACCCCAAGTCCTAATGTTTGGGGATCCCCAATGACAAGGTCTCGTTGCCAGCTGCTCTCACATAGCAAGGCCTCTGGTTGACCAGTACCCCATACCCCAAGGGCTCCCCACTCACTCTGAGTGCTTCATTGTTAAATCTGAATTGGCAGCCAGCAATCACCAAACATTTGAGGCAATCTTCTAACATAGGAAAAATGAAACCAAAATAGAAAAAAGGGAGGAAAAAATTTAAATCAGAAAGATCCTGCAGGCACAGAACAAGAATAGAGTTCTGTGGGAAAAGTAACAGATGCACCAAGAACTCTTGGAAATTCAAATAATAATGGCTGAAATAAGTAGGGGGAAAAAGGCAAAAATTAGAGCAGAAGGCGATGGAAAGCAGAAGAGAAAAGACAAGAAACTGAAAAGGTCAATTCAGAAAATCTTCAATCTGACTAACATATGATCAGAAAGAGAGAATGAAAAAGTTAGGGAGGGAAATGATCAAGAAATGATACAAAATATTTCGCAGATCCTCTTACTCTGTTCAGGTGGCTGTAACAAAAATACCATGAACAGCAAACACTTACCCTCATTGTGCTGGAGGCTAAGTCCAAGACGAAGGCCCTGGCAGATTCCGGGTCCGGTGAGGGCCCTCTTCCTGATTCGCTGACACCTGTCTTCTCTCTCACTGTGTCCCCATATGGTGGAGGGGTGACAGAGCTCCCTGGAGCCTCTTTTATAAGGACCCTGCTCCCTTTTGTGACCAAAGCACGGCCCAAAGGCCCCACCATCACATTGAGGATTAGGTTTCAACATATGAATTTGGAGGGAAAAGGACACAAATTTTAGTCCCATAGCACAGGTCATAAGGTTCAGACTGAAGGGGTCCACTGAGCACCCAGGAAAATGCAAGAAAAACAAGCCATACCAACTACATCACATAACACCTTAGAATGGTAGGGAGAAAGAGTAGATCCTCAAAGCTTCCTGAGGGAGGAAAAAAGAAAGAAAGTCGCTTCTAAAGGAATGAGAATGGCATTAGACTTTTCAACAGTGAGACCAGAAATCAGAACATAATGGAGGAATGCCTTCAAAATCCTCAGGAAAAAGAAATTGTTTAATCTAGAATTGTATATCCAGTTGTATGACATTTGTATTGTCTCTAAACCTGCAGCTAACCCTCCTTCTATTTGTAAGGATTAGACAGATAAAACTCTATTTCCCAGACTTGCTCACAGCCACTGTCCTGGATATAAATTGGGTTCTGCGTTAGGGGGAGGCAATTTTCATGGAGCTTCTGGCAGTCAATCCTGGTTAAGAAGGGGTCACTTTCCTTTCGCAAGTCCCCAGATCCCTTCTTGCTGCTCTCTTGGTGTGACACGAAGCTGTGGCAGAGGGAGAGGTGGCTTCTTGGTCTATGATTCAGCCTGCACGGAAGAACTGAGGGTCTGCGCTCTGGCTAACGTGAGGCGAACAGCTCCCTAACGGACAGCTCTGTATTGTTCTGAACAAACTCCCAAGAGGAGCCACCTAAAATTTTAGCCTTTCCAAAAATGGTGTGAACACGTATAATGATTTCTATTCCCATTGAACATTGGCTGCCAAGCTGCCCTGCTGATGTTGTGCCTGACTGCCCCAGCCGGCCTCTCCAGGCCTATGCCACCAACTGCTGTGTGCTGGGCTCCAGGGGTCTCCAGGTGACAATCCTCGGGCCCAGGCAGAGCGCCTGGAGGTAAGGTTCCCCTACACCCCACCCCTGCCTTTCACAGGACAAACTCTGCCGTGTGGTATCCCCCCCAGGGCTCCCTGGTAAGGCTGAGTGGGCCCTCCCCGTGAAATCGAACTTGGCCTGGCTTCCTCCTCCCTTCCCTGCATTCCCCACCCCCTCCCACTTCCTCCTGGGAGTATCTTCTTAATGAATCATCCTCACACAAACCTATGTCCCAGAGGCTGCTTGGGTGAAATACTCTCAGACAAGCAGGGACCTTAAAAGTTTACTTCGCGTAATTTAGGGAGCTACCAGAGGACATGCTTCAGCAAAATGATGGTGTGAAGCAGGAAAGAGAGCCGTGAGACCAGGAGTCCATCCAGAGCATGCCGCCAAGGGAAGCCCTACGATGACAGGCTGCTTGGGAATCTTCAGAACAACCAAGAGCCAGAAACCCCACGTGGGAGGGTCTGGGAAAAAAGAAAATGGATAGAAAGTCAATTGGACTATTTGGAATGTAATATTGATTCATACAAAAATGATCTGGCTGGGGCACGTAGGGGGCTCTGTCGGTTACGTGTCTGCCTTCGACTCAGTTCATGATCTCGGGGTCCTGGAATCGAGCCCCAAGTCGTCAGGCTCCCTACTCAGCGGGGTGTCTGCTACTCCCTCTCCTTGTGCCCCTCTGCCCTGCTCATGCTCTCTCTCGCTCTCTTCCTCTCTCAAATAAATAAAATCTTTGTAAAACAATGATCTGATAAAGTACTTAGAAGAAATAAATATAGGTACATAGAAAACCAAATAAAGGGAAAACATGCACATATTAAGTCCAGGAAACATCATATAGTCTATTTCACTTAGCAGGAAGCAAAATGTACTGTCCTAGGAACAGAAACACTGGCTATTGATTTAACCAAAAGTTGTGATAAAAAATACACCGAAGGGGATGCCTGGGTGGCTCAGCCATTAAGCATCTGCCTTCAGCTCAGGTCATGATCCCAGAGTCCTGGGATCGAGCCCGGCATCCAGCTCCCTGGTCAGCGGGAAGCCTGCTTCTCCCTCTCCCACTCCCCCTGCTTGTGTTCCCTCTCTCACTGTCCCTCTCTGTCAAATAAATAAATAAAATCTTTTAAAAAAATAAAAAATAAAAATACACCGAAAGATGGAAGAAGGGCCAATGCAAGGGAGTGTGTACAGACCTAAATCACCGTCTTCCACTGCAGCCAATAGACAATGCTTAAAATCGATTAATCAAGAAATAGCAGCATCAGCATATTATTTCGAAATATGGAAGTAAATACCAGGTTGCAAACAAAACTCTATTTGATATGAATTTGTCTTTTTAAATCCCATTACTTCCAAAAAGATGAAGCGTAGCTTCTGATAGAAGGTACACACACACACACATGCCTCCCACACCACAAATGAGTCCGGAAGGATAACAGAGCCACGGAGGAAGGGGATGAGGGGGTGATGGGGGACAGAGCACATACAGAAGCCCTCTACTCAGGGGTCCACAAGGGTCACAGCCAAGGAGGACTCAACAGCCATGCAAACACTGGATGCTCTCCATACTCCGCGATCTAAACACTCACCCTCTGTCTGCAAACTCCCACCCACCATTGGCCACTGATGCCTCAAAAGCCGCAGCACAGACTCATCTATCTGAGTTCGGCACTGCTCCCTCTTTGAGAGTGGAGCTTCCCTGCCGGGGCCGCACACCACACGCAGGATCAGAAAAGCACAGGCCGGGTTCCCATTCCCCCTGTGTGGCCCGGGCAAGCAGCTTCATGTCTCAGAACCTCGGCTTCTCCGCATGGTAAGTCACAAAACCAGCCACCATCCTTGGCAGCCCCTCCCATCATGATGGGCTGCCCCGGGGGTTTGCTTTGACCAACAGCCAGTGACGGAAGTGACATTGTGTCCACCCTGAGTCTAGACCTAAAAAAGTCCTTTCGGCTTCCACGCTCGCTGCACTCGGAACCCTCCGCTGACACGGGAACACACTCAGGCTTGCCTGCCTCAGCGAGAACTACTGTCACCGCGTTCCCCCCGCCCAGCCAACCACGAGCTGACTTGCAGGCTTGGGAATGAGGCCACTCAGGACCAGCAGGTCCCCAGTCAACCCACCAGCATCAGTCTGGCCCAGGACAGACCAGAAGGAACCACCACTAGACAGTGGCACGCTCTTATTTTAAGCCACTGAGTTTTGAGCAGGTTTGGTCTCTGATGGGCCTTCTGTGTGAAATGATGATGCCAACACTTAGTTCACAGGGTGGTTAAGATGTAATGGTGATATATGAAGTCACCATAGGAGCTCAAAAAATATTCCTTACCTTCCACCCCCATCTCCAACGCCTAAATGCAAAAGAGTTTTTAGCAACTGTTTTTTCTACGGAGGAGTCCAGAGAGTGAGGACAGGGCTCCCAAAGGAGAGAGAGGAGGCCTCCCATGCAGCCTTCCCCACCCCTCCAGCCCTTCAGTCTGGGCCGCACAGCCACCTGATTCAGCAGCAAGCAGCTCAGCTCTGCAAGCAGCTCTGAAAAGGTGATTTAACCACTGTAATTGGCTTATTGATTTTGCAATCACATTTTAAGATGCATAATCTGCCACCATCTACATTGGCCATTACAGCATCCTTCCAGGGGAGTTTTATCTCCACCACCTGTGGGCCAGACCTTGTGCCAGGAGGCACAGAAAATGACTCTCCCAAATCATACTAGAATTGCAGCACACACAGCTCATGGCCGGCCCACCAGCCGTTCCCCAGATGTCAGTGGTGAATTAAATGATGAACCAGAACCCAAGAGCTCTCCGCACTGACCCTGCAAGGCCTGCCTCACTTAGCTACTGTGCTAAGGCTTATCTACTTCACTCTGACTTACACAGGGACCTCACTTCTCCCTAGGGGTAGACCCTGGAATTCTGCAAGAAGAGCATTAGGTTTGCAGTCTGAATACCTGGTCCAAGCCAGTTGTTCTACATCCAATAGACAACATGGCCACAAGACATACGCTCCAGAGTACATGGAACTGCCCACAGTCATCTGTTGTCTGCCAAAGACCTGAGTCCCTCCAAGAAAATAGGCTTGGATCCTCTCTCCCACATAGACCCCCACCGGAGAGAACCAGCAGGTGTTTTGGATCTGCTAAGAATGTGCTAAGCACCTGGGGCACCTGAGTGGCTCAGTTGGTTAAGTGTCAGACTCTGATTTCGGCTCAGGTCATGGTCTCAGGGTCATAAGACTGAGCCCTGCATTGGGCTCCCTACTCAGCAGGGAGTCGCTTGAGATTTTCTCTCTCTCCCTCTCCCTCTGCCCCTCCCCACATGTTCTCTCTCTCCCTCCCCCTCCCCCCTCTTAAATAAATAAAATAGTTTTTTAAAGTGTCCTAAGCACCTAAGCCAGGCCCAAGGCAAGACATGATCCCCACCTCCCAGTAGGTGCAGTCTAGAACCAAAATGTTTCAAAACTGCAAAGACCATACAGCTCATTGAGTCCACTCAAGCCCCCATTTTATGTGTGAGTGAACAGCCACCCAGAAAGGGGCAGTGACTTGTCTAAGGGATCTCAGCTTCTGAATGACTGAGCACAAGAGCAAATGCTTGCCTGCCCACAAAGTGCCCTTTCTAACTGCAGGGCTTTCTCAGGAGTAGATCTCCATGCTTTGAGAGAGTATGTGGTCTCCATGCATGACAGAGTAGCACCCCAGACTTTGGCTGCTCTCGGTACCATAGTCTTGACTGTGGGTAAACGACTATCCATCTAGAGGGCTTTTTAACTCGGGGCTCAATGCAGTTAACCAAGGGATTACTCGGCATTGCTAGAAGACATACTACTTGAGGAGATCTATGAATGATTGACCTACATTAGTGGCAGGAACCATGAAGGGTAGACAAAAGATTGCAAAACAAGCATCTAGAAGCGTGTGGCCAGTCTGTGTTCCTCTTGTATCAGATTCTCTGGATTCTCCCCAGGTCCCTTGCAGTTCTTGGCCTGTGCTCAGCTTGCATCAACTCTTGTAACAATTTGAAAATAATTCTCAAGCTCACTCAATGCTTTTGCCCAAAGTTTACTTCAAGACACCAGTTCTGATCGGTTGGTTTCCTTTACTGCACTTCAGAAAACCCCTGGCGTGCTACAGCCTCTGGCCACTCCTACCCCATTGGGAGCCATGTCTTCTCTGATGTCCAGGGGCCAACACTGGGCTAGAAATAGAAGTCTGACATGCAGAATCTCACAACATGGTCTTGGCTTCCTGCTGCCCATCAGCATTGTGGGAGGAGACATGGTGCCTCTGCTCAGCACTGAGGAACTCATACCCTGTGCACACTGCCCATCCACTCCTGTCACCATCACAACCCACATCCCATTACCAGCAGCAGGGCCCTTGTTAAGAAGAATGACCCAGAGCCCCTCGTCCTGAGGACCCACGTGCTCATCTCACCCGCTGCCTTACTTCATGATACACAATGTACAGCTGTGAACACCAGAAAATCCTGGGGAATCTGCCGCCTCACACACCTAGGCACTACTATTGCTTAGATCCTTCCAAGGCCTCCCAGGATCTAGCATCTGTAGGTAAGAAAAAATACCAGAATTACATGAAACTTACATAACCAGTATGCAGTTACAAATGTTCTATAAAAGCAGAGTGTGGGCTATTGGCACCCAACCTTCTCTCTAGATTGGAAAGCACACACCAGAGCAGATCTGTGGGGCTGTCCAGGGAGACAGGGTTGTCCCCTGCTCTAGGCCATCTGCACACCAGTTCCAGCACAACACTTCACCAGACATGTTCATTCACACCAGACGCGTAGCCTTTGTCCCCTATATAGGGTCACCCATGCCATCTCTCTAGGCTCTCCACCAAAGCTCCTGCCCAGCTTTGTTTCTTGGGCAGGAAGGGTTACTTGCTGTTTGGCGGGCAAGCCAAAGTGGACACATCTTTGCAAAGGACCACGACAGTTCTGGGGAAATACTGTCAACGCCTCCACCCGAAGCCCGCAGTAGTAATTCATGTAGTTCCTGTTTAGAAACTTTATGCTTTATATTGAGTATACTGCATAGACACATAAAGTCTGTCCTGTTTTATAAAATAAGTATATTCTTTAAAATAAAAGGAGATCAAATTTTGAAAGACCAAAACCTGGATTTACATAAGCACTGCAATCACAGCAGCAAAGCCAGAGCCCACAATGAACAAACTGTCCCCAGTGAGACTGGCAGAAGCTGGGGCACCCCCGCAAGGTGCCAGGTGTCATGGGTGTCCCTGCCATGATCACTCAGGGACATCTAATATGTGTGCACAGCCGGACCCTCCTTGGACCTGGTACAGTTTGTGATCACTGCCTCCCACCGACCTCCTCGCCCCCAAGCTTGCCACCCTTTACCCCATTCCACCTCCCCACCCACCCACAGCTGCTTGATATCCAACAGAATGACACCTGGGCCTGGCATCCAGAGCCCACCTCATCGGGCCCCAATTTCACCCCCTGCTACTCCTTTCACCCCAGGGACGCTTCACTCCAAAGCCAGGCACCTCATCAGCGCACACCACTGAACAAGCCCCCACTTTGCCACCTTGAGAAATCCCACTCATGCTTCACAACTCAGGTCAGATGGCTCTCCAGGGCAATGGCCTACCAGGATCCCCTTAGCACTTCATCTTGTCCCTCAGGACCTCCCAAGGGGCCATCCCACTAGGTGCCACCTATCTGCTCCCCGCCCGTCCTCCCCCCCCCTCCCCGTGGCCTGCAGGCCCTGGAGGCAGAGTCAGGTCTTACCTCTGGAACCCAAGTGCCCACACCACGCCTGGAGTGTAGCAAGCCCTCGAAAAATGCCTAATGACTGGATGGCTGAATTAATGAACAAACACAGAATAAAACCTATGTGCAGAACAAGAGTCCCGGGGGTAAGACAAATCCCAATTAACGCAATAAGTGGCATTTTGTTGTCTCTATTTCAGGACACACGAAATAATTAGTGCTTGGTACACAGAGAACTCTGAGTGTGAAGCTGGATGTAATCAGGTGTCAAAACACAGAAATCTAAGGAGAAAAATAAATCATGTGCTTGGTTATGAAGGGGTGCCTGCTCTGGGTGGGTTTTCTCCCTGGAGGAAGGGCAACTTGCTGCAGATCCCAGGCTGTTACAATGCGGAAAAGACCCCTCACAGCTGGGAAATGTGACAGTCCCACTTCGGACGGGTGGCTGAGCAGCTAAGTGCCACACAGCAGGTCTGCTCACCCCAGGTAGTGACGCAGTGTGTGTTTGCTGAGTGTCAAGCATACTGGGCACTTTATACTTACAAAACTCTAGTGGAGTAACCCTCGCATTATGTCCATTTTGTTGACATGGACACCCAGGCTAACCAGGCACATAATTTGCTCAAGTGCTCAGACCCAGGTCTACTTAGATCTAAACAAGCTCGTGTACATACTCGGCAAGGAGAGTCAGGCTGCTCCCCCCAGCCCGTGGGTCCATGGCACTGCTCCGTTGTCAGCTGACTGCCTCCTCCTGAGCATCTTCTCAGACTCTCTGGACCTCTTGTCCTCCCGACATTCAACCGCCTGCCCCCTTGGCCACCAATGCACCCAACCACACTGTGGTTCCCATGCTCCCAGAGTCCCTGGCTCCTCCTGCCACGTCCAGACTCACAGATGAGCTGCTGCCAAAGGCCAGCAAAGTGACCCCACATGGGGGGACCTCTGTCCAGGCTCCCCTTTGGCCTTCCCATTCATCCTCCCTAATAAAGCATTAGTATTGAATCCTTGCCTCAAGCTCTGATTCCTAGGGAACGCAGGCTAAGACACCATTTTGGTGTTTGCCTCTATTTTCCCTTGTCTCCAACCCCACCCTCCATCGTCCTTCCTGCTGGAGGCATCTACTGCCCTATGTGCATGGACTTCCTAGAAGATGGAGGCTTCCTCCAATCTGTCTTTTGAGTGTTTGCATTGTAATTTACATAAATGAAATTGTACTGCAAATTTCACTCCTGTCCTTGGCTTCTGCACTCCGCTCCCGTTTGTCAGACCCGTGCGGTGTTTATCTACACCCAGCCACGGCATCCACTGCTGCGTGGTGCCCACGGCACTGCTGCAGGTCTCTTACTCACTCCCCCCGCTGTGAGCAGGTGTCTCAGTACTGATCCGGGTGTGGGGCCCCTGGTCCCATGCGCCATGCAGTCTAAGACTGCTTTTGCAGCAGGAGAACACAGGGAGCCCACTTCCCCACATCTGAGCCAACACTTGCCGTTATCTGAGGTTCTAACTTCCAGTACGATTGGGCAGGAAGCAGGACCTCCCTGTCTGTCTTGCTCCTGGCTAGGTGAGCAGCTTTTCTTCTGCGTATTAGCCATCTGAGATTCATCATTGTTTCCTCTGGTTTGGCTTTGAGCTCATATTGCCCCAGCAGGACTGGCCAGGCTGACTGGTCACCTCAGAGAGAGTTTATGGAGTTTCAGAAGGAGAAGGAAGGCACACATCAGGACAGGGAGGCCACTGAACCTAACTCGTCCCTCAGTGCCCCCCAAGTGATCCCAAATCCTCCAGGGTAGGTTCAGGTTTCATGGGGCCTAAAAAGAATCTTGACTTGATACATTGCAAGTTTTATTTCTTCCCCATTCCCCACTTTATTCTCTGGTCCAGAAATTACAGATCAAGTGCCTCCATGAGAAGGCCTCAAGCAAGACCAGGACATTAGGCCACAAATGACCCCGCGTGCACCTGGCCCCACACACTGCGAGCCCTCAGAGGCTCTCACTGTAGGAGCCCAGAGGCACTGGGTCACCCTGAGTCAGCGCGGCGCCAGGGCGTCAGGCAACCGGTCCTTCACAGGGCCAGCATCCAGCCAGAGGAGCAACCGAGAAACAAGGAACACTCCAATGGCTCCTCAGAGCCCACATGGTATTTCCCGGAGTGTGTTCCGTAAGGCCCATCTCTGTGTTACCTTAATACACATCACAAAACAAAATTGGCTTGGCAGCCCTGTGTCTGAGGGACATTTTTCAGGGCCTCCCAAAGCCTCTGACTGTCCCCATGTGCCACTGATAAAGGACATTTTCAACTTTTAGTGTCATGGGACCCTGTTCCTGGGCTCCCAGGGAAGCTGTACTTTAACATTTACCAAGATCAAAATGACGGCAAAACTGCAGAGCATGGGCTCTATTTCTGCTCCGAGCACACGTGTGTCTGCTTGCTTAAATAAATAAAGAACCAAAAAGGAGCATTCTGAACACAAGATGAGAAAAAGAAAGAAACTGCTCTGGTTCCCGTAAGATTAAAGTCCTACAGCCTTGCACATACTAAAGACAGAAGATAACATCGGTAACTTTCTGGAATATCTTTCGTCTTGATGATTTGTAACTCTTCATGTAAAAAATGTGTGGAACCCTGCACCAAATGTTCCTTCCTCGGAGAATCCTCTTCTTTGTGAGGACTGTGTATCTTAGGCAGCTGTCCCAACTTGGCCTCCAATAAAACTCTCTTCCTTTCTCCTTAAATTTTTTAAAAGGTTTGTTCATTTTGCATCAACACCACCGCCTCCTGGGTGTGCAGCCCAGTGAGCAGCATTCATAGGCCACCCAAACCACCAAGGCCCTGTTGGCTGCCCACCCAAGTGCGCCATTTTGGACTTCACATCTCAAGACACACACTGAGGGCAAGTCAGTGTACAGGAGGGAACACAGAGAACTCAGCCTGCCACCAGAGAGCCTTCTCCATCTCCCACGGCTCCACCCAGGAGGCTCCAGATAGCACTTCCCCAAATGCCAGGTGCTCTCCCAGGTCCCAGGACCTCAGAAACTTCCACACACCCTACTCTCCCTTCACATTCAACCCAGAGTCCTCTCCTTCTGGAAATCTCTCTGACTTCCCCATGCAGGCTCAGGCCCTTCTTCCCTCTCACCTTGGTGGCCCTGCACACAGAGAGCTTTCTCCCTGTGGTGTGCACCCCCATGATGTGAATTAGACACAGTGCAATCGGTTAATTAAGAGACGCAGTGTGCATTCCACACAGGGCCCTGGTTAAATGCAGGGGCGACTGGAGCCCAAATCTCACACATGGGGGTGACGGGTAGTACTGGAACCAGGTCCTTGTTCTATGTACCTGGGAGCTCAGGCCACTTCCAAACCTTTGGTTTGTGGTTGCTGTTATTTAACTGTGCTGAAACTCTATACTTTAGCTTGCAATATCAAAATACACTTATAGTTATGAAGACACTAGCAGCAGTAAGAGTCATACGAGAGAGAAAAAATGAACTTTATTACTGTAAGCAGATTTTGCAACCCCAGAAGATGGTCTTGCCAGCATCCTATTGCCCCCTGTGAAAAGCCTCAGTACAAAGTGCCCACCCCGTGTCACTCATAAAGGGATTGCACACACACACATCCCCCCCACACACATACATGCACATAACATACAATGAAGGAACTGCATAAACCCCAGCCTAGACCCTCCTGTCGTCCCAACCCTCAGCCAAGACCAGCTCAGGTGCTGCCTGAGCCCCCAGAACACACAGCTCTCCCTCACAGCCATAGCTCCTTTAGGCACTCCTGAGGCCTGCATTCAGGGTCCGCAGCCCCACTCAGAGAACAGAGGCCTCTCCAGAGTAGCCCTGCACATGGGATGGTGAGTTTAAGAATGCAGACCAATAGGGTTCCTTGGGCTGGGATCCTAGCCAGCTCAGGAGAATGCCCTCTGCTTCCCAGCCGCTCTCCATGGTTCTCAGGAACTAGGAGCCAAAATCACTCCCTCTGCAGTGGACCGAAGCACCACAGTGAGAACAGCTGCCATTCCCACACCTCCCACGGGCAAGCTGCTGGATGGAGTTATCTGGACTCCAGATAAGGCTGTAAGGATGGAAGACTGACTATCCCAGAGTCTGAGCGCAGAAACTGAGGTGCAGGGAGGTGCAAGGTCTCCCACAGGCCAGCCCACACAGTGGGTGTAGAGCTGCCCCGCCCCCAGCTGGCTCCCTCTCCACCCACAACTCCCTCCCAGCACCCAACCATGCGCAGGAGCCCCAAGGCTGAAGCCAGGCTGCTCAACACAAAACACGCTGGTTCCTTTATTGCATCTCAGGGAGGCGGGAGAAAGAAAAAGCCTCACCACTTCCTGATGCATTATTTATCAGGAGCGCATTAACCGTGGGTGACATCACAGGCATTCGAAGGTAATTTGTGGAAAGTATTGTTAAAGCAATTGATTTGCAAATTCCTTGACAGGGAAAACGGAGCACTGAGCAGGCGGAGAAGTGACATGGAGACTTTTTTTAATGTATTTGGAATAATTGATTGAAAGCTAAGCTGTGTAGCCAGTGAGAAAATGAGATTATTCTGTCTGTTATGCAAAGAAATTGTATATTGTGCAAAACAGCGGGGTGAGGAGCTGTCAGGGTGTCTGAAAGGCACTTGCTCCTCCTGCAGAAGGTGGGGGGAAATGTCTTTCCAAGTTCAAACCAAGTCCTCATCACTCCCCTTAACCAGAAAGCTGCCACAACCTCCCTTCCCATCTCCCCCTCCGCCCTACCCCCACTCTGGGCCCTGGGCCTGAGGCCAGACCCATCCCTTCCCTCCCTGTGGGGCCAGCAAGAACACGGTGCAGTGAGCAGGGGGTTAGAGATTGGGCCCTTGCCCTGCTCTGCTCTTGGCCTTCGCCATCCCTCACCTGGACACTTCAGCCCCCCAGTAATCCCAACTGTGCCTTCCTAGCCCACAAAGCTGGTTGTCACTCCTCAGAACTCTCCAGTGACCGCTCATGACCTCAGGATGACCACAGGCCCTTCCCTAGGCCACAGAGTGGGTAGGACCTCCTCCCCACCACACCCCTGCCACACTTCCTCAATTCCAGCAGTGTCAAACTGTCCCCAGCCTCCTGCACTTGCACAATGGCTCCGGCCTTTCGACCTTTCTGGGAGAATGCTGCTCACAGCTTGTTTCCAGGCATAGTTCAAATGCATCCTCCTCCAGGAAGCCTTCACTGATAGCCCCAGGCAGACAATCCTGGGTGCTCCTCTCCCTAGAAGCACCAGTGTATTTGCTGGGGCAGCGGAAAGGGTCTCCCTCCCTTCAGGTGGCAAAGTTAGTGAGTGCACCCCTGCGTGAATTAATGCATGCAGAAATGATTGCCAGAATGAAAGAATCACTGGCCCTGATTGCCTGGCCGTGTCCCTTTTTCCCCAACTCTGGTGAAGCCCTGAGTGATGTAGCATGAGCACCCAGGTGGGCTGCTGGCTTTGCTAGCTGTTCCCACTGCCCTAGGCCAGAGGAACAAGCCAGAGTCTCCCCAGAGGGATTACCCAACATTGGTGGGGAGGCCTGGTCTAGGAGAAAGCAACCATATATGTATGCCTGGCCAGCCCCAGGAGCCTGCAGTCAGAAACAGAAATGGGCCCCAGGGCATTTGAACAATTGCTTAGCCCTGCCACCTGCATGTCTATAACCTTGGGCAGACTGCTCAGCCTCCCTGAGCCCCCGTCTTTTGGTCTGTCAGATGGCAATCATCTTAGCTCCAATCTCCAAAATTGTTGAGAGTTAAAACCATAGTGCCTAGCTCCCATTGTGCTCTTGAGGTAGAAGCTCCTGCTGTAACCACCCCACTCCAGCGGCTTTATTTACATCACACCGAAAATTCCCATCAAACTGATTTAGGATTTTTATGCCCATTTTGAGTATTAGAAAACTGAGGTTCCTGGAGTTAAATTGAGATTACAGCTGACTCTTGAACAACACTGGGGATTAGGGGCACTGCTCCCCACACAGTCGAAAATTTTCATGTAACTTTGACTTGTCAAAAACTTAACTACTAGTAGCCTACTATTGACTAGAAGCCTTACTGATAACATAGTCAATTAACATATATTTTGTATGTTACATGTTATATCCTGTATTCTTACAATAAAGTAAGCTAGAAAGAGAAAATGTTATTAAGAAAATCATAAGGAAGAGAAAATACATTTACATAACTGTATTGTATCTAGTGAAAAAATCTGCAAAGTGGACCATGGAGTTTGCAGCCATGTTGTTCAAGGGTCAACTGCGTTCTCTGAAAGTGGCAGGAACATGGCCAGACCTGGCCATGCCAGTACCAAGTACCATTCTCCACTAGAAAGCTCCTTCCTGCTGACCCCATGCTTCACACAGCAAGCTGGACCCTAGGAGAGGAAGATAAGGGACCTCGCCAAGTAATTCATACCATCAGGTGACCAACTGTCAAGGTTTACCTAGAACACAAGACTTCTAGCACCAAAGCCAGGAAGGCCCCAAGCAAACCAGGACAAGCTGATCACCCTACTTCCAACCATCTTTAAAGAGCTGGAAAATGCATAACATTTCATTCAAAGATTTTGATAACAGAGAACATAATGGTAGGTCCATTCCTTTTTTTAATAATAATTTTTTATTATATGATGTTAGTCACCATACAGTACATCCTTAAATTTTGATGTAAAGTTCCATGATTCATTACTTGTGTATAACACCCAGTGCACCATGCAATATGTGCCCTCCTTACTACCCATCACCAGTCTATCCCATTCCCCCACCCCCCTCCCCTCTGAAGCCCTCAGTTTGTTTCCCAGAGTCCATAGTCTCTTATGGTTCATTCCCCCTTCTGTTTACTCCCCCTTTCTTCTTCCCTTTCTTCTCCTACTGATCTTCCTACTTCTTATGTTCCATAAATGAGTGAAGCCATATGATAATTGTCTTCCTCTGCTTGACTTATTTCACTTAGCATAATCTCCTCCAGTCCCATCCATGTTGCTGCAAATGTTGTGAAATTGTTCTTTCTGATAGCTCAGTAATATTCCATTGTATATATGGACCACATCTTCTTAATCCAGTCATCTGTTGAAGGGCATCTCCTCTCCTTCCACAATTCAGCTATTGTGGACAATCCTGCTATGAACATTGGGGTGCATATGGCCCTTCTTTTCACTACATCTGTATCTTTGGGGTAAATACCCAGTAGGTCCATTCCTTTTAAATGGATTAACATTTCCTAAGACTAGGTCTGGTCTGGAGAAGCAGACAAGAAAGTTTCTGACCACTTCCTCACTCAGAGCCTGATTCACAATGGTCAGCTCACCCCTACAGACAGTGGCCCCACATCACCTTCAATTCCATTTCAACACCACTGCCCCCCCCACCCTTGCCCCTCCCCAGACCTGGTGCTGGGCATGGGGAGTTCAAGGGTGACCAAAGCATTGCCCCTCTCCCTACAAGGAGGCCCCTGGCCAGAGGCAAAGATGAGTGGCAACAACATCGTAAGAGCACATCAGAGGGAAGCCTGGGGGACTAGAGGACACATTGGAGGGTGGGGAGGCAAGAGAGGGCTTCCAGGAAGAGGAGACACCTCCTTAATGTGAGCCGTAAGTCGGCATTAGCAAGGTGGCAAGGTGAGGAGTGCATTCTAGGCAACTGGTACACATGATCAAGGCCCAGAAGTGTGGCTGAGCCTGGCCTATTTCAGGAACAACAAGTAGGACTGAAGACCACAGCAAAATAGGGGAGAGGGAGGGAACAAAGACAGAAAAATAGGCCACACACAGAAAAACTTGTTTCCTCTAAAACTGACATTTTTTAAAACTGGATAGTGATTACAACATGGAATTTCTTCAAGTGGAGAGATAGATGTCTAACTCACCATTTTTAATAGTTACATAATATCCTATACTGTGAGTGTATTCTGATTATTCAACCATCCCATTTTTGAAGGCCTGCGGGTTATTTCTGGTTTATATTTTGTTATCTATAGGCAATCCTTCAGTAAACAGTTCTCTATTATGGTAGAGATAGGGGATTTCAACAGGAACTGTCATGTTAACTTTCCAAAAATGCAATGAAGTCACATTCTCATGAACAATATGCAGAAGTCACCATTCCAACGAATCTTTGCAAGCACTGTGTAAGTGTGTAACTGGACTCTAGACCCCCAGAAATCTCAACTCTGGTTGCACACTGAAATCACCAAGACAGCTTTGAATCACGGCACCTGGACCCCACCTCCAGAGATTTAGATTTCAGACGTTTCTGCTGGGGTCCAGAAATGAGGATTTTTTTTTTTATCGTGCTAAAATTTACGTCACACATAAACCATTTTAAAGTGTACAACTCAGCGGCATTCAGTTAACTGTGCAATGTTGTAGCACCCCCACCTCCAGGTCCAGAACAATGTCCTTACCTTTCCTTCCTTCCTTAAGGCTGAGTAATATTCCATGGTATGATATATTACATTTAGTTTACTCACTCACCTGTTGATAGACCTTGGGTTGCTTCTACCTTTTGGCCACTATGAACAGTGCTGCTATGTCACTTCTACGTCTTCGTTAGAAAAATGTCTATTTTAGTGCTTTGCTTATTTTTTAATCAGATTATTTGTTTTTGTTTTTGTTTTGGTATTGAGTTGAGTTCCTTATGTACTTAACATATTAAGCCCTTATCTGATATATGGTTTGCATATATTTTCTCCCATTCCATAGGCTGTTTTTTCATTTGTTGGTGGATTCCTTTACTATGGAATTGGTGGATTACTTTACTATTCCTTTACTATGAAGAAGCTTTTTAGTTTTATGCAGTCCCACTTGTTTACTTTTGTTTCTGTTGTTTATCCTTTTGATGTCTTATTTTTTTAAAAAAATCACTGCTAAGACCAGTATCAATGAGATTTTTCTCTATGTTTTCTTGTAGGTGTTTTGTGGTTTCATGTGTTACACTTAAGCCTTTAATCCACTTCAAGTTCACTTTTGTGAGTGGTGTAAGATACGGTCCAGTTTCATTCTTTTGCATATGAATATCCAGTTTTCCCAGCACATTTATTGAAGGGACTGTCCTCTCTCCATTGTGTGTTCTTGATGCCCTCATCAAAGACTAGTTGATCATATATGCATGGGCGTATTTCTGAACTACCAGGAGGCCCTTTACAGTCTGGGCTTGATTCAGGTGTTCATGAAGATCCTCTGAAGAGTTTTAAGTGAGTCAACTTTAAGGCTCCCAAAACATTAGGTTTGAGGACTACATGTCCAACGGCCTCAGATGGCCAATGATGAGGCCAAATCCCAGAGAGGGCAAGAAATCACTCAACATCACACAGCAGAAGGACTCAGGGGAAAAGGCTGACCTCAGACCCAGACCTCCTGTCCCCTAGCCCACACCGTCTGGTGAAAAGAAACATCCCCCCTACTTCTTCTCTCACGTAGGCCATTCCAGCCCCTGACAGATGAACATAATTGTTTAACGAACTTATTCTAGGGTCTTCTACAAATGTGGGTAATCTTCATTTGTTTTTCCTGAAAATCCTCTGACATTCCACTAAGAAGAGCTGAATATTCAAATCACCCAGGTAGTTCAAACAGAAGCTTATCTTTCATTTATTTACTTTAATCCTGAATTCTATTCTTTTTTTATTTAGCATTCCCTGAATTTGAGACTTGGGTAAAAGAGAGAAGTTTTAACTATCTTGACCATGATAAAAGTGTATCCAGATCTCCATCATTTGGGGCTTTGGGGAATCCCACAGGTAATTCTTAGGACCTCACACATGCCATTCCCAACTGTGAGCTTCCAAGTCTCTGTTCCCAGCAACAGTGCCCCCACACACAACTAGTCAGAGCCCCAGGAATCCCCCCAGCCTGCCCAGCTCTACCCAGCTCAGTTCGTGGCTCCTGAGTAACAGACCTGGGCTGGGCTTGGGAATTAATGGAAATATATCTGCCCAGTCATGGGCCATGGATGGGTAAACAGGGAGATTCGTGGAGCATGTACAGGGGCAGGCAGCATAGAGGAGAGAGTATCTTGTCCTTGGGCTGTCAAAAACAGGAAACCCTGTGGGGAGTCAAGGGTGCTGGGCCAGGTATGAAAAAGAGGTCCACAACAGAGATGCCCTCTCCCCCTGCAGTGAGTATTGTGGGGGAGCATACAAGTCATGCCTGCCTCAGGATGCCCTGTGCCAGGTAATAGGAGGAGATGGGGGTGTCCCGCCTAATTTCGGCCAGCAGAGTAGCCCCTTGAGTGAGTTTTCACACCCAACACTAAAAGGTAATTAGAAACAACAGGGAGGTTCCCTCAGGCAGCGGTTTTAAAACCCATTTGCATTCCAGTTCCCGACAAGATGGAGTAAACACACTTCTCCCTATTTTGCCCACAAAGCGCAGCTAAAAGCCTTGGATATTACATATAAACCAAACACTAAACATAAGAATACTCTGGAAAGGAGAAAGAAGCTAGGGAACTTGAGGAACAACATGGCAGTGGTCCTCAAGGGTTCCCAAGATTTTCTTTTTGCCACATATACCCCAGACTGGGTGCTGGATGAAGGGGCCACCTGGACACAGACAAACAAGGCCCTAAGGGAAGCCAAAGGACCAGGAAAGGACAAATAAACGAAAAAGAAAACTTTGAAACTGTAATTGCCCTACTCCAACCAAAGAGAAAATACTGTGGCCCCACTCCCAACAGCGAAGGCTGAGTGGAGACTCAGGACTTCCATGCTCACCTGCAGTAATGAGTCCACCTACCCCTACTCCTGACAGTGTCCCTGGAGTCCATGTGGAGATCCTGGATTTCTACCCCACCCGGGGGTATTGAGGTATCTCTCCCTTCTATGCTGGAGTGTGTCAGAGGAGGCCTAGCAGGAAGCTGGCAAGGAGGAGCTCACCCCCCCACCCCTGCTCTGCAGTGTCAGGGGAGACCATATAAGAAGGTATCCCTTCCTTGCCAACAAAGATGAGGCACCCCTTCCCACCCAGGATGTCCAAGGGTGCCATGTGGAGAACCCGAACTCCACCCCCACCCAACAGCAACAAGGCAGCATCCTCCTTCCCCTCTGGCACAGAGCCAAACAAGTCCTGTGGAGATGGAAGTTTTAAATAAGATCCAGAGTCTGATAAAACCCATGATACCCCGGGTTCACATAAAAATCCCTCATCATATCAAGAACCAAGAAAATCTCAACTTGAATGAGAAAAGACAATCAACAGATGCCAACCCTGTTATGACACAGATTTCGAATTACCTGATAAGGATTTTAAAGTAGCCATGATAAAAATGCTACAATGACGCTACAGAAATGCAGTTTTGAACACATTTGAAGTAAGTGAAAAACAGAAAATCTCAGCAAAGAAATAGAATAGAAATAGAATCCAAAAAAGAACCAAGTGGAAATTTTAGCACTGAAAAATGCAATCACTTAAAAAAAAAACCCTCAATGGGTGGGCTCAAAGTACAAAAGTGAAGGCAGAGAAAGTACTGATGAACCTGTAGATAAAATAAAAATTATCCAATCTTAAAAACAGAGAGAAAATAGAGTGAAAAAAAATGATCACTGAGGGACCTATGCAACTACAACACAAGATCTAACATTTGTATCATCTGAGCCCCAGAAGAAGAGAAAGAGGGTGCGACTGAAACAGGATTAAAAGAAATAATGGCTCGAATTACCACAAATTTGGCAAAATACATAAACCTCCAGATTCAAGAAGCTAAACAAACAAGAAAAACCAAAGGAACCATGTCAAGCATCATAGTCAAACTTCTGAAAAATAACGACAAATAAAAAATCATGAAAGCATCAAGATTGAAATGACACCTTACCCTAAGGAAGAACTGATCTGAATGAGAGCAGATTTCTCCCTGAAGACAATGGGGGCCAGAAAGAGGTAACGAGGCCTGTTTCAAAGGATGAAAGAAAAGAACTGTCGACCAGATTTCTATACCCAGCAAAAACTTGGGAAAGAAAGACATTCTTAAGCAAAGGAAAGGCAAGAGAATTTGGGCCAGCAGACTCACCCTAAGGAAAAAGCTAAAGAAAGTTCTGGAAACAAAAAAAAAAAATGATGAAAGAATCTTGGACAATCAGGAAAGAAAAAGCAACAGAAAAAGTAAAAATATAGGGAAATACAATAAACTTTCCTGCTCTTGAGTTTCCTAACTTATGTTTGATGGCTAAAGCAAGAATTTCATCATGGTCTGATGTGGTTCTCAATATGAACGTAGAAGAAATATGTAAGAATTATATTATAAATGGACCAGGGTAAATGAACGTAACAAGAAGAAAGTGTTCCACATTTCATTTAAACTAGTAAAATGTTGATACTAAAGACTGAAATATACAGCACTAAATGCTTACATTAGAAAAGAGAAAAAGACTCATATCAGTAAACTAACCTCCCACCTTCAGAAACTAGATAAAATTAAAGAAAGCAAAATAAACCCAGAGTAACCAGAAGAAAGGAATACTAAAGGTAAGAGCAGAAGTCAATGAAATTGAAAACAAAAAACAATAGAGAAAATCAATGAAGCAAAAACCAGCTCTTTGAAAAGGTCGATAAAATTGACACATCTCTACTGACTGACCAAAGAAAGAAAGAGGGAGAGGGAGAAATTACCAATATTAGGAATGTGACAGGGGCTATCAACCACAGGGCTGGAAGCTGCAGCCAGCACAAGGCTAAGAGAATGCTGTGAACAACTGTCCACATGACTTAGATGAGATGGGCCACGTCCTCAAAAACACAAGCTACCACAACTCACTTCATAAGAAATAGATTGTTTGAATAACTATGTAACTCTTAGAGAATTTTAAGCTAAAAACTCCCCAAAAATGAAATCTCCAAGCCCAGATGATTTCACTAGAAAATTCTACCACACACCTAAAAAAAATAATTAACACCAATTATACATAATATTTTATGGAAAACAAGAGGGACTGCTTCCCAACTAATTTTATGATGCCAGTATTACCTTGATAACAAAATAAGGCAAAAGGAGCACACACACAAAAAAAACTATAGTCCAATATCCCTCATAAACATAAATGCAAAAATCCTTAACACTGGATTAACACAGAGAACTCATTAAAAAAAAAACAGTAAGAAGATTGAACATCCTGATCAAGTGGATTTATTCCAGATAGGCAATGCTGGTTCAATATGAGAATCAATCAATGTAATCAACGTCTTAACGGACTAGAGAAGCAAAATCATATGATCTTATATCAGTTGATGAAGAAAAAAGCACTTGTGAAAATCTAATATAACACCCATTAAGGATAAAAATTCTCAAACAACCAGGAATAGAAGGGAACATTTTCAACTTGATAAAGATCATCTACAAAAACCCTATAGTTAAAATTAGACTTAATAGTGAAAGAGTAAATGATTTCCCCCTGAGACTGGAAGAAAGCAAGGATGGTCATTCACCATTGCTATTCATCATGACACCGGACATTTGGAAATTCTAGCCAGTGCAACGAGGAAACAACAGGGAAGGGAAGGGAAGGGAAGGGAAGGGGAGGGAAGGGAAGGGAGGGGAGGGGAGGGGTGCAGATCTGAAAGGAAGGAATAAAGTGATTTGCAGGTGACATAATGGTCTAGGTAGAAAAATCCAAGGAATGTACAAAACCACTCATAGAACAATTAAGTGATTTCAGCAAGGTTGCAGAATATAAGCTCAACATACCTAAATCAACTGTATTTCTACGTACTAGTAATGCACACGTGGAAACCAAAACTAAAAATACGGTACTGCTTACAACAGCGCAGAACAAAAAATGAAATATGTGTAAATCTAATAAAACTTGAATTGGAGCTGAAACCTACAAAATGCCAATAAGAGAAATCAAAATCTAACATGAAGAGACATAGAATGTTCATAGATCGAAAGACAGTTTAGCAGAGATGTCAGTTCTCCCCAAACTGATCTATAAGCTTAATGCAACTTCTACCAAAATCCCAGCAAGAATATTCGGAGACGTAGGCAAGATTATTCAAAAATCTATATGGATAGTCAAAAGAAGTAGGACTAAATAACTACTAGCTAAAACAAATTTAAAAAGAAGAAAATGTGGGAGGAATCACTCTTCTCAACATTAAGACTTATATAGCTACGGGTCTCAAGACCGTGTGGTATGGCAGAGGGATAGACGTACATCAGTGGAACAGAGTAGAGAAATCAGAAATAGATGTACACAAATATGGCTAACTGATTTTTGACAGAGGTGCAAAAGTAATGGATGGAAGAGTCTTTTCAACAGATGGTGCTGGAGCAATTCTAAATCCATAGGCAAAAAAAAAAAAAAATCAACCTAAACCTCATACCTTAAATAAAACTTAACTAAAGATGGATTTTTTTTTAGTGATTTATTTATTTATTTGAGAGAATGTGTGTGTGTGAGTGGAAGGAGCAGAGGGAGAGGGACAGAGAATCTCAAGCCGACCCTGAGCTGAGCCCAGAGCCCAAGGTGGGGGCCCAGTCTAATGACTCTGAGATCACGACCTGAGCCTAAACCAAGAGTCAGGCACTTAACCAACTGTGCCACCCAGGCCCCCCTCAAAGTGGACTTAAATGCAAACATAAAACTATAAAACCTTTAGAAGAAAACACAGGAGAAAGTCTTCAGGACCTAGGATTTTCTGACCAGTTAGTCTTGACACCAAAATCACACCCACTGAAGAGAAAAATCAATAAATTGTATTTTGTCAAAATTTAAAACTTTTGCTCTGGGAAGGACCCTAATGAAAAAACAAGTCAGACTGAGAGAAAACACTTGCAAACCACATATGTGACAAACGACTTGCTTCTAGAATGTATGATGAACAGTTTTTCTTTTTTCAGTAGTGGTAAAGCGAGGGATTGGAAGGATTTGGACAAAAATCAAGTAAATAAATAAATAAAAATCTCAAAAAGTCGTGATGGGTATGAAGGAATAAATCAGGGTAAAAGAATGCTACATGTAATTTATTAAAAATAACAAACAATCCAATTAGAAAATGGGCAAAAAAAAAAACCAAGAAGAGGATGTACAGATGCCCAATGAGCACATGAAAAGATGTTTCATGCCACCAGCCACTGGGGAAGCACAATCAAGACCAGGACTCCTTGTTATCACCTGCCAGGTACCCCCAGCCACAAGGTTCTGCTCACCCACTGGAAGTTAGAAATGAAGAGAATGAAGAGCCCTGTATGACCACCATGGCAGAGGGAAACACCAGGAGGGAGCAGGGAAGCCATTCAAAGCCCCAGCCTCAGGACTCTCCGTGCCCTTCCATGCTTTCACTAGGCAGGGCCCAGTTGGGAGTGCCAGCAAGCCTCCACAGCACTCCCTATTCTTTTTCCAGACTGTTTGTCATGCAAATTAATAATCTGGCCCCAGAAAAACACCAGGAAGTTTCAAGTGCTTAATATGCAGTCATAAGAATGCTTGACAAAAGATGCTGTGCTTCCTACCTACATTTGTTGAGAGAAAAATGAGCCTGAACTTGAGCATGTGCAAGCTACTGGGGTGTAGCAGCTGCCCCACAGGAAACGCGGGGGGGGGGGGCCTGCGGGCATGGGGAGGGGCTCAGACAGCGAGGCCCAGAGCTGCCCCCAGGGGAAACCTGGTGGGAGCAGCAGGAACACCTGTGCAGGGGACATCTGAGTCCAGATCCTGGCAGAGACGCCCCGTCGCTATGTGACCTGACGATTCCTCCTTCCTGTAAAACAGCAATGATGAGAACACCCGTTGCACGATGCACAGTGTCCCGCCGCGCCCCAGAAACAAGCTGGTGGCAGTCATTCACGGGCAGTAATAACTTCCTGGAAATGTACTTCTGCGTTCTTCCATTCGGCAGCATTCAGGCACTGAGGCACCCACTCTGTCTGGTATTTTAATCCCCCAGCTTTAGAGATAAGAATACTGAGGCCAGAGAACGTAGGCTGGGGAAAGGTCCTCAGCCGCCCAAGGCCTGTCTGGTGGCCGTGGCCGTGGCTGTGGCCCTGGCTGTGGCCCTGGGAGAAAAAACAAGAAAGTATGGCCACTCAGGACCCACCCAGTCCCGCATTCCCAAAAATACCCCCAGCATCTTTAGCTCTGCAGGACTCTTGACACATCCGACTTCAGACAGGCCCAATTTTAGAATATTCAAAAGATGAAAATGTACACTTTCTAACCAAAACTTTTAATGAAATTATCATTGGCAGTATAAAAGGTCCTCCTCTGATGCACTTAAACTTTGAGCCAATATCTTAAATTCTTATTTCTGGGCCTACCTCTCCAAAGCCTGTGTGAGACAAGGCTGTGGTCCCCTCAGCACGGGGACCCCCAGGGTGGATCAGAATAGCGAGCGGCCCTGGCACTTGTTACCCCCAGAGAAACCCGCACTTCATACACAGCCAAACCCAGCCCAGCTTCCTCGGGGGCCTGTCACCCAAGGCAGGGCAGTGCCAGCCGTGCTCAGCTCCCAGCAAAGGGAGGAGATGATTGTTTACTCTCTCAGCTCGATTGAGATGTATCTCGTGCGCCTTGCGTACACCTACGATTGAAATTAAGCAGCTGAAATTTCCCTCCCACAGAAAAGGACACTCTCGAGACAAGAAGCACCAGGCTCCAGAGAAAAGCCTGACACAGACCCGTGACCATTTGTCATCTCAGTCCTTTGTTGAAAGTGCTTTCTTACAAAAGTTTCTCAGGGGCGCCTGGGTGGCACAGCGGTTAAGCGTCTGCCTTCGGCTCAGGGTGTGATCCCGGCGTTCCGGGATCGAGCCCCACATCAGGCTTGCTATGAGCCTGCTTCTTCCTCTCCCACTCCCCCTGCTTCTGTTCCCTCTCTCGCTGGCTGTCTCTATCTCTGTCGAATAAATAAATAAAATCTTTAAAAAAAAAAAAAAGTTTCTCAAATTACATCAGGTTCCTTTAGACCCTTTCACATTTTTTAATACTATAAACTGATCCCCCAAACACTCTTTCTTATTTGACTCCACAACAACCCTGTAAGGCAGGAGTTATGAAACCTTCCTGACAGAACACCAAGGCTCAGAGAAGTTAAGGGATGTGCCCAAGATCACACAGCTAAGTGGTGGCCGTAGGACCCTGTCTCCTGCCTCTACCTGGTGCTGGTCCCACTGTCCCAAGACCTGCCTCCACATAGTCCCTTAGCATCCTGTCCTCAGCACCCACTGACAGCACCCGGCTGGCCAACACTGGAGCTCTGCTGAAACAGGTAAGGGCAGCCCTGACTGCCACAGAGAAAACAAAAGTCAAAGCTAAACTAAACTAGACATTGGATTTCAAGCTTCCAAATTCTTCTGGCTTGCAATTCAGGGTGAAGGAAAGGCTCTTTTACTTGGTTCAATCCTCCCCTCTACTTGCTTCATTAGCATGGCAATGTCCTGCCTTTCTACGGAATTGGTTCTTTGGTTTACCAGCAGATTTCTGTGGCTCCAGGGCCATCTTTAAAGCAACAACAGAATAACGTCATTGTAGGCACAGTGGACTTCTATCACCTCACAAACCTGGAGAGGAGCTAGGCCAAATTTTTTGAGGTTCCTTCCAAATCTAAGGGAAAAAAAGAGATAACCAGAGGAAGTCACACCACTATAGAGAGATGCATGGTCTAACCAAAATCTTTGCTCTCTTACTGCTCCGGTTAGGATGTAAAAATGTGGATGAACTCAGGGATTACCTCAGAGGCAAAGGGAAGAGAAGGGTGGGAACATGATGCTCGCAGAGCTGGGGGCTCGTCCACATGTTTGCAGGAGCCAGTAGGACCAGGTCGGTCACTCTGGTTCCTGGGACACAGTCAGTACTTGGCACAACAGAGTGGAACCTGATTCCATCAGAAATACAGAAACAAAGCTCTGCTATGGGGATGTGCGGCAGTGAGTGAACTTGCAGTGAGGACAGAAGGCCCACACTGAGCGAGTGGGATCCAGGTCAAGCCTGTAATAGGCTACAGACCCAGAGAAGGGTGAACTCAGGAAAAGCCCATCCATGGGCACAGGGCAACGACTAGGAAGCTTGTCTGTTCTTCCTGATCTCTGCGTACAGATTTAAAATCCTCCCCTGAGATGTACTGTATGGTGACTAACATAATATAATAAAAAATATTTTAAAAATAATAGTAATAAAATAAAATCCTCCCCTGAGGAACGCCTGGGTGGCTCAGTTGGTTAAGTGTCTGCCTTTCGCTCAGGTCATGATCTCAGGGTCCTGGGATCGAGTCCTGCAGCGGGCTCCTGGAGAGTGCTTCTCCCTCTCCCTCTGCCTGTCACCCCCCCCCAGCATGTGCTCGCTGTCTCTCTCTACCTCTCTGACAAATAAGTAAATAAAATCTTTAAAAATTAATTAATTAAAATAAAATCCTCCCCTGAAAAATCTGAAACACCTGAGCCTAGGGTTCAGATATTTCAGATTTTTAAAATTACCTTAACTTAATGATCCACAAACCACCAATCTGAGAAATTAACATAAAAATGAAGTTGCAGGCCATGAATGTCCCTGGAGTACCAGGAAAAAGCAAAGACTAAGTCTGGAGGGGCATGACTTCAGCTAAGTCTATGAGAGCCTCAAAGATGTCACTCACAACAAAAGATACAAAGATAAGCTCACAACAAAAAGTACTAACACATTCAATAAAGATCACCTACCATGAAAGTCAGCAAACACCGCAAACTGGGGTATTAAGCCAAGAGGCACAGACTTTAGAATAATCGATAGGGACTACAAAATAAACTTAAAATTATTAAAGAAGCAAAAGAAGAATTCAAAGTCAAAAGACTATTTTTTGGCAATTTTATTTATGTAGTTATTTATTTATTTATTTGAGAGAGAGAGAGCACGGGGCGGGGGGCGGGGGCGGGCTGGAAGCAGAAAAGAGAGAGACTAGCAGACTCTGCACTGAGTGAGGACCCCAACCCAGGGCTCAATCTCACTAAACTGAGATCAAGACCTGAGCCAAAATCAAGAGTCGGATGCTTAACCAACTGAGCCACCCAGGAGCCCTAAAACCAAAAGACTGTTTTTAAAAGAGCACATCCATTTGGAAAAAAAAAAA